>NW_022900915.1:12079254-12095429 GCF_012274545.1 Fukomys damarensis
GGCCTCGCCGCGCGCGCACCTCGCCCCTCGAAGGGAGACGCGCGGGTGACTGACCAGTGGGTCTCTGCAGGTTACCAGTGACCCCGAAAGCGAGCGGTGGTTCACACAGCGCCTCCTCCTCCTGCCTCTGTACTTTCTGGTACTGAGCAGCTGCGGGACGCTGCACAGCTTCTGTGCCCTCCTTGCACCATCGAGTTGTAGTCTGTAAAATGGGGACGTAATAGTATTACAACTAGCTCATGGGCTTGTTGTGAGGATCCAAATGAAATAATTCATGAAAAGTGCTCATTACAGTGACTGATGGTTAGTTAGTAGGGGCCTTAAAATATTACTGTTGTGGGGCCGGGGATTTAGCTCAATGCTTTTGCCGCCTGCCTCTCAAATACAAGGTCCCGAGTTCAAACCCCCGACAAAAAAAAAAAAAAAAAAGTTACTGTTGTTTGTACTACTGCAATTGAGAATCCTGTCCATAATACCAGCGGCTCTCTTCAGCCCAAGGGTTGCTCCTGGGGCTGTGGTTGTTGCTCTCAGGAGCAAGGGCGATCGTTTGACAACTCGACAGTACCCAGACTGGGTATTGAACCCAGGACCTTTGCATTAAGCTACATTTGACAGTAATATTTTTATTTTTATTTTGAGTCAGGATCTTGCTAAATCACTGGGCTGGAACTTGCTTTTTGACCTGCCTGCTTCAGCCTTGTGAAGTACAGGGATTGCAGGCATGGCCCGTCACACCCCACAGGTTTCCTATTCTTAAACAAAATCTGCAAAAGGTGTAACATGCCTGAGACAGCTGCTGCTGGATATGTGCAGCCCGGAAGCCAAACTAAGCGAGGTGCTGGGAAGTTGAAGGTTCTTTCTCTCTTTTCTTTGCTTCTTTTTTAAAAGATAAAGCTTGGCCTCTATTACTGGAGGTGACACAGACGGGAACTGAGGTCATGGAGGAGTGGGTAGGATGTTGTTTTAACATGGTGTTGCTGTGGAGGTTTGTTTTGTTTTTTCTTTGCTCTTCTTTTTTCTCTCTCTCTCTTTTTTTTTTTTTTTTTTTTGAGGGAACATTAGCTTGCTCTTACTGTTCATTGACCGCTATATGTAGAGTAGTGAAAGAATGAATTATGGAAATAATGAGCTATGAATTATAAAAAGGCTAGCCAATGCCCACCATTTGGACACAGCGTTTTGGATTGTGGATTCTCCAGTGTCACTTGTTAGTCAGCTTTCCATTGTGATAATGAAATGTCAGTGTTTTAGTTATTTCTCTCGTAGCTGGGACAAAATATCCAACACCAACAATTTAACAAAGGGGAGGTTTATTTTGGTTCACGTTTCAGTCCGAAGTTGCCTGGCTGCAGGAGAGTAGCATGACAGAGAGGCGTGGTGGAAAACAGCCGCTCTTCTCATGGCAGAGGGAAGCAGAGCTAAGGGAGGAGCCAGGAAGGGAGGAGCCAGGAAGGGAGGCCTTCACCATTTTGCCCATAATGAAACCTATTCTGACCAGGCCCTGCTGTAATGCCCCCATAATTTGGTTATCTTCCAGCGGTCCCACCTATGACTGCATGAGGCTTTATTGGGGGCATCTAGGCATAAACTGCAACAATCACCTTTTTAGTTTGGAAAGAGAAAGGGTTTGTTTTGGCTCGTACTTTTAGATCCATGGTCAGTTGACCCTGTTGCTTTGGGCCTGTGGTAAGGCTGCACGTTATGGGGAGCACACAGTGGAGCAAACCATTTACGTCTGACCTAGGGAGAAAAGAAGAGTGAGGAGAGGGCTGGGGGTCATACAGTCCCCTTTGAGAGCACACTCATAATGACTCAAGGACCTCTCCACCTCCTAAAGGCCCATAGTACTACCCTAGGGACCATGCTTTTAACATTTGGGGGCATTCAGCATCTGAACTATGGCAGTATTGCTCCTTTGGAAAGCTGTTCTGATTGTCATTGTGGTGAGGTGATCTCTGCCTTCTCAGAACCCGAGGACCGCTTGGTCTTGGCTTCACTGACCATCTACAGGGTCAGACAGTCACTTCTATACGTGTCTTGTTCCTTCCTTACACTAAGCTTTTTCTGGGCACGACTCACTTCTGCAGAAGTACATAGCACAACGTCACACTCTTTATCTGTGCAGTACTCAGCACATGTCACCTTCAGGGAAATGTTTTTCTTTGATTTAGCAAGTGTTTTAGATACTATGCATCAGGCTCTCTACTAGGTTCCAGAGAAACAGACACAATAGACAGACCTTCCTCTTGTGAATCTTATGGTGTCTGGTGGATGAGATTGACATTAATAAATGATAAAGAAATGAACACACAGGTCCCGCTGATGATGTGTACTTATGCAGAAAAGTACATGGAATTGTGTCTGAAGATGGTGGGGATGCTGCTGAAATTCCAGAGGTTGATCTTCAGGAAGGCTTGCCTAAAGAAGAGGCATTTGCGACAGGATAGCTGAAGAATGAATAGGATTTTCCAGGCAAGCTGTGTATGTGATACTTTCTTTCTTTTTTTTTTCCCCTCCTCATTGAGTTTATTGGTACATTTTAGGTATATAGTACAGTTATATTCATCATTGGGATCTTGTACCTTTACACGACAGGTCTTGCTTCTCATTTTGTGATACTTTCTAATACAGTATCATATTTAACCCCTTTCTGCAGACCCAGGAAGTCCTTAGGATTGATTTGTCACTTCACAGCAGTGTGGAGAATCTGAGGTTCACAGAGCTCTAAGCAACTTCTTCAAGTTCCCAAAGCTGGCAGGTGGTGAGCAAGGCCTGCCACTCATCTGAGCCCAAGGCCCACACCTCTGACCACCAGGCTGTTCTGCTTTGCATATTATGCACACTCGATGAGGGGATGAAATGTTTCAGAATCAACTCTGCCGGGTTCTTTATCCAGTCTCAGTCTTTATTTGTGTGATGTCTCAGGGTCTGCTCATCTGAGTGGGTCTGTTGGGTCTGATACAAAGATAAGGCTTTGATGTGTGTTAGGGTGAAAGCATAGAGTGTTTCAGTTGTCCATTACCATATGATAGATGGCTCCAAGAGTAAAGGATTTAAATCAGTGAGGGGCTTAAGGTTCTGAAGAGTCTTGTGGGTTGACTGTGCTCACGAGGTTGATGTGTGTGTGTGTGTGTTTGTGTGTGTGTGTGTGCGCGCTGCGTGAAATAGCTCTGGCCGTTTAGGTGACTGCCTTCAGTTAGGATCTGGTGTAATCCTCCTCACTCCTTCCTTCCATTCCCTCCCTTCCTTCCTGTTCTCCTCCTCCTCCTTTCTCAATCCGCCTCTCTCTCTCCCTCCCCCTACTTACTGTCCCCCTCTCCCTCTCTTTCTCTGAGTTCCTCTGTGTAGTCCAAGCCGGGCATGAACTCACAATTCTCCTGCCTTGGCCTGAGTGCTGGGATGACAGGTGTGTGGGGTCCAAATGCCTGGCTCACAGTAAGAACTGAGGCTGTTTTGGAAGGCAAGGCTGAGGAAATAGGAGGCAAATGTTTGTCTAAAGTCTAACAATGAGACAGTGTTAACACGTACAGCTCTACACTTCGTTCTTTGTGTTCATTCATAAAGCAGCCCTTCACAAAGAGATTGCCTGGGAGGAGCTACATGACTATATGTTGTTGATGAATCTATTTGCTGTGAATTTCACTATGTTATTTGAATCCAAGAACCAGAAGTCAGTAGACCTAGACTTTAGTCACTGTGTGCTTACTGTTAGGTTGGGTGACTGTGAGAAATGCTTTTCACTATTGTACCATGTCCTTGTGCAAGTCTGAGTAGGCATCATTTAGGGATCTGCTCCATGAACTTACAGTGCGTGGGGCGAGCAGAAAGTAAATGGAACTGTTTATGCAAGTTAAAAAAAGGATGTTCCTTTTCCTAGGTAGCCCTGTGCCGGCTGGTCTTCTTCCCTGGGAGACCTTATACAGTGAGCTAGCTACACACACACAGCTGTAGAAAGCAACACTATTTTCTCATCTGTGACATGGCAGTGCCATTTAGCCCCTCTCTACCTCATAAGATTGTTGTAAGGATCAGAAATGTAACAGTTTGATAATCAGATATTTTTTATAAGCCTAAGGTAGTAAGAATTATCTTTTGGCAAAATATGCTTTTATTTTTCTTTTCATCTTTATGTATTTTTTTTCAAAGCAAAGCACTTGGCAGAAGGGACAATCACATGAGGATCTCTGGGAAGCATTTGGTCTGATTTTGCACAGTGGTATGTTTGAAGCTGCTTTGGAACTGAGGAGGTTCTATTTTAAATAGAATCTACTGATCTATGGCTTTTGGTATGTTAGGAGTTGCCTTCCAAGTTACAATACATTACTATTTTTAAAACTGGAAGAATGTTTGTTCTTCTTACATTGCCTTTTGGGTACCACAGGCAAAATATTAGCTGTATGCTTTCAAAAGATAAGTGGGACCCTGAAAACAAACAATACAAGTAAGTACTCTTTGTTCATGGAATATAGTGTTTCTCAATGAATTCTTCATGGAAGAATGCTATGAAACCCAGAAAAGTTTATTCATCAGATGGTCAACTGTACTTTCCATGAACTGTTCGTGTCCATGCACTTCACAGTGTATTTAGGTTTCTTTCTTTGACTCTTAAATGTCTAGCTCGCATCACTTACAGCTGTTTCCTTCCTTTTACTTAAGATCATTTATGAAGAGAACACGATGTTTTGCAGATGAAGGTAGCAGTGGGGAAGATCTGACTTTTCTGGAAGCTTACATAGACCTTTTAATGAGCTTGCTTTCATGAGCTGGATTCAAAGAGACCTTACATTTCATCCACATGGAATTTCAAGTCAATGTATCGACTGGGTCTTTTGGTTTGTATCTAAATGAGGCCAAAGAAGTTGATGCTTTTCTTATGAAAAGAATGGCGTTCTTCAGGTTGACTTTCTTTGTGTGCTATAGGCAAAAGAGTCATTTGAATAGTGTGTACACTACATGGGCAGGGATTTTCGTTATTCGTTTTAACTGTATCTCAAATACCTAAAGAGATCTTGGAACATAGTAATTATTAAGCTTACTGTTCAATGAATGAATGAAGCTCACTCTTCAGACATTAGCCTTGTATAACTCAGGCTAAAGCTAGTGTATAATTCACAAACATGCCCATACTTTGAATACTGTAATAAAATAAACAGATTAAAGTAATTTCTTTGCTTCAATACATGACCTCACATGTTATTTATTCTAGTTGGGATCCTGATGTGCTGACAAAATGGCTTGAGTGTTTACCCTTAAGCTCATAAAGGGGATTTATGAATGGCTATTTCCATTTAGAGTAGAAAGTTGATTGGGTAATTAATAATGCTTCTATTTCTGGTACTATCTTTTCTTCCTTGAAAATCTGACACGTACATGTGTGCAACATCTCTCCCTGCAGAGGTGCAGAAATATGTAGAGTGAATCTGCCTTTCCAAAATAAATGAATTGATAAAGCACAGGCCTAGTGTAACATAATGGTGATTTATCTTTTTGTTGTGCTGTACCAGTCTTCTTCACTTTTATCTACCTAATCTCAGTTCCCCTAGTGGTGTTATGACAGGAAAGAGAATGGCGCAGATGTGAGCAGCATGGGCCCTGCCATCAGGTTGAATTGCTACCATCCCTGTGAGTGAAGGCCAGTTCACTTTGCTGTGCCTCAGTTTCCTCATATGTAAAATTAGAATGATAGTAACTGTCTTCTGGAGTTGGGGTTAATTAAATTGTGTAATATGTACATTTACATATGATATACCTTGCTTCCTCCTGGCCCACAAAGGTATTTAAAACTGTTTATTGAATAAAGATAATAATTATTTATCATGTTTATTACATACACTTGAAAATAAAAGCCTAACGAAGTAGCCTATAGAAATCTTCCCTAACTTAGAGTTATGAAGTAGGGGAAGAGTAAATGTGAATAAAGATACATATTTCAGTGAAAATTATGTTTTCAAATGCCATTTCAATAAGTTTAGAGTGTACTTAATGACTTATCTAGTGCAGATTGTACCTTAGTTTATAAAAAAGGTCTAGCTATCAAAGTACTAATAGTTACACATTCATTATATGTCAACTAATCGGCATTTATCCTAAGTCCGTGCATTGTTTTGTCCCTGGGAACGTGAAGATAAATGAACAGGAGGATAGATTCCTCAGGGAGTTTGCTGCCAAGGGGAAGAGAGTTAACTTTTGTGACAAAGGTGTTTTCAGGCGGATATGGCAGACCTAAAGTGTGGGACAAGGTTCATATTTTAATTGTAAACCTGTAAAAGCTTTTAAAGTACTTAAGACCAGCTTGTAACTTTTTTTTAAAAGAAGTAAATATTCACCCTGGTGCTTTTCTTCTCTGAGCCAGCGGAATGCATAGGGAAATGTCAGGGACCCAGTTTCTGAATTGGTAGAGCAAGAGCTGAAGAGATTTTGGTAGTCTAGGAAAATTGGAAGTATTAGGTTCTAATAACTTTTAATCATCATTTAGATATTTTTGAATGACAGATAGCTGTTAAGCAATATACTTAATGCCAGACTGTAATAGATTAAAAATCTTTATTTAAACTTAGTGTTTTTATGATTTCTTCTTTTTTATATTTTGCAGTGGATGATCAAACCTAGTACATCATGCATGCTAGGCAAGGTTTATCATCGAGCTACACCCCCAAGCTTTGCTCCATTTTTTAGTACCTCAACCAGCTAGCATTTGTTGAGCATCTGTGTGCTATTATACTTAAGACTGTTTCCTTTAAGTTCTATAACAACTCTTTGAAGTTGTTATTTTCATTTTACAGGTGAAGAAACTAAGCAAGATCAAAGTAATTTGTGCAGGATTCTCAGATGGATTTCAGACTCAGGCTTTTTGGACTCTAAAGCTTATTCTGATTTTTGACATTCTATATATGTTTTTAAATTTTGGTTTATTTTAAAAGCTTTTTATGTAGAAATATTTTGACTTAAAATTGTAAAAGCAAAGAATTCCCTTTACTACCTTCCCCAAACCACAGTAGAATTTTTACTTTCTGTGTATTTCGTCCTAGGGATTAAACCCAGGGCCTTGTACATGTTAGGTTTATGTTCTACCATCAAGCTGCATCTCCAATTTCTAATATTAAAACCATTAACATTATTACAATGCTATTAACTAAATTATAGACTTTATTCAAATGTTGCTAGTTTTCTAATATCCTTTTTCTAGTTGAAGGATTTGATGCAGTATCCCACATTGCATTAAATTGTCATGTGTCAGTCTCCTCCAGATTAGTACAGTTCCTTAGTTTTTCTGTCTTTCTGCACCATGATTATTTTGAACAGTGGTAATTAGTTATCTTGTAGATTTGGGTTTATCTTTAAGAGCATTGGGTGTGTAATTGGATATAGTAGCTCACACCTGTAATCTCTGTTCAGGGACCTGCAAGTTCAAAGCCAGCCTGGCAACTTTATGAGATCCTGTCTCAAAATAAAATTAGAAAAAGCCTGGGGATGTAATTTAGTGGTAGATCATTTGCCCAGAATGCACAAGGCTTTATGTTCAATTTTTAGTATTGTGGGGTGGAAGTTGAGATTAGAGCACCTTTCTCACTGTTGGGATCATTTACTGTCCTTTCAAAAAACTTCACTACGGCATTTCTGATTATTGGTACTTTTTTTTTTTTTTTCTTTTCCTGTTGCTGAGGCTCTATCACTAAATATATCCCTAGACCTCTTTGGATTGTTTTTGAAGGACAGAGAGCCTGATGGACATTGGCTAGCATTGTTTAGAATCATAGTTTGTCTCAGGCAGAAACTTTGGTGAATCTTAGGTTTGTCCCTTGGTTTCTCAGATGGTGGCATTCTGGTCTGCATGTCTTGGCCCCTTGTTCTTTGCTCTTTCTGCTTCATCATTATATTGGCAAGAAAGAGCAATAAAGAGCCATTTAAAGTGTCTATTGACTTAAATATGTTTGGTCTTTGATCGCTGAAGTTTTGATTAATCAGTGACTTGTTTGCTCTTGGTATAAATTAACTTTGTCTTTCTTCTGAGATGGACTATTTGATGGAGCTCATAAAAGGCATTTGGCAGACTGGTGATTGTGTGTGTACACACACTCGTGTGCAAAACTAAACACTAACTCTTCTCAGCAGGCCCATCCCCTTGCATGTACATGTTCAGAAGCAGCCTGGGTAGCAGATTCCCTTAAAGCTTATAAAGCAAATGTGAATGTGTTACTATGACAGACTTATTTTAGTCCTGACACCTTCCTTTGCAGCATAATCAGAGAGATCTGTCAGCTCACCTGCTTTCTTGTACTCTCTTGGGTAACTTAACTTGAAAGTTGGTGTGTAACAACTCCTTTGAGGCTATTTACCCTTCTGAGGGAGTACTACAAAAGGCAAGAATTGACTTCTGAGATTTTCTGGAAAATTTATATTTTAACAACTTCTTAGTCTTAACAGTAGGCTTTCTGAATTATGATTTTGTCCTTCAGTAAGTCAGAAAGGCTATACTAAATCTTTATCAAGCAGATACCTACACATATATTTAATATTTTTCCTGTAATTAGATGGATTCAATTTCTTGGCCTCTCACTTTTCATAATTATGTGTTTAAGCTACATTTTCCACCCAGCATCATGCATTTTTTGGCAACTTACTTTTTAATGTGGGAAGAATAAATGAAAGCAAGGCTGTGTGACCACCTTAGGAGAGTATAGATTGTTACATATATACAGCATGCGTGGTGATTTTTTTTCTTTTTTTTTTTGGTGATTTTTATAATTGATTTATATTTTGGGAAAAGAGAAGGAGTTAGCCCACTCATTCTGTGAATAAAGTAAAAATCATAACTATGATCAAAATGAAGTCAGATGTACCTTCTGCCCGTCATGAGCTGTTTTTCCTCTGTGATGCCTGCCTGCTGTGCCACCCTCCCTTGGAGCCAGCCAATTATGGATTGAAAACTCTACAAATTGTGAGCTAAATAAGCATCCCTTTAAAAACAAAACAAATAAAAACCCAAACAAACAAAATAATGAAGTCAAATATGTCCAGAAAAAAAAAATCTGTTAAGTCACCCATCAAGTATAGCATCCATAGTGTATGTGTGTGATCGTGTGGATAATTATTATTTGCAGTACTGGGGATTGAACCCAGGAATTAATTGAACTACTTCCCTAGCCCTATTATTAAATTTTATTTTGAGATAGGTCTTGCTAAGTTGCCAAGGCTGGCCTCAGATTTTCCTTCTGTTATGATAGATGTGTGCCACCACACCAAGTTTGTGGGGTAATTCTTAAGCACACTGAGATTTTCAATCTGCTGAGCTAGGTTCACGGAAGACAAGGGCTTTCAGCAGAAATCTAGGTCATCAGACCACTTTGCTTCCAGGACTGTGGAAGAGGGACTGGAGAATCGCAGTGTGACTCTTCTTGTGTGCAGGTGTCACACCATTAGGTTTTTAACGAAAAGTCTGAATCTTATTACTGGTAATATGTTTCATTGCTTTGGGAAGGACTAAATGACTTCATGCTTATGTCAACCTCTATCTAATACAGCACTCTGCACGGATACAGTAGACACTCAGAAGGTCTTCTGTGAGTTTGGTCCTGGTTGGTCATGTTCAAGTCCACAGTCATAGGTATTTGAAAAGCTGTCCAGGAATATGTGCATCTGTTTCTTGTCTTCCTGGGTTGGAGTTCCTAGTGGTGATCTTTTCTGAGCAGCCCTGCCTCTTTCCAAACTTTTAAATCTGACTTCAGATAAGTTTTCATGAGTTTCTGAGTAATTATAATTGTGAGTTTAAGGTCAGCCTGGACAACATTGAGAGACCTTGTCTCAATATACTATTTTTTCTTTTTTTGGTGGATTAAAACATGAATATATAAATTACCACAAGATGGCATCAGATCATTTGCAATTATGGCAGGTAGGGAAAGCCTGAGTTCAATGCATCTTTAAAAGAAAAAGTTAAAATTTGTGCCACTCATCTCATGGTATTTAGTTATTGCACATAAACTTCTAATTTCTTTTACCATTCTTGTATGGAAACTTGAGGCTTATGTTTATTCAATTCTAAAAGTAGCTGTGTAGGAAAATTTCTTGGATATTGCAAATAATTATTTACTAAGTAAACAATTTATGGTTTCTTATGTTTGGCTGATATGATTTCCATTTTACTTGTGTTATTTACAAGCAGTGTCTAATGGGAGACCTTTAAGTATTTTTCAGTGCCTCCCTCCCTGATTTTCCATCTGTCCATCATTTCTTAGTCTGTTTTATCTTGAGCAAATTGACGTATTTTTTGTTTGTTTGTTTTCCCAACTAACATGTAAAATCTATGAGACCCTGTAATTTTGTCTCATGACTATATTTTCAGTGCCTAGAACAGTATTTGCTATTGTATGTACTCAAAAACTTAAATGAACAATAACTAGAGACTGTTTCAACTATTATTTAAATCCCTTTTGCCTTAATAAACAAATATTAAAAGTTATATAAATTATGTATAATCTTTAGAAATTTCACTGACAACTGAGTGAAGTAATCAGGACTTGAAGACTTTTATCACTGTAATTTCTCTGGTGATTACATTTCCAACCTGTTTTATAATTTAGTAATCTTCCTACAACTTACAGTATATCTGTAATATTCAATCAGAATGCATTTATGGGTACATAGTGAACAGAATGGAATGTGGTAGAGGAAACAATCTCACTTTAGTGTGCATGTTATAATTTACATGTGTATACATATGATTCAGGGACTCATGTGAGTCTCAGATGTCTCTGCTGTTTCATCGGCCTGGGGTTAATGAACGTCCTCTTGGGTAAGGAATCAGGATGTCTAAATCTGATGCTGTGTGGTGGACCTGCATCTTCAAAGGGCTAAACTTCAAGAAAATGGTCATTATAATTTTGAGCACTTCTTCCTAGAGCTGAAATGAATGAATGAATGTTTTCAAAGCATTTTTAGAAACTACATTTCTCATTAGTTATTAAGATTGCAGTTACCAAGATGGAGGTGTGAGTGACTTTTGCCAACACAGAACGTGAAGTGTTGAGGCAGCTGAAGACTGAGCCTCTGCCATTGAAATTGGTCCCCAGCCCATCTATGCTCCAAATCATTAATGGATTCTGCAAACAGTTACTGAGTGCTTACCACCTGGCAGACCCTGGGCTAGTTAGTGGACTCACCAAGATAGATAATATTCCTGCCTTCATATTTTTTGTTTAGAGAAGTTTTCCTCTAATGTGTTATTTGGGCCACAGATGTCTTTAAGAATGTAGATAGTGTGGTGATACACACCTGTAATCCCAGTTACTTGAGAGTCTGAGGCAAGAGGATCACAAGTTCAAGGCCAATCTGGGCAGTTTAATGAGATCCTGTCTCAAAATAAGAAATGAAGAAGAAGAAAAAAAAAATGCTGGAGGTGTAGCTCAGTGGTAGTGCTTGCCTAGCTAGCATTTGTGAGCCCTGGGCTAAATCCTCAGTACTGCACCCAAACAAACAGACACCCTCCCCACACCAAGAAAAGACCAAGCTAGAATGTGTGACTGTGACAGTGATTAGTGATAGACTCTTTCCCCTGAAAATCATTGTCAGTCAAACTCCTAAACACACACTCAGAGACATGGGTACGTGTGGTGTGGTTGCTGTAGGGTCGAGGAGACCCACACTCACAGAGTTTTGTATTCATTTCCCAGGAGTCAGACAATATGGAGCTCAAGTCCTCAAAGTTCCTCAAGAGGGCTCTAAGTCCCTCTTCTCCCACCCTTCAGCTTGTCTTGGCTCTAACCTCTTGCTTACACCTTGTGATGTCCTGGATGAGACTTTCTACTCATTTCCTTTTCAGATTTGACCAGGAAGAGTCAGGAAACCTTGGAAGAAAAGAGTCCAAGGGAGCTTATCAAGCTTGAGTTGGCAGCCTTCATATTCTGTGGTTTTGCGAGAGTCACTTTGTTCCTTTTTTTGCATCTGAGTAATAGAAAGGGTTTGATTTGAGAAACTCTGAGATAATTTCATGATGGGTTAGAAGGGCAGGCTTTGGAGACAGACAGAGTATCTGGAGAGAAAATACATTACCCCAGATAAATTACTTGTTAGCTATTTTGAGCAAATTATCAAAGCCTTATTTCTCATACATGAAATGAGAAAAAACATTTTGTGGAATATTTTTGGGACTCAGCTGAGACAATGTATGTAAATTGTTTAGGACAAAATGACACCTATTATCAACCTGGTACATCCCAGTTGTCTTTCAAGAGAATTTAACAGATTAAATATATTTTGAACACCTACTATTTCACTAGCATGGTTTAAGTCCGTGATTATTCTCCTGTGATGCTAACCCAGCCACTAGGCCATGTTATAGGACAGTACTGAAGGAATTCTGTCAGTTTCAAACAGCCTGGTTTAATTTCTTGGCTCCAGCAAGGACCAGCTGGGTGACTCTAAGTGATCCATTCTTCATTCATTTTCCATTTCTGAAAAGAAAAATGGAGAAAATGATATCATATGGCTCATTCACAACAGAGTGGCTCTTGGATTTAGATGAGATTATGCAATTAAAGCATTTAGCACAGTGGCACAAAGAACACTCTTGATTTGTGTTAGGCTGGTTCAATATTAATAGCAGTATTATTTATCAATTAGCTTCATAGCACTCCTGTCTCTCTTCCCTGGGTTAGGATTTCATAAAAGTTCAGGCATCTCGCTTATCCAGGCTCTTATGGTGAAATTAAGATCTTGATTTAAAATTGGTCTTTATATAGGGGTTACCTGGCAAATATTTATGGATCCTGCAGATAGCTCTTATTGCTACTAATTCCCTTTAGTAAAAGATGACTGATAATTCTTCTTTATATGTTTTCATTTAGTACCCTAACCCCATGGATAGAAATGTCATTTCTGTAAAAGTTGTGGAGGAGAGAAAAGGTAAGTTCTTTGAATGTATCCTCACTTCAGTGATGAGCAGTAAGTGATACTGACTTTTGTAAAGATGCTTGTATGTGCATGTGTGTGTATGTATGAGATCTATTATGTCTTAAACAATTATCTTGTTACTTTCTAATACTAGTTGATGATAATGTTGGACTATAATTGTAACATGTAACCTTAGAGGGCATTTAGTATGTGCCAGGCACTCTTATTTAAATAGTAGGGTTATTCCCATTTAATGAATGAAGAAATTGATGTACTGAGATGTTAGTCAAGGTCACAGTGGTTATGAAGTGTGATCAAAATATATGATGAATGTTTAAATTTAAAACTTTTATTACAATAAAAGATATATTGTCATTAGCTCCCCTCAAGATATGCCCTGTCACTTTGAATATATTTCTCCCATTGCCTCCTTCTGAAATGGTTCTGGGAGTATCTTTATGGAGTATGATAAAAAAATATGGTGAATGCCACTGCCAAGTGCCATCCAGGTGAGAGTCAGATCCGTGAAAACCTTATGGTGTGTCCTCATCCACCTCATTTCGCCAGATCTGGCACTTCAGTGACTTTCAGTCCTCTCCTAAACTCAAAATGACCATGAAAGGTAAATGTTTTGAATTGATTTAGGACACTGAGGACTTTCAGATGGGATAAGTGTGTTTGAAGCAAGGGGGAGTATTTTGAGGGTGAGTAATGGCAATGTGTCTTTTACTGTAATAAATATTTTTTTAATTTAAACATTCACCACTGAATTTTTCTATCATACCTCATATATCTCTATCATACATTCATATATCAACTTGTAGACGTCAAAACAGGTATGAATAATAGCATATATGTGAGATGTGACCATCAAGCGATTAGAGTACGGAGTTATATCTGAACTTGACAGTGTGGTTCAGTATCAACTAGAGGAGGGCTTGACAAATAATGACTTGTAATGCATGTTTTATAAGTAAGGTTTTATTGTGATGTGGTCACACTCATTTGTTTATTATCTATAGCTCCTTTTTTTCTGTAATAGCAGAGTTGAGTATTTTCAACAGAGAGTTTATGGCCCATGAAGCATGAATTATTTACCATGTTCCCCTTTTCACAAAATCTCGACTGTTGTCACTCTCATCCCCAGTGCAAACGTTGTTACTGTCAGTGTTTGAATTTGAGGAATGCAAGGCGCAGGAAGACACAACCATGTGCATATAATCAGTGCACAGACCTTTGGAGACAGACGTCCAGGCCGTGATCTAACACGCTCTTCAGCCTTCTTAGAAATCACAAGCTAGACTTGTAGGTTAACTTAACTCTGGGGCTCTCATGCTAGTGAAATAGTAGGTGTTCTCTGTGCTTGGTAAAGATAAAACTGCCCTTTGCTTGTGAGCGTATTTTCTCTCTAAATATATTTCAAAACATTTTTGTTTTGGTGCCTGTGCTCAGTGTGGGAGAACTTGCTACTTGGCCTCAAGACCTGATTTTTGTAACTACCTTCGTGGTTTAACTTTTTGGAGGCTCGGTTTTTTCATCTATCAACTGGAGAAATAATTGTGTTTTTGTGTTGTTGTGAAGATCAAATGTGAAGATGGTTGTATGTTCTAAAGTGGTATAGGAGTAATTATTATTTCTGTCATTGTTAAGGGCATCTCTGCCTCCAGTAGTGGCTAATTCATTTTAAGTATGTGTGTTGCAAATACTGGATAAGAATGTGAAGGAGCAGAAGATTTTGCACACTCTGGGAAGCTTCTGGAAGTCAGGATGATTGCAGCAGGGGCCAGGACTCCAACATCTAGAGGTTTGAGAACCAGGGCAGCAGAGCAGCTGAGTCCCATGAATTCAGAGGGCACATGATGGCACTTTGAAGTTTGTCTTGTTTTCTGCCTCTGCCCCGCTTTCCCCGTTAAACTCGTAGTTTCATTGTATTACTAGTGTTACACCGGAAATTTCTCTCCAGAACAGATTCAGTCACAGGGCGTTTTCTCTGCTATGAGACAAGAATATGGCCAGTATAATTCATTGATTATGCATTTAAACTTTGTGGTCAGTAATTTATGCTTCAAAGTGTGATGTGGAAGGTGGCAGAATCATATTCTCTTTCTCACTGTTAAAACATTCTCTGTTGGATCAGAGAAGGAAGAGTACAGCGGTCATTGTCCCTTAGGCATTGACAGTGGCAGTCCAGAGTAAGGGACAGTGTGTGATTATTATTTTTTTAGTTCCTGACTTCACCATGGCATTGTACATTGTGGTTTTACCCTAATTCCTTGATCACAGATAAGGAGTATCTATGATTTGGCCCAGAAAAGTGGTCAAGGAAAGTGAATTTTGAGTAAATATTTTCTCCAGAAATTCTACTCATGCATATAGAAAACGGAGATTGCCTTTAAAGGCTTTACTGAGACATTAAGACAAAATGCATTTTCTTAATTTTTTTAAATAAAAATTTCTTTTTCTAGATGAAACAACAGGAATCATCTATAGAAAGAGGATCGCAATCTGTCAGAATGTGATTCCAGAAATTTTAAGGAAGGTAAATTCTTTTTAAAGCATAATTACAGTGAGGTACTACTGAGTAATGTTTAATAGTCATGGACAGAGCATTTTTAGACGTAAGGGCGCACTGGGACTTCCTGTTTCCCCCACTTCATAGCCCGTCTTTCATAGCCAACCCAGGTTTGGTGCATGTCACTGGAGATAATTTTGTCTCTTTCTCTCTGTTCTGTGAAGGGCTCTTAATAGACATAGAGATATTCTATGGTAATTTTAAAGATACTTTCATAATTTTGCATGAAATGACTATCTTTTAAAATCTTTCCATGGTTAGAAATGATAAAAGTGACTAGAAGTTGGCAGATTATAAATATTTAGTATGATTTTGAAGTAAGGAAAAGTTTCAATTTCTAATTCACTCTTAGAAATTTCTGACAGTAAAATGTTCTTAGTGCTCTGTGTAAGCCTTTCTGTGTGTGTTTCTGTAAGGTAAATATTATTGATGATGAGATTTTCATGATAGAATGTTGTTTTCTTTTTGAAACCTTTAAGCATTCTGGTGATTATTTTTTGGAGAAAGGTGAGTGGAAATTTTTAATTGCATTTCTTAAACCATAGAAGGACTTTTGACAAAAATCTTTTAAAAATTATTAGGAAGTACATACTTTTAAAAATGTCTTGAATGGCTGGGGATTTAGCTCAGTGGTTCTAATGCCTGCCTCACAAGTGCAAGGGCCCGAGTTTGATCCCCAGTACCAAAAAAAAAAAAAAAAAAAAATGCTTTAATG
>NW_022900915.1:12095656-12101730 GCF_012274545.1 Fukomys damarensis
AAAAAAAAAAAAAAATGTCTTACATGGCTGTTTTCTGTGTGTGGTGTAGAACTCAGCTTGGCTCCTGCTGATTAGCTTGCAAATTAAATTGCTGTGCTGTATGTAAGAAAAATGGCAGCTTTCATCACTTCCTTATCGTGGATTAAAAGACGCTGTCATGTTCTTAGTGGAAAAAAAAGCTAATTTGACAATGAAAATGAACTTTCTTTTATTTTCCAGATGGTAAATGTGTTACAGTGTAGCAGCAAATTATTACTGGCTTTTTTAAAACAGAGTGCATACCCTGCCTTTGCCCTACATATGCTCTTTGAATCTATTATTTAAAAAGGCATTCAACTTTGTCTTGTATCTCAGTTCTTAAATAATTTAAGAATACTTCTGACTTGTACAATTTTTGCCTTTGTAGTTTTTGATGTCTTTTCCACCTAAGAAAGCTTAACATTTCTAGGTATTGGGCAGAGTTTAAAATAAAGAAAATATTTTACCTATTACCTTCCCACAAGGAAGCCTATAAGTAGGCCTGATCAGAATTTATCAATTTAAGAAGGCCATAACCAGCCTTAAAGGAGACATGAAGGAGGCTGATAATTTGCTTAGTGTTTAGCAGTTAGGGAAATCAGGCCATTGATTGTATAGCCTACATAAATCCTGGGCCATTTGCATGTCCTCACCAGCTCTCAGTAAGGTCACAGTATATTCGATTATCAAGAGTCACGGCCACTGATGAGCCATCATCCGTATAGCAGGATCTCTTGTCCTCTTTATTATCAAGACTGAAAGCAGCTCAGAAGCAGTTCCTGTGTAGCTTGTTTTTCCTAAACTTAGAAAGCCATCCTCCTTCTGTTGGACAGGTGAGCATTTTAAAGGTTCCTAGTATCCAGTTAGAAGAAGAATCATGGCTCAATCTGCAGGAAAGAAACATGGCTATACGGAGTCACTGCCTTACATGGACACAGTATGCATCTATGAAGGAAGAGTCTGTCTTCAGGGAAAGTATGGAAAATCCAAACTGGTAAGATCACCTCTGTGTGTGTGTGTGTGTATTTAGGGTGCAGGGATGTACACATGAATACGTATATTAAAAAGCTTTGGTTCTATACTTACGACTTCTGTTTATAACTCACACAAATTCCACATTATTAAATTTTAATTACAGAAAAAAATAAAAGAGTATATTTTCCTTTGGAAGGAAAAAGATAGAGTTTAATTCTTCTCTGACCATCCCTTCCAGTTCTGGTGTCTTCACACCAGACAGACGAATATTATCAGTTTGAATAGTCTTACAGATCATACAACAGAGTCCTCAGGTATTGGCATATGTAGTTATTAAGCCTGTGTAATATGGTTTTATATCTCTTTTTACATGGTTTTATGCTGTTTAAATTATTGGGAAATTTTCCTTTTCACTTAAAAATTTCTGAGCTTTATTCATTGGAGATTATATATATATATATATATATATATATGTATATATATATATATATACACACACACACATGAATCTTGCTTACTCTTTTGTATTGTAGTATAGGATTCAATCATATGACTACAGGACATTTTATCAATAGACATTCACATGGCATCTTTTTATTACAAACAAGAGCATAGTACTCTTGAGACTTATGTTGCTTATATATAACACTTAATCCTTTGAGTGTTTCTCTAGGGGGAATTTTTATTTATTTATTTTATTTTTATTTATTTTTCAGTTGATAGTTTAAAAGGATTTTATTTTTATCCCCATTAACTTTATTGGTACATTTAAAGGAAACAGTACAGTTACATTTATCATTGTGATCTTGTACCTTTACATGATATGTCTTGGTTCTTGTTTTTCCCCATACCCTTGCCCTCCCTTCACCTACTGCACCCTTCCCTATTTACAAAGACTTTGTTTCCATTTTTCCATTTCTTCACAATTTTTCTTTTCCCTTATTTCCTTTCCCCTCCCCTTCCCATTTCCCTTTAGCCATTTTCTTCCCATTTCACTCTCCCAGTTATATGTAGGTGGAATTTTCAAATTAGGTTGTTGAGATCTTATTTGCATACAGTAAAATTTACTCTTCTTTGTAAAGCTCTGTGAATTTTAAGAAAAATATACAGTTGTATCACTGTTGCCACAATTCAATTATTGGACATTTGAGGTATTCTTTTTTTTTTTCATACCAGAGATTGAACTCAAAACCTTGTACTTGCAAGGCAGGTGGCAGAACCACTGAGCCAAATCTCCAGCCCCATTAGAGGTATTCTTTAAAAAGTTGTTTATTATAAGACAATTCAATGGGGAAAGCCACTTCCACATATGGTTATGGAATAACTGAATATCTACATATAAAAAATTAAGTTTGACCCCAACCTCATACCAAATATAAAATGAACTTAAAATGAATCAAAGATATAAATGAAAGAGTTAAAACTGTAAAGCACTTAGAAGAAAACTTAAGTGTAAATTTTTTGTGATCTTAGATTAGGCAATGGTTTCTTAGATACCAGAAGCCTAAGCAATAAAAGGAAAAAAATAGATTTTATTAAAAAATTTTTGTGCTTCAAAGGTCACTTTTTTTTTTTGAAACAGGATCTTGCTTTGTAGTGTACGCTGGCCCAGGATAGCCTCAGATTCAGCAATCCTCCTGCCTGTGCCTACTGAGAGCTGGGATTACAGGTGTGCACCACCATGCTCTGCCCTTAAAAGAAAAAAAGAGCATGGGAGAAAACCATGAGTTTGCAAACCATGTATCTGATAAAGATCTAGTCCAGAATATTGAGAAAACTGTTACAACTTTATAATGAAAACGTCCAATTTTAAAGATAGACAAAATATTTCAGTAGACATTTCTCAAAAGAAGATACACCAATAGCTAATATTTGCTTGAAAAGCATTCAACACCAGTAATTTTTTTTTTTTTGTACCAGGGATCGAACTCAGGTCCTTGTGCTTGCAAGGCAGGCGTCGGAACCACTGAGCTAAATCCCTGGCCAACACCAGTAATTTTTAAGGAAATGTAAATGAAAACCACAGAGAAATACATTTCATACCTATTAAGATGGCTATAACTAGACACATGACTATAACTAAATGTGGAGAACCCTGTTACTGGTAGAAATACAAAATCACGCAGCCATTGGGGAAAATAGTTTATCAGTGCATCAAAACTTAATCACAGCATTATCATTTGGCTTAGCAATTCTACTCCTTGGCATATACCCAAAAAACATGAAGACATGTCTATACAAGAACTTGTATAAAAATCCTTATGGCAGCTTTGTTTATAGTATCCAGAATATGGAAACAAGTCAAATGTCCACCAGCCAGCAAATGTAGTGTATCCATTAGATGGACTGTTGTGCAGTCATTGAAAGCAGTAGCGTGTGGAATTATGTTACAACATAGAGGACCCTTACAAATCTTATACTGAGTTATGGAAGGGGGCTATAAAAGGCTATGTTTACTTGAAATGCTCAGAATTGGCAAATCTATACAGAGAGGAAGAAGACTAGTGGCTGCCATGGCCTAGGGGAAAAGGAGAGTGGACAGTGACTCTTGATGAGTGGGGAGTTTTTTTTTAGGGAGAATGATGAAGATGTCTTGAATTAGTGTTGATAGTTGTGTGACTGAATATTCTATATCCCACCGAATTGTACACTTTAAAGGGTGAAATTTATGGTATGTGAATTATATCTCAATTTTAAAAGTTAAAGGGTTGGTTCTCATTACATAGTGTCTTAGTTTGTGCTATAATAATAATAATAATAATAATAATAATAATAATACCATAAGCTGGGTGGCTTAAACAGCACACATTAATTTTGGATGGTTCTGCAGCCCAAGAAGTCTAATATG
Organism: Fukomys damarensis; assembly: GCF_012274545.1. Taxonomy (NCBI): domain Eukaryota; kingdom Metazoa; phylum Chordata; class Mammalia; order Rodentia; family Bathyergidae; genus Fukomys; species Fukomys damarensis. The sequence goes on from NW_022900915.1 coordinate 12,099,498, forward strand.
TAGGCATTGCCAGTCTGGGGACTGGTTAAGTATCTGCTTCTTAGTTTGTAGATGGCTTCTGTCTTCCACTCTATCCTTACATGGTGGAGAAAGTGAACTCTAGTCTCTTTCTCTTATAAGAGCACTAATCCTATGATTGGGGCCCCACCCTCATGACTCAGGTAAATTTAGTTAATTTCAAAGGCTCATAAAACACCATCCCTACTTAGGGTTAATGTTTCAACATGGTTGGGGGTATAGCTCAGTGGTAGAGTACTTGCCTAGCATGAGTGAAGTCCCGGGTTTGATCCCTAGTACTATCCCCCAACACACACACACACATGCCCAGACTGCCCACACACAGCTTTAACATATGAGTTTGGGGAGGGTATAGGGATGCAATCCATTACACATCCTGCCATATTTTCTTACAGTGTGTTACTATACTAGCTTGCGCTCATACTGCCAGAGAGTGTTCATTTTCCTACAACATGGTAAACACTATTAGCATGCCCCTTAATTTTACCAGTATAATCGATGAGAAATGATTAATTTTTGGGAGATATATTTCCCTCCCTCCCTCCTTCCTTTACTCCCTCCCTTCTTTGCTTCCTTCCTTCTTTCCTTCTTATCCATCCATATTTTCCCTCCCCCACCCTGTCTCTTAACTCCAATGGCACAAGATGATTGAGGTTAAGTATAAAGACTGTGGCCAGAGAAGAAAGTTCTTTCTTCTATATGTGAAAGTAGTGAAAAGGTAGACTTTTTTTGATTTTATGGCAAAAATATCTTTCATTTCATCTGCTTTATTTTAGCTTCTTTTTTGGGGGCAGATGTTGGCTAGTCTTAAAAGCTGAACTGAACCTTTATCTATTATAGTAAAATGATAATTAGCCCTGAGAATCCAGAGAAAAAAATCCTTTAGAAACCTTTTTACTTTGTATGCTTTTAAAAAATTAGTTTTAAAAGTCATTCTGATTTTGGGAATAAATGACATAGGCTTATTGTAAAAAAAAAAAAAATTCTGAAAAAAACTCATACTATCTACTCACATAATTTTTTTGGTTTATTCCTAATTAACGCTTAGGTTGTTTCTGAATTTTTGGCTGTTCCAAACAGTGTTGTAATGAAAATTTCTGTGCTTATATGTTTTCTCAATTTAAGATAGATTGGGTAAAACAGGATTTTTGTTTTAAAGGTCCATGTGCATTTTATATTTTGGCATCTCTGGCCAAAATCCTTTATAAAAAGATGTGAACAGTTACACCTTCTTTTTCTTCTTTGGTCCCTTATGTTCTAATCCTCTCCAGAAGACTTACATCATTGACACAGCAAGCTAATCCCCACTGACTCCTCCTTTGTCAAGGGCAGAGCTGTATTTGTCAAGGGCAGCATTTGAGGTTCAAGTTAAGTAACTTGCTCCAGGTGGTACATTCGGTCAGCCGAGATGTGAAGCCAGGGGTCCTAACTCCCACCTGAACAAGTGGAGAGCAAAGAATATGGAAATGTATGGATGATGATGGGCTTTTCTCAGACTGTAGGGCGCTTTGGATCCCCAGCATAGGCAGTGGGCTTTGTCTTTTCAGGAGCACTCAGCTAGGGGAGGTTTCTGAACCAGAGAGGATGTGCAGAATGCTGTGATCTGAATTCCAGAGTATTTTCCTTAGCTCTCAACGTGGATTTAAAGGCATTTAGGCAGACATTCTAAATGAATGGGAAATTTGGGAGTTAGAATATGGGGCATCCAAAAAAGAAAGACACATTATTATGTTTATTTTCTTCCTTTGTGAGGAGAGTAAGGGCCAGTAAATGCAGCCTGAAGATGAAATACAGACAGCTTTTCTTTTTCCCCCAAAGGAAAACAAAAAACAAATACCTATTATGGGTGCTGAGCCTAAAATTAGGCTTTCACTCTGTGTGTCGATTACAGGTGCGGGTGTGTGACCAGAAACCAGATGTTACTCTGTCCCTGCAGAGCCTGTTGGCTCCTTTTCAGAGCTGGGCTCAAAAAGGGTTTTCTATAGAACTAACTAGCCTTGTTCTTTGTCTCCCTGTAGCAATCCGATTTCAGCTTTCCACAGACCTCTTGGCAGTTGTGGAGAGAACTACATTATCCCCAACCTGCTTCTGCCCCAGCCACACTCTCAGACAACTGGGTATTTCAAATATGCTTTCTTCCTTTACTAACTGCTTCTGACGTTTTCCTCCTGTAGTTTTTAATATAATCACATATATAATTATATATAATTTATAT
>NW_022900915.1:12102048-12169326 GCF_012274545.1 Fukomys damarensis
AATTTATATATATATATAATATGAATGATTCCTCAGGGCTGCTAGGAGAATTAGGGTCAATGTATTTCTTTGCCATGTTTAGTGATTGGTGTGGAAAAGCCATGAGAGGGAGAACACGGAGAAAAAGCTACTCTCACCTGAGACTAGTTGAATCAGCTTAGGTCACCTGCTCTGTCCTGGACCAGCGAGAGTGTTCACAGGGATGTTGTAAGCTGATTGACCTTGATCAGTCAGAAACTGCCCCTGGACCTGAGAATGAGATGTGCTCTCTCTGTAGTTCTGAACTTTGTGGGAGAGAGATATACATCTGAACAAAAATAACAAGTGGCAGGGGACACCATGCGTTTCACCTCTCTTTTCTTTTCACCTTGTTGCCCATTGTCTTTCTTTTGCTTTGGAAGTACCAGAAACTCATCACTGCAAATGACAGGGATATCTCTGTGCCAGGGGTGGGGCTTTCCAGGAACTAGAAAGCAGGAAGAAAGAAGTAGCAGCCTCATAGTCCCTTGTTTTTCCATATCCAGCTCACTTATTCAGCAGTTTATAGGTCTACTTTATTCATAATCAGTTTGACTCTGGTAGGCCTTATGATGTTTTATGTTCTGTGTTCTAGAAACTAGACTCTTGTGTTAGTCTCACCACTGAAATTAATTATCTGCCCTGTATAATTAACTTGGTTTCTCTAAGCTTCAGTTTCTTCACTTGTGTAGTGGAGATAATATCCCAACCCCAGAGGGTTCTTGTAGGAATTAAACAAAGTGGCGCATAGACTTTACAATCAATTTTAAAACTTCACATGACTTTTGATTCTAATCTTCGTCATGCATTTGCTTTAATATAGAAAGTGTTTGTAATTATTGACCATTGTGCCAAAGGAGCACATTCTGTACTTGAGATTTTGCATTTCTGAAGTTTGCCATCTCAAGAGGTACGAACTTCTCAATTCAAGAGTCATGGAACCAGGATTGTTCTGTTTTAGCTCCACAGTGGGATTAACTATGGAAAGAGTAGTATTTAGGGGGTCAGTGCAAGCATTTGGCTTGGAACAAATTCCCCTGCATTTTTCATTCTCCTTTTGGTTGTTATACTGACTGTGGTTGTGGTAGTTCTAGGGATGTCACACCAGGGGTGTTGATGAAGTGGCTGAATGTTTGGGGCCAGAGACCCTTGACTAATGCTTTGCTTTGCCTTAGGACCTTTGACCAAATCAGAAAATAGAAAAATGAATTCTTAATCTGAAATTTAAAATAATTTAAAGTCATCTCTTTTGGGAATGTGCTTAATTTATTATGTAGAGCAGGATAGAAACATTTATTTTGGGAAATAAAGAATGGAATGTATTGTTTTAGAAGAAAGAGGAAAGTTTTACTTTCTGCTTGCTGAAATTTTACATTTGGAGATAGGCTTATTAATTTCTTACCATTTTGTGTTTGCATCTGTTCTTTGAAATATAATTATTAGTTGGTTTATTTTTTATTCTGCTTTTCCTTGTAACATCTTTATTTTACTATGTGGAATAGAATTGATGTGCATTTAATTTGGTTTTAGTAATTGACACTTTATACAAGTAGTGTAATTATAAAAGATAATAATCTTGTACATTTCCTTAGGGTTTTCCCTTTCACCATTACTATATGTGGGTTTTTTTTTTGTGGCAAATAAAAACTTCTGGTATCTTCATGTCATCCCCATTAGTAGAGTTTTACTCTCTCTCTTCATGTTGTTGCAGACATGTTTTTGTTTTGCATTTTTCTGCTTTTAAGTAACAAGATTATTCTCCCATAGCTTCTTAGTCAACATTCTTGTCACTGGGATACAGTGCTTGACACAACTTAAGGAAAGTGAGTTTGTTTGGGTTTTTTTTAAGAACAGTCTTGGCCTAGTTGGTGGCATGGTGGAAAGGCCTGGGCAGAAGAAAGTTGCTCACTTACTTCATAGCAAGTAGGAAGGAGAGTGAGAAGGGAGGAACCAGGGAAGGCGATAGGACCTTCTAGATCAAGCCACCAGTAGCTCAGCTGTTTAGACCAGACACCATTTCCTAACAGTAAGTCAGCTCTAATGTTCTCATAATACAATCACTTTCTAAAAGCTCCAATCTCTGAGCACATGAGGCTTTTGGGAGATATCTAGTTTATAACATTCTTTCCCTGGCCTCCAAAAGGCTCATGAGAATGTCTTTTTTCTTTTATTCATTGTTTATTGGTACATTTAAGGCATGCAATATGATGACATTCATCGTTGGGAATTTGTACCTTTACACGATGTGTCTTGGTTCTTATTTTTTCCCCATTCCTCTGCCCTTCCTTCAACCCCTCCACCCTTTCCTATTTGTAAAGATTTTGTTTCTGTTTTTTCCTTTTCTCATATTTATTCCTTTCCCTTCTTTTGTTTCCCAACCCCTTCACTTCCCCTTCCCCTCTGGAATTTTTTTTCCCTATTTCATGTGAATGTGAATGTCTTTATGCAAAATGCATTTAGTCTCTCTCTAAGAGTTGCCAAAGTCTTTAACAGCTTCAGTACTGCTGAAAAGGTCTAGTCCAAAGTCTCCTCTGAGATTCAAATAAAACTCTTACCTGTGAGCTCCTGTTGAAAGAAAAAAGAAAATTAAATGTTGCTGACATACAATGGAACAGGGTAGACATTCCCATTCCAAAAGGGAAGAACTGGGGGGAATAAAGGAATGGCAAAAGAAAGCAAGACTAAAGCTTAGGTGGATAAACATTAAATCATTTAATTCCATGTCCAGCACTCAGAACAAGCTGTGGCAAGATTTGAATTCCAAATGGCTTGGGTAGTTCCACCTCAATGGCTTTGCCAATGGTTGTAGCCCTCATAGCCTCTTTCTTGGGCTGGTTTTTCTCGCTTCTTGCCACTTTCCTTAGATATTCCACCTGTTTGGCTTCTCCAACTTTCTGGGGTCTCCACTTTGCTTGTGGTTGCACTCTTATAGCTACACACAGTGCCCTCTCAGGAGCATACTGCTTGTCTTCTTAAGCCTTCTTCTGAAAGCTGGCTAGAAGCTTCCTGACTCCACAACCCTTGCCTTCTGTGTGCCTGTAAAACCAGGACCAAGTGGATGACCTGAGGTCTGCTGCCAGCTCAAGTAGTAACAGGCCTCCTTGCATCATGGTTGCTGAGGCCTCTTAGTGCCTGGATAGGTGAGCATTTTGGAACAAATCCTGGGAAGCCAGTTACCTAGGCAGACTTTCTGGAGCGTGAATGCTCTGAGGCTCTCCTCAAAGGAAAGTCTTGAATTTATTGGATCCAGACATACTCTCACATCATTTTTTTTTATTGTCCTGTTCTAAATTACTTGGCTTCTTTTTAATGCTAATTTTTCAGCAACTAAGCTCTCCTCTACTGTAGCTTTGCCTGTATTTAATTTCTGGTGAAACTGAAAACTTTTATAGTGGGCTTTTTGCTCCCTATTTTCAGTATAAACCTGGCAAAAAAGCCCCCCAACAGTACCTATGCCAAAGCCTCGAATTTGGCCTGCTGGATTAATTAATCTTCCACCCTTCATGTCAGTCTCCTGCAAAGTCTCAGGACATGAGCGAAATATAGACAAATTGTCTGCCAGAGTGGAGTCCAACTGCCAGTGGAGTCCTTGTTCCCACCTGAAACTTGAGCCTCGTCATTACTATCTCCCTGTTTGTCAGCATTCTAGTCTTCTGAGCTCCATCCAGAATCTTGGCTTACAGCGTTGTAGGGCTGCTTCTCCAGTTAGCATCTCAAAATCTTTCCAAACTCCTCCTGCAAGCATCTGAACTACACGGTCAGCTTTTGTCACAGCAGTGACCCCACTTCTCTGGTACCAATTTCTGTCTTGCTCACTATCTTGTCACTGGGCTACAATACCTGACAGCTATGATTTAACGGAGAGAGGTTTATTTCCTCTCGTAGTTTAGAGGTTTCAGTCCTTGTGTGATTGGTGGCATGGTGAAAGGGCCTGGGCAGAGGGAAGATGCTCATTTCATGGTGCACTGGAAGCAGAGCCAGCAGGGAGAAGACAGTGAGGGTGATACGTCCTTCCGGGTCACTTTCCCCAGTGACTCATCTCTTCAGACCAGAGCCCACCTCCTAACAGCGAGTAGCTGTAAGCCCCTCTAATCCAGTTACCTTTCAGGAGCCTTTTGCCCTCCCTTCACCTCCTTCTCCCTCCCCATTTACAAACACTTTATTTCCATTTTTTTCATTTTTCTCATTTTTTTTCTTCTCCCTTATTACCTTTCCCCTACCCTTCCCACTTTCCCTACACCTTTAGCCCTTTTCTTCCTATTTCACATGGTCAATTATATCATTAGTCTTGTGTACTTTTCCCTACCCCCTACCCTTCCCACTTTCCCTACACCTTTAGCCCTTTTCTTCCTATTTCACATGGTCAATTATATCATTAGGATCTTGTGTACCATTGTAGTTTTTCACACCAGAGAAACTATTTGGTATTTGAATTTTCATTATTATTGAAGTTACTAATATGAGTATTTTTTACTCTAAAAAATAGGTACATAACATTTTGAAGTGTTTGAATTCTGGATTAAAACACCCCAAGTCTCAAGTAATTGCCTGACAAGTCACTAATAGTGTAATTTGCATGTTGCAAGGGCTAATTGTTAGACATTTAAATTTTTATAATTATCTTTTTCTTTCCTCTGCACTATGAAGTATTTTTTTCCAGGAGCAAATTTGACAGTTTGGTGACTTCTGTGTTGTTAAGGCTGGTGCTGGCCTCTTTGATTGACTTCCTTATTTTCTTTGCTTAAATATTAAAAATCTTTGGCCCTGCTCACTGTACTTTGGTATTTTTAAAGTCTCAATCCTGTTGCTAAAGGGCTTGAGGGTGTAGTTATCAAATAGCCTGAATAAATACTTCCTTGTCAGTCCCCAAACATGCCTCCCTGTGCTCATATTGACCTTATTTTCAGTATATCAAAGGGTGATGAAACAATTAACAGAATGCATGGCTAATTATGACAAGTTGAGCAAAAAGGCCATCTCTGTGCAATTATGACATTTGGGCTGGATCCTTGCAGTTACTCAATAAGACTGCCCTTCACGAGATACTCATTTGCTGTTTGCTATTTGTGTTCACAGAATCAGGATTTCTCTTACTTCCCATCCGTTATTTACAGGCTGTGCTGAGAGGCCACAGTTTGCAGCTGCCTCCTGGAGTGTGACCATTAGTAAGGAGGAGGATGAGTGCTCACAGGAATGCAGACAGTGCTCCTTTTGCACTGCATAGAAATGAGGGGAGAGCAGAAGAAGGGGTTGAAATTGGAGAGAGGAGCAATGCAGATCGGGAAACTGATAGGGCTGGTAGGAAATGCCATCTAGAAGGAATCTTTTTTTTTCTTTTCATTAAGTTTATTGGTGCATTTTAGGTACACAGTACAGCTACATTCATCATTGGGGTCTTGTACCTTTACATGATTATCTTGGTTCTTATTTTTTCCTAGACTTTGTTTCCCCTTTTTCCTTTTCTCATATTTTTTCCCCCTTCCTTTCCCCCACCCTTCCCACTTCTCCTACTTGTCTTTTCTTCCTATTTCACATTATCAGTTATATAATTTGAACCTTATTAACACTTTTAGTTTTTCAGACCGAAGAAACTATTTGATATTTCACATGTGTGTCCTCTATTTATTTCACTTGAGTATGGACTCAGTATATATCCATTTAACTATAAATGTCTTTAGTTTCTCATTCTTTTTGTTTGTTTGTTTGTTTGTTTATTTGTTTTTTGAGACAGGGTCTCACTATGTAGTTGAGACTGACCTGGAACTCACTTTGTAGCCTGGGCTGGTCTTGAAATCACAGCGATCCTCCTGCCTCAGCCTCCTGAGTGCTGGGATTACAGGTGTGCACCACCATGCCCGGCTTAGTTTCTCATTCTTTATAGCTGAGTAGTACTCTATTTTATAGGAAAAAAAAAAAAGAAGATGTAGAAGGAATCTTGAGCCAGTTGTATAGGAATCTCTCTTTTGATTTGTCTTTGGTCATGTACCTGCTCTTTGACTGAGAAAAGTTGGTCTAAGCTCCCTCACAAAGTCATGTAAAAGTTTAATAAAGGTAATAAATGGGGATATTGTACGCTAAAGCACCAAATAAATGTAGATTGTTGGACCTAATAGTAAAAAATGTTATTTCCAAGGTGGAGTGGCTCTTTAAAGGCACCCCTTTACATTTGAAAAGTGGAGTAAGCTGCTTTATTGAAAAGACAGGTGATAATTGAGCTGAAACAATGATGTTTAGCTGAGAGAGCACTCTGTGGCATTTATAAGTAAGAACTTTTAAAATAGTGAATACCTCTTGATTTTCTTTTAATTCTTCTTTGTTCTTTGGTTGTGAGTTATATATTAGTCTAAGGTTCAAGATGAAAGTTAAAAAATACAGATGCATTGTGATGATTCTAGTTGTGTAGTTAGAGCTGGCACCAGATGAATCCGCCGAGTAGCTAGGTTTGGAAACCTCTGATAACCGGTGTCCTGTGGTCCTAGTGATAAGCAAACCTGCCATTGGCACCCATTTTAGAGCTCCAAATTTCCGTTAATCTTGTAGAGCATGACCAGTTGATAATCTGACTCTGGCAAAAGTAAACATTTTGCATTAGAAACACCCTGCTGAAAAGTTTAGCAAAATTTAGATGAGGGCTCTCTTGACTGTATGTGAGGAATGATCATTGCAAGTAAGGGAGACTCTTAAGTCAGCCTGATTCACATCAGAGTTGTGTGGTTTTATGAAACTGATATTCCAGTTAAGTCTTTTCTTTCTTTTTTTGTGTTAACTTTTGTATGTACAATAAATTTAAAAATTAAGTGTTAAAAAGTATGGTATTTTATCAAGCAGACCTTGATATAGTGCAAAACAACCTAAAAGTCTTGAGACAATGGAGAGGAGCCAGATGACAGTCTACCTCCCATCAGGATCTCCTCTGTCAGGCTGTGCTTTGGCACTTGGGAGCTGGATCGTCATCAGGGCTAAGATTGGTAGCTAAGCAAAGAGTTGGAGAATGAAACCAACAAGCTGAGCCATTTCCAGATTTCCATTTATGGTTATATTTTGAATTTTTTTGGTGTTAGAAGGGGAAGCTCCTGCATTTTCTTTATAGCTGACCTCAGTAGAATTGTGGCATTGAAAGGAATTTAGTTGGTGATTCCTGGTTTGTCCCGTTTGATTCTCTGGATGAATCTTTGCAAGTGTGTGGTATCGGGGATAGAGTTTGGGACCTTGCGGTTTTGAGGCAGGAGGCTGAACCACTAAGCTAAATCCCCAGCCCCTCTGGAATGACTCAACAGCTTCTAGCACAACAGATATCCTGCCTGCAGATAGGCCTAGTTGGGATGAATATTACTCCAAGAATTACTTGTTAAACATTTTTAAATAACTTTCCCATTTGTTTACAATATTTATTTTGTGTTCACATAAGTATGTTCATACTCTGTTCAGTTTTGTGCCCTTCCTTGCCATTGACCCCAATGGAAACTAGTATTCTGACCTTCATCCATGTAGATTAGTTTCACCTGCTGTTAACCGTCATACGGCGTGACCTGTGTTAGAGCTTTTTATTTGCTTAATATTGTGTCTGTGAGCAGCATCTTGGATGTAGCAGTAGTTTGCCCTTTTTCTGTTGCTGTGTAGCATTCCACTGTATGAGAATACCGCAGTTGTGATTTATTTACTCTTTCTGCAGGGAAATCACCCAAACACAAACGTGGAATTATACTGTATACAGTGTACTAACTTTTTCATTGACTTCAAACTACATTTGAGACTTTCTTTGTTGTTATTGATATTTCATTTTTAAGTTTTAATGGGTCTTCAGATGTGTTCACTATATAAATGATTTCAGTTTGTTTTATTAAATGTGCTACTTTTTTGGCATTTGCATTGTTTACAGTTATTTGTTTCTGTGTATAATGATGTGATGAATCTCTGTATGGATTAGTATAAGCCATCATCCAAGATGATTTGCTTGGGACAAAAATGTAGATTCTATAGGTTCAAGGGCTTTGTTTGAGGCTCAAATCAGAGATTGCTAAACTGAGGCACACGTTCCTAAGCATCTCATTGATGAGTTTGTAGCTGGATGTGCTATTAGGACCTGGTTGGAGGAACAAGTAGGCCTGTGGGGGCAAAACTTGGAAAGGTGTATTCTCATCCCTGGTCCTGTCCTGTCTCTCTGGTTCTCCCTTGCTCTGTTTGGTGAGCAGTTTTGCCACATCCTCTGCTGTGTTACTGCATTGGAGCCAGCCAACTATGAACTTAAATCTCTGAAATGGTGACCCAAAACAAATCCTTCTTCCTTTAAACAGGTGTTTTGTCCCAGTGATGAAAAGCTGACTAATCCAGTTGTGGGTTCTGGGGGCTTAATTCCTGGAGCAACACCCTTAATTCTTGTCCTCTTATAGCTATATATGTATATTCATATATATGGCGTATATGGACATGTGAGCGTGCTTTATAATAAACTATATCTTTATAGTGTATTTGTAAATATAATTAGAGAGTGTTTATTGAGAGCCCACGGTTTCTCTGAGGAGGCACAATTATATAAATGGGTTTAGCTAGACAGCCGGGGGAGATGGCATAGTCTGGCAGGCTGGAGAATAAACATAAGCAGTGTGAGACCCAGGAACCATGCAGAAACTAAGAGGGCCACCTGCCCTGAAGACCTTACATTTCCTTTGGGGACCCCCCTCTTTCTGTGTGGTTACAGGAGAAGACTCAAAACACCATGATTAGAACCGAGATGTGATCACAAGAGTGAACCTTTTCTCCTCCCCTCAAAAACACTTTAATTAAATTCCCATCACGAAAATAATTAGGCAAGATTTGCCATACTAAGTCAGTCAGTAATTCGGGGCAGGATCTCATTAAGAGCTCTTACTTTTCCAGGATCTGCTGTTTTTCAGGATTCAGAGCTAGTGATTATGTGTTCTTGGTATTAATTCCTGATGCATATTTTCCCAAATCCGGAAAGAAGAAATTTCAGATTACCTCAAAATAGGAGACTGGTCATGTAATGCCATTAATGTTCACAGAGGTGTCCCAAGGGTTCAGCTGTGCTTGTGTGATCTTTCCAGTGTATTCTATGTGACTCAGATCTAGGAGCTGCTGAGGAGCTTCTCTGTTAGCATGAGGGGTTAATCCCTCTGCCAGGGGAAGTGTGCCCTCTACTGACTTTGGCAGGGAGAATTATTTCACTGGCAAAAGTATTGGGATACAGTGTTATATGTATCTCCCCTTTTGCTTCTCTTCCTCTTCCTTATCTTCCCTCCTTCCAATTTTTCCTTCCTGCATGCATTGTTGATTTCCTACAGTTGTAAGGTAGTAATTGTAATTGGGTGCGAGGATGCCATGGACTAAAAATAGATGTAACCACTTAGAGAAACATTTGGCGTTAGCTATTAAATTTGAAATTATGCATATCCTATGGCTAAGATACTTCATTACTAGTCACTTTTTGTATATGTACCTAGAAGCATTATAAATATTTTGTAACAGTACTATTGATAATAGCCTTAAGTAGGGCCCATTCTAAATGTCATCCTCAATGGAGTGGATCCATGATTTGGAGTGTTTTAAACAGTAGAACACTATGCAGCAATGAAAATGAACAAAAAACGGTTACGTGTAACTATGGGTGAGTCTCATAAACATAAATCTTACCATGTGGTCTTTATTGCCTTTGCCTTTGTAAATGTGACTGTGTGCTTATGAAGCTGATTTGGGGTGCTGTGGAGTACAGGGACTCCGTGCTGGGACAGAAGCCCTCAGGGGTAGGCAGTTGCTGCTGTCCTCTAGGGAGGAAGCGCTGTGCTACACCCAGGGAGTAGCGGTAGCCAGGGAGAGAACAGTGTGAATGGATTGAGGGTCATTAGAAGCGAAGTGAACACAATCTGGTGACATTTGGATTGATTCCAGAGAGAACCATGAAACGTGGCTGAGAGTGCCAATCTCATGGGCCAAGTGGATGAATGTATCATTAAAGTCACAGGAGGGCTTGAGTTTTGAGGAGGCAGATAATGAAACCTGCATGATGTCGAGCTGTATGTTCTTAGGTACTTTTTTTTTTTAACTTCCCTTTACCACAGTTTATGTATAAAAAGAGAAATAATTTTTTAAACATAACAATCTTGAAGATAGTATGTTAATCTAGTGTATAAAATACACTGCTACTATACAGTTTCATCAGGAGTAAGTATGACCCTGAGTATATAACATCAAATTCAATGCAGCCCTCTCCTTAGGCTTAACAGACACGAGAGGCCAGGTGTAGGGAAACCTGATCTATCCCGAGTTCTCTTGAGTGGAACACCACACACTTCAAGTGCAGGTGGGAAGACAGTCTTAGGGCAGAATGCGTAGCAAACAGGTTATGTAGTGCGGGGAAAGGAAAGCTAAGAGGTGATTTAAGGAAATTTTAAATGAAAGGCAAGCCCAAAATCAGCATATACCTTTGCTGAAAATGATTCCTGTACTTTGGTAGTGGAGAGCCTTTTGAAAAATAATGTTGTATTGATACAAAATGACGCACAAGGCCTTAATACTATTTGTCAATAGTTACCACAATAATGGATATTATAGAAAATTTGTAAATCACTAAAAAGAACATGATAAGTAAACAACATCTAAATTTCTAATACCAACAGATTCCGTTTGTTAACATTTCAGTTCAGTCCACTCAACTGTTCGTCCCCATATCCCTCTGTCTTGCCTTTCTTTTTTATTTCTACAGAGCTGAGACTGCATGTTATGTAACCTACTGTGTTTTGTACAGGAGCTTAAGTAGAGGCTAATCTTGCTGTGAGGGATTTAGGTTAGCTATGTGTAGTAAGAAGGAAATGTCTGATGTTCTTTGTCAGAGTTATTGAGGGAGGATGCAACACTTTCTTGTCCGACGATCTTAAAATATAATAGGATAAACTCTCATCTTTTTGATGGCAAGGGCATGACCCCGTTTCACTGCCACGTTATGCCCTGATATGTGGGCAGACCTTGAGAGTGCTTGTTTGAGGGCTTATTTCTCCCAAAAGTAGTAGAAAGAAATATTGGTGAGAATTTGATGTAAGAATTTTATTAATCCCTCACCTACACCTGCCTCGAGGACTGAAGAGTTCATTTCTCCCCAGAGTGTGAGACTGTTGAACTTTTCCATTTTTAAATATTAAAATCACTGTAAAATTCTACTCTGTCTAATCCAGAATAAAGACAGGAAAGATTAGTGTCACTGTGATATAGTTTTACATGAGCAAATCATTTTAAATAGGCTTAAATCTAAGAAGCTGCTTAGACTGAAGGTATTTTTGTCAGATTGGACGGGATAACTGCGTGTGTGTGTGTGTGTGTGTGTGTGTGTGTGTGTGTTCATGTGGGAGAGAGATTGGAGGGAGGGACAAAAGGGACGGAGGGAGTGGGAGAGTTCGGGAGGCTTTGTTTTACTGCATGCACGATCTAATTGTTGAAATTACTGCTGTCAGAGAGAAGTTCCCGTCATGGCTCACTAGATCCAGTGTTTTCTCTGAACGTCTCTTTGTGTGTCAGTGCTCACATGATCATGCTTCGCCATATGTGCAAAATGCATACAGGGATGTGTGTCCCATATCCTTCCTACAGGGATGTAAGAAGGCAAGGAAAATACTTTCTTTGTTTATTATTTTTGATTACCCAGAAGTTAATTAGTTCATTTAACAAATATTTATTGAATTCGTTGTGGGTAGGCACTGTGCTGAAAATGGGGGATAGGGCATTGCCTAAAAACAGTAAGTATGAACAAGCTTTTTAGTTATTGATACACATATAATTGTTCATCTGTGTCTGTTGCTTGGTGTCCACAGAAGAGAAGTTCTGTTACCTTTAGGATAAAGTCTAACTTCTCAGCCTAGTCTCCACTTACCCTTTCAATCTTATCTCCTAAGGTCTCCCATACCTGTCTTTTTTTTTTTTTTCCCCCCAGTACTGGGGATTGAACTCCGGTCCTTGAACTTGCGAGGCAGGCGGCGGAATCACTGAGCTAAATCCCCAGCCCTCCCATATCTGTCTTTCGCATCCATTCCTAGGATGATTTTGGAAAAGACTTATCAAGAGCAGTACCTTGTAGTAGGCATTTTCAGATAATTTATATTCAAGTAATCTCTCTTGTTTTATGCCCTCTTGCCTTAGTCTTTGTGATTTTTTTCCTGGTGGAGTGCTTTGCATCAGTTTGTTGACACTAGCCCCCTTGTCTATTTGTATTCCCACCAGACCTTGTATTTGTATTTCCCTCTGTTCCCTTGGAAAACAGAGATTCTGTCCTTCATTGTGGCTTCCAGCACTCCGTACAGCACTTAGCAGATAGTAGCTATGCACCCAGCATGTTGAAAATGACCGAATAGGGCCGGGGATTTAGCTCAGTGGCGCCACCTGCCTCACAAGTGCAAGGTCTTGAGTTTGATCCCTGGTGCCCCCCCAACACAAACAAACAAACAAACAAAAAACACTGACCAAATGAAGGTAATCCAAATGATTAGTGGTGAGGAATACTTTTTTTGTCTCTAAGAAAATCATTTTCTTTTTCATTTTTGAAGGTAGTTTTGCTGAATTCTTGGTATGTAATTTTTTCCTTTTAGCATTTTGAATATAACAACCCATTCTCCTTCCAGTGTGCAAAGTTTTTGCTGAAAAATCCACTGAAAACTTTACAGATGCTCCCTTGTATATATGATGAGCTGCTTCTTTTTTTGCTGCATCAGTAATCTCTGTTACTTTTAACAAATTGATTGTAATGTGTCTTGATGTGGAGCTTTTTGGATATATTCTTGGAGTTGAGATTTTAAATTTGTATCCTTATTTTCCTTTGCAAATTTGGAAAATTTTGGCTGTTATCTCTTTATATAGGCTCTTGGTCAAATCCTCACTTATTTCTCCTTCTTACCCCTAATGAATACATTTATTCTCTTGCTGATATCCCCTAAATCCCATAGGCTGTTGTCACTTTTCTTTATTGCCTTTTTCTTTTGCTCCCATGACTCAATAATTTTAAATGGCCTGTCTTCAAGTTTGCTAATTTATTTCTTCTGCTTGATCAAGTTTACTGTCAGAACCCTCTGGTGAGTTTTTCATTTCTTATATTCTTTAACTAACTTCTGCACTTTTTTTTTAAAGTTTCTCTTTGTTGATATTCTAATTTTGATCATGCCTCATTTTCCTGATTTGATTTAAATGCATATCTGTCTTATCTCTTTAGTTCATTGAGCATTCCTTCTTAGATCTTTGTTTCTTTGGGATTAGTTTCTAGACTCTAGAAACTAGAGATTATTTGGTTCTTTGATTAGGCTAAGAAGAGCCACATCAAAGCAAACAAGAAAGTTGCTTGCTTCTTTATATACCTTGTGATATTTTGTTGAGATTTGGTTATATCAAAATAACAGCCACATCTTGCAGACCTTATAGATTGGCTTTGTATAAGAGAAGACCTTCACCAATCAGCCTTGCCAAAGAGGCTGGGGCCCCCTAAAACCTTTTCAAAGAATATACTTTTTCTGGGTTTATGTATGTAATTTCCCAGCTAAAGTGGTCTGCCCCAATTTTCAGGAGCCCATGATTGCTCGTTCCCTTTGGGTCTGTCTGTGGTACTGACTTTCAAGTGCCGTAACAGGTGGCCACATCTGTTTCTGTTCTTCATGGCCACGACATATCCAGTGTACTGCTGTTCCTTTCAGTGCCCTGAGTCATGCCCTTAGACAATGCTTTGTAAAGCCAAGGTGTTGGATACATGTTTAGCTCTTCCCTTTTCTTCTTGAGGCAGAAGCCAAGGGTTGGCAGCTTTATCTTGATTGTGCTTATGCTGGGTGGGAGGGGACTGTCACAGATGAGTGCAGTGAACTTTCTTGTGTGCTTTGATGTGGCTTTTCTTGGCTTTAAACTCACCTGACACGCAGCCACGTCTTCTTCATTGGTTTCTGGAGTTCTTACAAAAATGGTTTGGTTTGTATATTATTGTTAAGTCAGTGTCTCTATGGGGAATGAGGGCTTGAGTGTCTTGTTGAGCTGTCTTCTTTATTTCACTCTTATGTTTAGTCCACAACTGTTTTATGAGATCATGTTGGTAGAACTTTAATAATTAAAATCAGTAGAGGTGGCAGCAGATCCAGTCTCTCTTACCTGCCCCTTTCCAGTCAAGGTCACTTGTCTCAATAGCTACTATAAAATGCAGATACTATGATTGTGTTCATTTTACCTGTGAGAAAACTGAGTTACAGAGAGTTAGGAAAATTTACCCAAGGTCATGCTGCTGATTGTCTCAGACTCAGTTTTTAAATAGGCATTTTGCAGCATGAAGTGAATATTTTTTAATTTGAGTGTGTTTCTTACCTGAAGTAAGTCGACTTGAAACAAAATCTTACTGCAACAGGCAGTTATTCAGTAATTTTGGGAATTATTTTGTGTTGATTGTAAATGGTAATTATGCTGCTGGAAATGTCTGAAATTTACATACCCAAATATAGAATGACATCAAAGTTGTATTTTTGTTTGTTCATTTTCTTTTAGGACAGAGTTCATTCAAAGAGGCAGGATTTCAATCACAGGGGCTGGATTTCTCAACTATATTTTGGAAACTTTTGCCAGCACATTCTTAAGACAGGGAGCCCAGAAGGTAAGCTTGTTTCCACTTTGAACCGATATTAATTTTAAGAAACCACGAGGAGTCCAAAAGGGCATTGAATAGAAAATAATGAAAGAAAAAGTCATGAACATACACAATGAGAAAAAATACTGTTAATAAACAAGTATAACAAAAAATAATTACTCTTAATAATTATTGTATAAATCCTCGTCAAAGTAAAACTAAAGTACTGATTCAGGCCCATTAAACTAAAAATATGCCAATGAAGAATATGTGATATTATGGAGAATATTTATAGTCTAATGAAGAGAAACAATCAGAAATAATATTTATAGTATATATAATACAATGGCAACTATTTAATAAAAACTATAGCAATAGCTAGTATTTATTGAACACTGACTATCTACCACTGACTGTTATTTGAATTATTATCTCATTTGATTCTCACAAACCTTTGAAATAACTATTATTGTCTGTATTATGGATGAGGAAAGTATGGAGAACAGGAACCTGCAGTGTCCACCCTTGTAGTTTGTAATCTGTGCACGTGAGGGAACTTAGGGTTCCATGAAGGAAAGTATTTTAGAGAGCACGCAGGAGTTCTAAGGTCCTGTGGGCTCTGGCTCTCTTTTAAGTAGAGCTGTTGTGTTTTTATTTTTAACCTGTTTATATGACAATACACATGACAATTACAGGTAATATTTTTCTGGCCTTCATAGTGTTCTTTTTAAAACTTTTTTAGGACAGAATTCATTCTTATACTCATCTAAATATGCTATGGCTGTGTTGATAATAGAGCAGGTATTTCACAGTGTTTTATCATCATTGTGATGATGATCACACTTATTCCAGAGTTTACTCAGAACATATGCATGTGCTACCTCACTTTGTTTTGTGGATAAAGCTAATGGGTGCTCTGAACTGTTGTAGTAACCAGAGATTTCTGGGCAAATGACTTTTTATTTTTGCAAGCTTAGGTTTAACAATGAACCTGGAGCAGGAGGTATTAGTCTCGGGGTGCCGAGGGTGCTGAATGAGTAATTGATACTGCTTCACCTGCCACAGACACCACTGAGGTTGATGATGTGCACTTGGCCATTTGAGGTGGTTCCTGGTGCATATCCAGACTGGTCCAGCCTCTTTCAACCTGGCTGAAAGAAAGTGGGTGGACTAAGAAGATCTGATGTCATTTTAACATACTGAAACATTTCTCTTTTTTTCTTCTATATCACATTTATATACATTTATAATAACCCCTGTGTTCTGCAAAATTGCACTCTAAAAAATAATGTCATTTCCTTGTCTCTGTCTGAGTTGACAACTTCTGCATCCTATAAATTCTGAACTATAAAAACATAATTATAATTGAGTATGATTTTTCACAATAGGTCTATTAATCAGAGTAAGGTAATTCCTATTTTGGGAGGAATGACATGTAGCTGAATGAGGGTTTAAAATCAGTGTCCCTATATTCAAATTAATTGAAAATATTCATTTGTAGAAACTATTTTTACCTTTTGAGCTATGTACAAACAGATGGTGAGCTAGATTTGGCCTGTGGACTGTAGTGTGCCAACCCCTGCTTTAGATAAAAATACATTGTTCAGGCAGGGCGTGGTGGCACACTCCTTTAATCCCAGCACTCAGGAGGCTGAGACAGGTGGAATGTTGTGAGTTTGAGACCAGCCTGAGCTACAGAGTGAGTTCCAGGCAGTCTCAACTACATAGTGAGGCCCTGTCTCAAACAAAACAAAACAAAACAAAACAAAACATTGTTCAGTTAACCCAGTGGTTCTGTATTTGATCTGCTGACCAGCTTGAACTTGTTAATTACTTTGAATCATGTTGTGGTTGTGTATTTTAATCCTGTGAGATGCAAAAGGTGAACTTTTTATTCCCATTTTTTTAATGAAAAATTACTTGAAGAAATAAGTACAACCAGTATGTCAGTAACTGGTTACTCATTTCCCTTACACATTGTTCAGCACTTGCTTTATGCTAGGAACTGTGCTTTGTGGGTTAAGTAGATTTACTGAGGTTACAGAACTAATAAAATGTAATCTGGATTTAAAACTGCCCCTTTTGACAGCAAGACTTTTGTCTTGGTACTCTACTGTGTAGCCCTCATGAATCAAATGGTGCTTACCTTCTAAGCACCATGAATTTCACAAATGCTTCTATGTATTAGACACATTTGTGTTATGGTCTTACTCAGGCTGTACTTATTAGGATACTTTAGTTCCAAGTAGCAAGCCACTGGAGGCTAGCTCACTGTAAGGGTACAAAGGTGGTGAAGGAGGCAGGCTTCAGAAAGGTCTACTCTGACAGCTAGAAGCTAACAAACACTCCTGTAGTATACCTTCAGCTCTGGTCTGTAGCTGAAACTGTGTCTGTTTCATTCTCTATTTTCCCATTCCATTTTTATCTGCCCTCCATGGTATGTAGTGGGATGTGAGTCTTCACTGTCTAAGTGTACATATTTATACAGAGTTTCGACCAACAAAAAGCTGTCTTCTTAGGTCTTTTCTCTCTGAATTCTCTAAAAGGGACCTTTGTTGGCCTTCTCTGTGTCAAGCATGAACAGGAGGGTGAAAGGTTGTGCAGATATGGCTCATCCTTGGCCTTGACCATGTGGATCAGGGCTGAAGTCACTTCTTAGTGAAAGGGCTGAGGGGAAGGCACATACTCCCAACGGCTTTTGGCAAGGGCTGGGAATGCAACTCAGCACTAGAGCCCTTGAGTTTCGTAGTATGGGCTCTGAGTTCAGTCCCCAGTGGTACTGAAAAACAAACAAACAAAGGAACCCCAAAAAAATCTCTGTAGGCCTGGGGGTGTAGCTCAGTAGCAGAGCACTTGCCTACCATGCTTGGAGCCTTGATCCCCAGAATCACTACTATTTTTAAAAAAAAGTCACCAAAGGTTTTTGGAATATTCTCAAGTAGATTGTTTCTTGATGGCAGAAAGATGGTTTTAGTAATTTTAATTCAGATTCCTATAGCAGGAATACTAATTTTGAGAGTGCTTTGTGTGTCTACATGGAAATACAAAAATAAATAGAATGCACAGTAAGGTCCATAGTTGCTTTTTATTTTCCTCCCCCGTTACCGGGGATCAAACTCAGGACCTTGTGCTTGCCAGGCAGGCACGGCGCCACTGAGCTAAATCCCCAGCCATAGCTGATTTCTGATGAATATTAACTGAGAAAAAAAAATCAAATAAACTGTAAGTTTTTAAAGTGATGAACCCAAGTGGCTCCTCTCATTTTTTAAAAAAATCATGCTCAGAAGTAAGAATAAAATTTTCTTGCTGGCTTTTGCCTTTTCTGACTTTACTTTTTCTTTTTTAAAGAGGCTAAGTTTAATTAGCTTCTCAATTTTAGGAGCCACTCATGCTTAAGTGTCTTTTATCTCTCATCCAAGTGGCGATATTTCCAGGTATCAGCCTGATTTCCTGATAAACCTTCACAGCTGAGCCTGCATAAATGGCTTCTGGGGAAGTCCCTGGGAGAGTGTTTTAGGTGACTTCATTTTCACATTTGGACTTTATCCTTGAGGCTGTTCAGTAGTGGTAAAGGTGGGATCTGATATCTTATTTTTCTCCAGTAAAAGCAAAACTAGACACTTACAAACTTTATATCTCTGTGTTTGTAAATTAAAATCTAGGCCTAGATATGGATCCCAAGCTGAGGTTGCTTGTGTGCCTCTGAGGCTTGTTCAATTGCTTTTTTCTGTCCCTCACCACTTTGAGGCAGCTTGCAATTTTGTGACCTTTCTGGCACACATGCTGACTTTCCCCCACCCCTCAGAGCACACCTTCCTCTTGGATTTGGAAATGCAGTATGTGCTATGGGGGCCTTTGGAGGGGGACAGAGATTTTCCTCTGGTCGTCAAGCCACCCTTCATCCTGGGTTGTTCATCTGCGAAAAGAGGATATTAATGCATTCCCACAGACAGTGTGGAAACTGTTTGAAAGCTTTCGATAAAGTGAAGAGCACAAGTCAAATAAAGAGGCCTGAGGGCTGGGGATTTAGCCTAGTGGTTCCCCTGCCTGCTTCACAAGCCCAAGGACCCGAGTTTGATCACCGGTACCAAAATAAATAAATGAACAGGCTTGGCATAGTGGTGCAGACCTGTAATCCTACCACCTTGGGCAAGATGTCACAAGATTATCTTGACAAAACAAAACAAAACAAAACTAAGCAGTTGGGGATATAACTCAGTGTGAAGGCCCTGGATTGAATACATAGTACTACTGAAAAAAAAAGTTCTCTTTAAGACTTAAAAAAAACCATAATCATATATATTTTTTATTTATAGTTATATATTTTTTCATCAAAGTCAAGTGAAAAGAAGTCATCTACGCAACTAGATCCTACAGATACTTTTTCTGTGTCTGTTGTATGCTAGGCATTTTCTCCAGTAGAGTGCTGGAGACGTGTGAGGATAAATCTTCTGAGATGGAGACTTTGCCCTATGCTGCTTTAATTGGTGGACATTTAGCACAGGGTGGAAAGAATAAACACCTGCTGATGTTGAAAATTTATTGAGCCTTGCTTGCTGTTCAGAGCTCTGCACTGCGATCAGTGCTGAAGAGGATATTAAAACACGAGCTAGTGCTTATCAGTGCTTAGTAGATGCTATGCACTGTGCTTAGTCTGAGCTGCCCTCTCTGCTTTCTGAACAACTCCCTGGGACAGAAATTGCTGCTCCTGTTTTATGCATAGAGAAACTGAGTCCCAGGTAACAAAGCAGTTTCTGAAGTTACAGAATTAGGGAGGGTGAACGTGGAATTTGACCCGAAGCCTGACTCCAGAGTGTACTCTTGATTGCGACACCATGTGGTTGCATCCACCATCTCTTGCCCACCTGTGGACTTGTGGTGTTCCTGATGAGCTAGAAGGAGGTGACGTGGTGTGCACAGGAAGCATGAGAGTGCAAGAATAGGCAGTGCAGTTACAATAGAAGGACTTGGACAAAACCAGGGTGAGGGCCCTTCTACTTGAAAGGGCTGTGGAGTGACTAGGGAGTCTCATCCCCGTCTGTTCAGTGCCCACCACCTTTGTTATTCCACATTGTTGGGCAGGTTGAGAGCGCATGTAATGCATTTCTATTTTCTGTAGCAGCATAGTCTCCCCCCTTCTTTCCTTCCCTCCTTCCCTCCCTTCTCCCTCTCTCTCTCAATTTCTTTCTTTCTTTTTTGTTTTCCCGTGTAGCACAGTGTGTTAAGCTCATGCTTTGAAAATACTTTATATTAAGAAAGAATGTTATTTTTAACGTAGTAAAAACATAAAATTGATCACTTTACCATTTCGAAGTATACAGTTCAGGGGCGGCAGTTATATTCACATTGTTGTGCAGCCGTCACACTGGCCACCTGCAGAACCTCTTTATTTTCCCAGACGGAAACTCAGGATCCATTGAACAACATCCCCTCATTCCCTTCATCTCCCAGCTCCACGAAGCACCATGCCCCGCCCCTCCTTTTCACTTAAACATTTCTGAGCTTTATTCGTTGCAGATAATAATATATATATGTGTGTGTATGAATCTCGCTTACTCTTTTGTATTGTAGTATAGGATTCGGTCATATGACTGCAGGACCTTTTATCAATACACATTCACATGGCATCTAGTTTCTTTTTTTTTACAAATGAGGGCATGGTACTTTTGAGACTTATGTTGCTTATATATGACACTTCATCCTTTGAGTGTTTCTCTAGGTGGAATTTTTATTTATTTTTTAGTTGCTAGTTTAAAAAGATTTTATTTTATTTTTTCCCCCATTAAGTTTATTGGTGTACATTCAAAGCAAACAATACAGTTACATTTATCACTGGGATCTTGTACCTTTACATGACAGATCTTGGTTCTTATTTTTTCTCCATACCCTTGCCCTCCTTTCATCCCCTTCACCCCATCATTCTACTTTTAGTCTCAATGAATTTCTAATTTCGGTTCTTCACATAAGTGGAGTCATACAGGATATGTAAGATTTTCCACATCTTTTAAGGCTGAAACTTCATTTTAAGTGTATATTGTGTTTTACTTGTCTGATCATCCATTGGTGGATACCTGGGTTGCTTCTGCCTTTGGGTATTTATTGTAAATGCTGATGTGAATATGGGTGTATGAATATTTGTTTGAGTTGCTGATTTCAGTTCTTTCTAGGATATAACCAGAAGTAAAATTGCTGGATTATGTAGTAATTGTATGTTGGTTTCTTGAGGAACTACTTAATAGGTTTTTAAATAAATTTATTTGTAATCAGTGAACTATAATTGTGTTATCATTATGAGGTAGAGTGTAATATTTTGATATATGTATACCATGTAGATTGATTTAATCAAGCTAATTAACATATCCACCATATCACATGCTGATTACTTTTTGTGGTGAGAGCATTTGAAATTTATTCTCAGTAATCAATAATAAATAATTATTAAGTATAGTCACTATGGCTATGCAGTAGATCTCAAAACTTATTCCTCTCTCTCTCTCTTTTTTTTTTGGTACCAAGGATTGAACTCGGATCCTTGTGCTTGCACGGCAGGCTGCAGAACCACTGAGCTAAATCCCCAGCCCAAAACTTACTCCTCTTGTCTAACACTAACTTCGTATTCTTGTTCCAGCATCTTTCTCATCATTCATACATACTCCACCATTCCACTTTCGACTTCAAGTTAGACTTGTGCAGATTTATATGTAAGCTAACTCTTGGTATTTCTCTTCTTGTGCTTGGCTTATTCCACTTGGCGTAGTGTTGTGGTTTATGTCTAGATGTATCCCCCAAATCTCATGCTTTCGTAGATGGGCTTTTGAGAGGTGAATGGATCACGAGGCTGTTATACGCATCACTGATGATCTACAGCTGCATATGACTTGGAAGATGAAGACTGGTGGGAGGAGGTGGGTCACTGGAGGTGTGACCTGGGAGGACTTATCTCCCTCCACCCTTGATCTCTCTGCTTCTGCCACTTGCCATGAGCTGTGTCTTCTTCTCCATGTCCCCCTGCCACACCACCTTGCCCTGGAACTAGCTGACTGTGCACTGAAACCTCTACAGACTGAGCTAAAATAAACCTTTCCTCCCTACAGATGTAGGTGTTGGTGATGAGAGAAGTCAGTGAGTCCTCCAGACTCCTCCTTGTAGTTACAAATGACAGAATTTTCCTCATATGGCAGTTAGGGTGAAGTTGCAATTTGGTTAGCTTTGGAATCTACCCTGGGAATTGGTGGACCATGCATCTAGGTGTGCTTGGCGGGTTGATGGGTCTATGTCTGTTCCTGCATCTCTTCTGCTCTGGCACTGTTTCCATGCTCTGCTTCTGTGCCACCAAGAACTAAGCAGCTTTGCTCTGCGATGCCATGCTGCCGTGATATCTCTGCCTTGGAGCCAGCCTATCAGGGACTGAAGCCATGAGCAAATGAAATCCCTTCTCCTTTAAGTTGTGGGTGTTGAGTACTGTAGGTGAGCAATGAGAAAGCTGTCTGATATACTTTATTTGAAGGCCGAATAGTATTCCATATGTTCATGCCTTATTATGGGTAATCATTCATTTGTTAATGGACATGTAGATCGGGTTCATATCTCAGCTGTTAGGACTGGTGCTGTAGTAAACACGGGAATACTACTGTCTCTTTGACATACTGATTTCAGATCTTTGGTTGTATAGCTAGAAATGGGATTGCTGGATCATATTAGTAGTTCTGCTTTTAGTGTTTTGAGGGACTTCCATATAGTTTTGAAAATATATATAATGGAACAATGGCTGTACTAATTTATATTCCCATCAACAGTATATAGAGGTTCTCTTTTCTCCACATAGTTACCAGACAGCTTTTTATTTTCTTGTAGTACTAGAGTTTGAACCAAGGGCCTCACACATGCTAGACAAGTACTTTACCACTGAGCTATATCCTTAGCCCTTTAAAATTTTTTATTTTGAGAACAGGTGCTTACCTCCAACCTAGATTGATATACCTCTCAAATCTGTCTTGCAAAATTGATGGTGAAATAAGATGCTTCCATGACAAAGAGCACCTGAAGAAATTCATGACTACTAAACCAGCCCTCCCAAGGGTTCTGAAGGATATTCTCGAGAGAGATAACAAGGATTACAACTCCATGAACCCAAACAATTAATCCACCAGGCAAGGCAAGAAATTAAGCAGAAGAGGAAAGAAGGGAGCCAACAACAGGAAAATAATGGGATAGGGATAAGTCAGTACATGTCTGTTATAGCCATCATGTTGATAGTCTCAATTCATCAATCAAAAGAAGCAGACCGGCAGAATGGATCAAGAAGCAAGATCCAACAATATGCTACATACAAGAAACACATTTAATTAAAAAAATTATAAACAGAAAGTCAAAGGATGGAAGACGATACTCTATGTGATAGGAACCCAGAAAAAAAACAGGGGAAGTATTCTGTTTGCAGATAAAGTAAATTTCAAGCCAAGATTAATTAAGAGCAACAAAGAAGGTCACTACATCCTTGTAAAGGGGATAATCCAAGAGGAAGAGATAACAATCATAACTATATATGCACCAAATAGCAGTGCACCCAATATTATAAAACAAATATTAATGAACATGAAAAATCAAACACAAATACAGTTGTAATGGAACATCTCAGTATGTCACTATCACAAATAGATCAATTAGACAAAAAAATCAATAGTGAAATATTAGAACTGAACCAAACTTTTGAACAAATGAACTTAATAGATGTCTACAGATTTTTCCACCCTACACTTCAGAATACACATTGTTCTGAGCTGCACATGGGACATTTTCCAAAATAGGCCACACACTAGCTCATAGAACATGCTTAAGTAAATGCAAAGAAATTGAAATTACTCCATGTTATCAGACCATAGTGCAATGAAATTGGAAATCAGTGGCAAAAAACCGCAAGAATTTCATAAACACATGGAAATTAAATTATTAAATTAAATAATATCCTCTTGAACAACCAGTGGGTTTCAGATAAAATTAAAGAAGAAAACAGTTTCTACAATTAAATGATAATGCCAGTATGACATACCAGAACTTATGGGATACAATGAAAGTAGTCCTACAAGGGAAATTTATAGTGGTGAATACCCATATCAGAAAAACAGAACTGGCTCAAATAACAGCCTAATGTTAAACCTCAAGCTTCTAGAAAAAGAAGAGCAAGGTAAGCCCAAAGCTCATATGAGGGAGGAAATTATAAAAATCAGAGCAGAAATTAATGCAATGGAGACAAAAAGCCCAAAGTATAAATAAATTGAAGAGTTGGTTCTTTGAATGATTAAATAAAATTGACAAACTTGTAGCCAACTTTATCAAAAAAAGGAAAAAAAAATGGCAAATCCATGTAATTAGGAATGAAAAGAGTGAAATCACAACAGATCCTGCAGAAATCTAGATCATTTAGTAGCTACTTCGAGAGCCTATATTCAGATGAGATGGAAAGCACAGAAGAAGAAATGGGCAGATTCCTAGATAACATATGAATTACCAAAACTGAATCAAGAAGATATAAAAATTCTAAATAAACCAATATCATCAGCCAATGGAATTGAAAATCTAATTAAAAACTTACCAAAAAAGAAAAATCCAGCCCCTGACGGACTCATTGATAAATTCTACAAGAAATTTAGAGAAGATCTAATGCTGTTACTTCTCCTACTCGAATGAAATTGAAAGGGAAGCAATACTCTTAAACTCATTCCTGGAAGCAAGCATTACCGCGATACCAAAACCAGAGAAGGATCCAAGCAAAAAAGAGAACTATAGGCCAATCTCCTTAATGAATATGGACATAAAAATCCTTGATAAGATACTGGCAAACAATGCGGAAAATCATTAAGAAGATTGTACATCATGAGCAAGTGGGATTCATCCCAGGGATTCAGGAATGGTTCAACGTATGCAAATTATTAAATATAACACAGCACATTAACAAAGACTAGGACAAAAATCATATAATCCTCTCAATGCATTCAGAAAAAGCATTTGACAGGATCCAACACTCATTCATGATAAAAACCCTTACAAAGTTTTTAATTTTGACCCCAAACTTGTGGCCTTTTTGCCTTAGCCTACTGGTTCGCTAGAATTAGAGGCATGCACCACCACAACCTGCTGAGCTTTCCATCTTTTTAATAGTAACTATTTGAATAACTGTGAAGTGTTATGTCACTGTGTTTTTACTTTTCATCTTCCTTACAATTAAAAATATACCTGTTGGCTATTTCTCTTCTTTTGAGAAATACCAATTCAGAGCCTTTGACAGTTTTTAACAGGGTTTTCTTAATGAACTGTTTTCTTTATATCTTTTAGATAGTAATCCTTTAGCTGATTTGATTTGCTAATATTTTCTCTCTCAATCTGCAAGTTATGTTTTTACTGATAATTATTGATCTTGCCATGCAAATGTGATCCCATTTACACTCCCCCCCAAGGGGGGGGTGGATTGAACTTGAAACCTTACAGTTTCTTTTGGTTTTTTAGACAGGGTCTCATTGTGTAGTTGAGACTGACCTGGAACTCACTATGTAGCCCAGGCTGGTCGAACTCACAGTGATCCTCCTGCCTCAGCCTCCTGAGTGCTGGGATTATAGGCGTGCACCACCACGCCCAGCTTTTCTAGTCAGGCAGGCACCACTGAGCTAAATCCTCGGCCCCATTTACCTGTTTTTGTTGTTGTTCATTGCTTAAACCAGTGGTGGAGAAACCTGTAGCACATGGGCCACAGATGGCTGTTTGTTATCTTTGAAAGCTCTAAAAGGTTCACCATCACTGGAGACCGATGTCTGGAAGTTTCTCCTATATCTTCTAGTAGTTTTACAGTTTCAGCATTTGTGTTTAATATTGTAATACATCTTCATTTAACTTTTTCATGCTGTGAGAGATATAGGTACTTTTTTTTTTTCCTTTTGTATGTGGATATCTAGTTGTCCCAACATCATTTGTTGAAGGACTCTTCTCTTTGCATATTCCTGGCATCTTTGTTAAGAATCAGTTGATGAAATGCATAGATTTGTTTGTTCCTGGTCTATTCAAAACCATTTATTAATGTGCTTATTTTTATTTTTTTTATTACCGGGGATTGAACTC
Source organism: Fukomys damarensis (assembly GCF_012274545.1). Taxonomy (NCBI): domain Eukaryota; kingdom Metazoa; phylum Chordata; class Mammalia; order Rodentia; family Bathyergidae; genus Fukomys; species Fukomys damarensis. The sequence goes on from NW_022900915.1 coordinate 12,127,766, forward strand.
AGGTCCTTGCGCTTGCAAGGCAGGCCACCGAACTGCTGAGCTAAATCCCTGGCCCCTAATGTGTCTATTTTTATGTTAGTACCATGCTGTTTTGATTGCTGTGGGTCTGTCGTATATGTTTGGGAATCAAATGTTGTGCTGCCTTTGGCTTTTTGTTTTTGCTTGAGATTACTTTAGCTATTTGAGGTCTTTCATGGTTTTTGTCACCAGTTGTGTCTGAGAGGTCTCCAAAACTGAAATAAAGAATGTATTCCAAGGCCGGGTGTGGTGGCGCACACCTGTAATCCCGGAACTCTGGAGGCCGAGGCAGGAGGATCGCTGTGAGTTCGAGACCAGCCTGGACTACATAGTGAGTTCCAGGTCAGTCTCAACTACATAGTGAGACCCTGTCTCAAAAAACAAACAAACAAACAAAACAAAAAACAAAAAAAAAACCGTATCCCACCCCTTTGTAGCAGGTTTTCTAATTCTTGTCATGGAAAAAGGATTTTCAGTAAGAGGCACAAGAAAGGTTTATTAGACAGAGATTTTAGTATGCACTACAGAATGGAGTGTGGGCCCTCAGAGAAATGAGGCACATTTTTTCCTGGAACAAGGAACATTTATACTCTTGAAGAGGTGTAAAGCCCAGGAAAAGGTTCCTCTCCAAAGGTCCTAGCCCATTCTATAGGTATGGGAATTTTTGTTCTGTTTTGAGATTTATAGTCATATAATAAAATCTGCAACAAATCAGAAAGTTACATACAACAAATATCCCCTCGATAGAGCAATTTTACCCTTGGGGGAGGAAAATAAAAAGAATAAAAGGAAAAAGTAGAGAAATAAAAGAAGCGAAAGAGATTAGAAGGAAGACTAAGACAAAGGAAGATTACCCAAGCTTTGGGAAATCTGTGAAGCAGGTAGGAGAGAAAGAAAAAAGGAAAAACAAAAATAAGAGTAAAATTAAAGAAAAAAGCTAAGAAACAATGTTCATAGGTGAAGAAACAATTAATAAAGAATAAAACAAAGGAACAACAACAAAAATATATATATATGGGTGTGTATGTATAGAGGGAGAGAGAAGAGAGATTTCAAGCCTGTAGTTATTTTCTGGTGTCTCCAGTTTTTGCAGTAGTATCCATTATAGAAAGCGACTCTTCTGTCACTAGAAGACAAAGAAGGTTGAAGCCCAGATCCGTATTGGATGATCCCAGCATGCCTGCAGTAGGATTAGTGGCTTTCAGTGCCACAGGTGTTCTGGTCTTGGCCTCCGGTTATGGGGCTGGGCCTGAGTTGTTCAGCCTGCAGCACTCTGGGTGTTTCTTGCTGGCCTGGCCAAGGCTCTCTGATCCCGGATTTCTCCCTCAGTTGTTCCTCACCCAGTCACTGTGGGATTTGACACTGGGAGCTCTGAGATGAAGCCGACCTATGGCTGCTCTGAGTCCCAGATTCAGTTGTTCCTCCCTAAAATGACTTTCAGCCAAGCACCCTCTGCATAGGACATGACAGTTGCTTGGACTGGAATCATTCACCAGCTGTTGTAGTGCGCAGTATCCACTGCTGTATTCCACTCATTTGTTTCTCTGTGGAGGCCTCTGGAGTCACCCGTCCTCACTGTGTCTCTGTAGATTTGAGCCTCCTCTTTCAGATGACTAGCTGGGAGCCTGGAGAAAGTGCAGTTTACCACTCCTTTTTCTCCATTGTGTTCTTTCTCTTCACTTTCTCTGTGGGCTCCAATTTTCCTTTCAGATGCTTCCTGGGTCCTGGGGGCCCTCCTTTTCTCCCAAGTTATTATTTTCCAGTGTCTAGAGGTTGAAGTTTTAAAATGTTCTGTAAGATTCCACTCTCTAGATCTATGACACCACCACTTGGACTGTTGATTCAGGAGGATGGCAAGTTCGTATCCACAAGAATAGTTTGTAGAGATTTCAGAGCATAGCCAGGCCACATGGCATCACAGAGGAGAAGCTGCTCATGTTGTGGTGGTGAAGAAGTACTGCACTTTTGTTGAGTACCTTTTTAGTTAAAATTTCCTTGTTGTCTTCATTTGATTTCTTCTATACTATCTCAGTTCCATATAAATTTTAGATGTTTTTTCTATTTCTTGAAAAATGGCCTTAGAATTTTGATGGGATTGCATTAAATCTGTAGATGACTTTGGATAATATAGACATTTCAACAATATTAATTCTTCAACCCATGAACATAGGATATATTTCCACTTATTTATGTCTTTAGTTTCTTTTATAAATGTTTCAAAGTTTAAAGTGCAGGGATATTTGACCCTCTTAAAAATTCTTTTTAGGTAATTGTTAGTTCACAGAAGCACTATGATTTTTTTTTTTCCTGAACTGGGGATTTAACCCATGGCCTTTGTACTGAGCTACATATCTAGCCCTTTGTAAGTGTTTTTCTTTTAAATTTTAAGACAGGGTCTTGCTAATTCACCAAGTTACATAGCTTAGGCTCACACTTGGGATCCTCCAGCTTCAGCCTCCCAGAGTGTTGTGATTATAAGTGTGCACCACTATGCCTGCCTACTACTAAACTTTATGTTTGTTATCTATCCTAAACTTTGCTGAATTGGTTAATTAGTTCTCACATTTTTCGTAGAGTCTTTGCGGATTTTTATATATAATCATATCAGTATATAAGGAATTTCATTTATTTGCTCATTATTTAAATGCCTTTCATTTTTTTCTCTTGCCTAATTACTCTATTAAGACTTCTAGTACTATTTTGAATAGAAGTTATGAGAGTGGGCCACTATTTTTGATACGGCTTTCTATCTACATATATGACAGCAATGCATTTTATCATTAATGTGTATCTTTTTCATAAGGCTGTAGAAAAGAGTGAGCATATATGTACTGAGCTCTCAGCAAGTAGCACTAGGAAGTATGTCATACAGTGTGTTCCTCAGTCTGAGTGGAATCCACCCCATGACTCTCGTAGTGTCTGGCAGCCTTGATCTCATGTTCTGCTGGCTGGTTTTGACCTGTGATGGCCAACAATACAAGAGTTGGGAGTGCTGAAAATGTACCAAAGTCAAGTACTGTGTAGGATGCCAAGTACATATTTAACAGGACTTGAGGTGAGCAAGTGCAATTAAAAAAAAAAATACAGGACAAGGCAATAAAAAGAGATCTGAAGGAAAACAGGCAAGTCTGTGGAATATGAAAGATTTTGTATTCATTTCTGCAGTTCAGGGGAAGTGATCAGTATCTGTGTGAAGCAGAGCTGGAAGAACCTTGGCTGGAGCTGTGTCGGGGCCTCAGAACCTCGACATGCAAAGAGAAGGAAACCAAGAGATCATCTGGGCTCCCTGGGGCAGGCGAGGTTTCTCAACCTTTTATTATTCTCATTTAACTAAAAAGCTTGGAAAGGTATTTTTCCCCTCACATTGTTCCATTCACTGTGAGATTTCAATACCTGATTATCTGTTTGGAAAATAAGTCTGACTTGTACTCAAAAGTATTTTTGCTTCCTTCTGCTGTTGTTCTTGAGAAAATCTGAATTATACCACAGAGAGTGTAATTATCTTTTAGGCCTTTTGCCTTCAGACCCCCAAGTTAAAGCAAAATAACCACCCTCCCCAAATAAAACAAATTTCAAACCAAAATCAAAAGATATTTTTGGTGAAATCTCATATACTTGTTATAAATTTCACAGTGTACTCTTCTGAGGAGGCTCAGGAGATAATGTGGGTAATAATAATCTTGTCACACAAGTGTTCTTTATTTAGCCTGGTTTGTATCAGTTTAGGACTACTACAAATGCTGGAAATACACAGCTCTCACTATGTAGTCATATGGACCTGTATTTTTTTTTTTTTTTATGTTTGTGAAATACGTTTTCAATGTGTGATGAAATAATTTGTTATTTCGGCCACTTTCCTGGCAAGGCCTCATTATTAGTTCCATCATTATTCTTATTGTGTTGATCAGAAAGCTGAAGCAGAGAGAGATTGAATATAAAATAGTGTGTGAAATATTTGTCACTTAAACAATGTGGGCAAGTTAAGTAATTTGAACATTGCCCTGAAGAAGGTCTGGCCTGGACATGCGATAGCTAATCTGAGCATGTCCTTTAAGGGCTGTGTATGCTGTTTATCCTTACAAAAATCCATTTAACCAGTGAAAATAATTCCTTGAGATTGAAGAAAAATGTGTAGATAATCTAAAGGTGATCTTGAGGGCTATTTGAAAAAACCTGGCTATGGTTTGGTTGCATGCTTTTCGCAGACTATTAGTTATGTAATAAGTTATCCAACTTTGCAGCTTAACAACACACATTTATTTTCTGTCTCTTCTGACGGCTCGGGAGTCTGGTTTCAGCTTCCTTGGGTCTATTTCAAGGTCTCACGAGGAGATAATCATGGAGTTGGCAGGGGCTGCAAGCTCATCGGAATGCTTGATGGGAAGATTCCACTCCAGATTCACTTGTTTCTGGTAGAATTCGTATGGCTTTCTATATGGTTCTTTGCCACATTGCTTCTCTATGAGAGCATTAGGCACTGTGAAAGTGTGGAAGTGAGGGAGTGGGAGGGAAAGAGAGTGTTAGTAAGGTGAAATGTCCAGTGTTTTTGGAATCTAGTCACAGAAGTGACATCTCTTTAATTTTTAGTATTCTGTTTCATAAAAATAAGTCACAGATGCAGCCACCATGCAGTGGATAGTTACGCAAGGACATGATATTAGTGGGTAGGGTTCATGAGGAGCCATGTCAGAAGCTGCCTGCCACACTGACCTAAGCCAATTTGTACACTTAGTTGTATGCACAGCGGTTAAATTCTTTTTGGTACATTCGGAGATTTAGTGATAATTAGATCTCGGTGTGGGCCAGATACATCACGAAATCTCACTTTTTGTTTATTAAAAATTTCTGCAGCACACCTACACATTTATTAATCATTTTATTTAGAAGTAGACATAAAATTGTTGACCTGTTCTATAAGTTAAATTACATCTCTGTCCTTTTGGGTGCTCTGTGAATTGCAAGAAAATTTCATTGAAGGCAGAGCAGACCATATTCTAGAGTCAGGATTCAGCTGATTCATAGGTAGTGTCTGCATTTTCTGAACCATTAGCCAGTCTGTAGGGACAATTTATGTCTGAATTATGGGTGCCATCCCTAAAGTTGAAGGATGAAAGGCTTTCTCGGTAGACATTCTTTGCAAGCATGGACACATCTCTAGAATGTTGCTCTTATTGCCATCTCTTATGTCCCATTCATTGCATTAATGCGGATCTATTTCTGGTATCTATTGTGTAATATCTATTAATAAATACATCATGAATTTCACCAGTGAAAATTCATAATTTTAACATTCATCATGCAAATTAGCAAAGCCTTTGGTGTCTTCCAAAGGTAAAGATAACTGAAATTGCTGGAAAGTAAGGTGGCTGATTAGAATGCTTGCAGACAACCTGGGTGTGAAACTATACCTAGTGTGTGACTTGAAATGACACACATCCTAATATTAGACTGCATTTGCTAAAACAAAAGCACATTATAGAAATCCTGACAACTGTATACCAAATATGAAGGCAAAGTTTTTCTTTGGGTACTGCTTACTCTTAGTATTTCATAACTTAAATATAATAGATAAGTATATATGCACAAGCATGTTAACAAAATAGAAGAGAACAATTTTAATTACAGTTCTCATTTCTGTAACTGGCCATATGGTCATACCTGATATTTGTAACTACCTTCTACAGCTTCTTTCTGTATTGAAAGCATGCCATGTTGTGCCTTTCAAAAGATTATTCAAAGGGCCAGGGTTTTAGCTCAGTGGTTCTGCTGCTTGCCTTGCACATGCAAGGACCCAAGTTGGATCCCCAGTACTACCCCCCACCCCCCAAAAAATTATTTAGGGCCAGGGATTTAGCTCAGTAGTTCTGGCACCTTGCCTTGTAAGTGCAAGGGCCCGAGTTCGATCCCTGGTTTAAAAAAAAAAAAATTCAATATGAAACATGGTCTTAGCTGTATGTTTAACAAAGAGATTGAATGTGAAGCTTTACAGAAAGGTTTCTTGGTCTAATTTTTGACTCCACCTCCCCTCCCTAGCTCCAGGCCTTTTAATGCTGTGTTATACTGGTCCAGCTGCTCTGCAGTGCTCAGTCCTTAACTGTGAATTGAATGTCACATGTACACACATGCTTGGGAAGACATAACCCTAAAAAGGATCAGGCATTTCAAAATTCAGCAATTCCAAGACAGAGGAAAAGAACAAATTCAACAGAATAGATAAAAGTCATCAGTATGACAGAAGGGCACTGATATAATAGCATGCTGACTACATACTAAAGACTGGTTATTCGTGTGAATTCTTTTAAGATTCTTTGTATTACTTGAACTACTTGAAAGAACTGATGAAATGTGTTCTCTCTACAGTTCCAGAGGGTATATTTCCCAGCTCTCAATTTACCTCTGCTGATAATACTTTTTAATCCTCCTCTTGAGTGCTCAAATAGATTGATTTAGTTGATATTTATTCATTAGGTGGCCTGAGAATATTACCAAGAATTCTAATTTTTAACTACTTATTTCTAGATTAGTTGATCATGGTAGCTGCTATCTCTTGCTCTGCTCTCCCCAGTCCGCTCTGCTTATACTATTGCCTTTAGAGTTTTAGTCTCATGAAACAGCCTGTGCAAGGAAAACATCTTGGAAAAAATGAGTATTCTGTGAGCGATAACAGTTTTTGTTCCTTCCACTGAGTTTAAATCAATGTCTTTACCTTGACTATAAGGCCTAAGAATCCAAAATCCCTCAGTGCCTCATTTGAATTCATCCGGGTTGTAATAGACTTTGCTCCGTGGTAAAGCTTTTGGGAATCCCTTAAGTCAGCCAGCTGAAATTCTGGGACGTGCTTTCTATGAAACTAGGTGAAGGCTGGGAAGGTAAGCTCTGGCCTGAAATGACAGAAAGTGATTTCCTGAACTCTAGGTGTGTTGGTGTCATTACGTGTGTGGTGATGGGAAAAGTGTGTGGTGAGGAAAAGTTCTTCACCACACCATGCTGTGTGATAAGGAACATGCTGAGCCAGCCAGGACTCTGGAACCTGGGCTCTGGCCCTGTCTTGAGAGCTTTCTAAAGGGAAGGTTGCTTGTTTTATTTGCTCTGAACTTTGCTATCATTTTCTGTAAAATCAAGTTGGACTAGGTAGATCATTTTCAACTGTGAAATTGAATGCTTTTTTTTAATCCCCTCTTCCTTTCCTCCTAATCTCTAAATACCAAGACTTTTTGTTTGGCTTTTAGCCTGCCCAGTATTAGATATGTTGGTTTAGTTTTAATCTATGCCTTCTATAAATGCACTGTTGTGGAAGCTATGGAGAAGACCAGATAAAATAGTAGCAGCTATAATTTAATGAGTGTTCAGTGTAAGCCAAACACTCTGTGGTATTTTAAATTTTAGTTCTTTCAGTAACCTTCTGAAAGAAAGACTGTTGTTTCCATTTTTCCATTTTATAGACGAGGAAATGGAGGCACACAAAGGTTAAATTACTCACACAATGTCATCAGCGAGGAAGTGGCAAAACTGGAATTTGAATCCAGGTGATGGTATCTCAGAGCACACTCCCGACAGCTATTCCCTTTGACAGATTCCTTTCCTTCAAAAGAGCTTAGATGAAGATACAAGATAAAGTGACCAACTAGAGCCCATCACCATTGGATAAATACATGACCTTGAAGCAGACACTGTAGAGAAAGTATCCTTTTCTTTGTAACATTTCTTGTCATGCTTGCTTTTCTAATTGCTCTTCTACTCTAATTACCAACCAGGTATCCAGAGATTTGAGAACTATGTTCTTCCCACTAGGCCAGATGGAATTTGCAATCAATATATTAGTTTTCTGAGCCAGTTCTATCACTGTTAAATTCAAAGACAATGAAAAAAAAGGAATTTATAACCACTATAAATCTTCACCTGCCTTGTATAAACCTACGGCAGGCATGGAATTGAAAACTGAAACAGCTCTGGCCAAGCTGCACTGAAATACCACCCCTCCCTCCGTGAGGGCTGTTTGTACATTGTGTACACCAAGTACATTTGAAATAAAAATCTGTTGTGGATCAAAAATACTACTTGGGCTTGGAATTTAGCCTGGTTCTTTGTGCTAAATTAAGTCTCTTAGATTGATCAAAAAGACCAGGAAAATGTCATTCAGTTGTCTCAGCTCAGAGCTTAATACAAAATTCTGGGTAGAGCTACTTGAATTGGAAAGATAATTTCATTTCTCAATGGTACATCCAGTAGTCAAACTGCAGTTGTGTGCTTAAGCCCTGCTGCATACTAATTAAAAGCTCCTTCAACTCTCTAAGGTGTCTCGCTGTCCCTCTTGGTCATTTTTCCTTCTTTTGCCTATGGTGATTTTTTATCCTGACTTTTCACTGTGTGGTAGGATTTCATCTTTTGCCAATGGATTTATTTTGTGTGTGTGTGTCGGGGGGGTTCAGCGTGGGTCGTGAGCAGAGCCCTAGGAAGGTAATGGGAAGACCACAGTGTCTGCCTGTTGTGAGGGAAAAAAAGCAAGCAGCATTGTGTTTGTGATCTCAGGTCAGCTGGAGAGATCTTTCTTTGTCACTTTCAGATGTTTTTGAATCCCACTTGCTGTCTGGAATTTGATTCCTGTTCCTTGACTAGCTATCTGCCTAGATTCTCAGTAAACTGTTTTTCTTTGAATTTCTTTAGTGAAGGAAAATGGTGGCATTTGCAGAATTAATTAACTCCTTTGATATTGATTCTCAGATTAAGTAGAATTTCAGGCTATAATTAAAATTTTTCTTGATCAGTGGCCTTTAGTGGGATATAGCTTTTGTTATTTTTTATTGATATTAACATTTGTTAGAACCCATTGATTTTTCTGTTATTCGCTAATCATCACACTATGTTTTTGAAATGATTCAAATGTAGAGAAATTTTTATATTCTTCCCAAAAGATTCTTCTGATCTTTAAATAAAAATTTTTTAAAAACTTGTTTGTACATGTTTTTGAATAGATACTACTTTACATAAATACTTATAAATTGTATTTTCAGTAGAGCTGTTTGTACTCTTTTGCCTCAGCTCCCTTTGAAACCAGTAGAATAACCTGTGTGGCCTTGGACAAACCAATTAATTTTCTGTGCTGCTTTTTCCTCACCTGTAAAATGACAATATTAGAACCTACTTTGTAGAATATTTGTGAGGAGTAAATGAGTTATTTATGTAAAATGCTGAGGACAGGAATTGGCACACAGCAAACAATCATTTGTGTTATCATTCAGAGATGAAAATGCAAGGATATTAAAAGCAAAAGCTCATTTTTTCCCATTATGATACTATTGACAACTGTTAGTGGTTGGAGTCAGCCCAAGTTGAGTTTTAATTAACTTGCAGCGCCTTCCTCAGATGGAATGTATGAACTAAACCTCTTTCTGGGTGAACTGTCACTAGTACTGTCTTCCTTATGATGACTAAAGGAGACTTTGGAGGGAAATGCCCAAAATACATTGGTGCATATTGAATACTGCATAAATGATCACTGTGATCTTTTCACTAAAACCCAAATTGGTAAATTTGCTTCTGTCCTTTATATGCAGGTTTTAAACAGTCATCACTACAGTATTAGTATAATCTCGTGTCTTTTTTTGTTTGTTTTTGTTTTTTGTTTTTTTGGTACCAGGGATCGAACTCGGGTCCTTGCGCTTACAAAGCAGGTGCTGGAACCACTGAGCTAAATCCTGGGCCCAATCTCATATCTTTTTAAAGTAATATTTAATCACAAATGCCTTTCACAAAATGACGTACACTTCAAAATCATTTTAATGACTGCCTAATATTTCATATTTGTATGATAATTTTTTCATTCTTTTTTTGGTACCGAGCATTGAAGTTATTTCCAGTTTACACAGTGTGAAACATTTTCATAAACAGAATCTTTTGTATTTTGTACCATTGATTAACAAAGATTTTCTGAAGTTCTCTTAGCTGTACATGACTATTGTCATGATTCTTTTAGTGTGTTTTGTCTCCCTCGCTGACTGACGACTTCTTTGTGAGCCTTACCACTTCATCCTAGCTCATTGTCAGTGTTCAGAAAATAGATTGACGTAAAGACCAAATGAACATATTTACAAAAAGTGGTACGACTGTGGTATTTTCCAGTCTGTATTTACATGTCATTCTGAGTGCTTTGTGTGCATTGCCTTATTCAGTGTGTTCAGAGGCTCTCTGTGATGAGCACTCACATCCCATTTTAAAGATGAGAAGACACAGATAGTTGTGTTGACTTGTCCAAGATCACACAGGAGTGGAGAGGTAGTAGCCAGATTCAAAACAGGGATTTGGATCCTTAGTCTGAGCACTTGATGACCAGGCTACATGGCTAAAATTCTTTCGTTTTCCTTTTTCAGAAGCCCACCCCTTTTCTTCAGTCAGTGTAACAAGTTGCTTCTCAGATCTTGAATTGGTCGATCAAATTCCAAACAAGCTATTGATCAGAGCTGTCCTTAAACCTTGAGGATTTTACATCAGATTCCAAACAATAGCTGGAATTGCTTATAGTGCTTGGCTGTTCAAAGCAGTCCCACTAAGGACATAGGAATCTATATATTTTTAATAAGCTTTAGATTTTTTATTGAAGGAAAATTTTAATTCTGCTGTTTAACATTAAAGACAGCTGGTAGATTGAGAATGGCATTCATCTGAGAGTTATTAACCCCTGGAAGAATATACCCAAGACCAAAAAATATAAAGGATATGAATGTAAAGATTAATGAATAGTACTTCCTATTTAGTTAGCAATTGATGTAGTAGAGTGAATTTCATACCAGCCATGTCACCGTTATGTCCATTTCTTTAATCTCTTCCTTCCATTTACCAGTTTATTACGAGGCATGGGAGTTCTTAAAAAAATTGTTTATAAGTGCTGTAAGGCAGCTTTTTCCTCTCTGCAAAAATAGTTGACCTAAAAACAGCAGATTGTTTATCTTTAGCCTATTACCTGTGTATAGAGCATTTATTTGTTAATCATTTATTAGTTTTCTTGTATGTAGCTTTTAATCCAATTATAGTGGTTAATTTATAATGTTAAACGGTTGGAGTGTTTAAATCCACTTGCCGTGGACTTATGGTTCTGTCACCTCACAGTTTATGTGAAGAATGTGAATTAAAAGCAAGCCAGCGTGTTGATGTTGGTGTTGTCAAGTCTGGCACACTGGCTGCAAATTGTTCACTAACTGTGAGTGTCATCCCCCAAAACTGATGATCATGTGTAGCACCAAAAGGGCTTTAAGTAGGAAGTAAAGGGATTTTCCAGTTGGTGTTAGACAGTAGACTAGGAAATTCTAATTGGCAGAGTGTATCTGAGCAGAAATGCTCCCTGTGGACATGATTGTCCTCGGGTTCTCCAGTTAAGAGCAAGCTTCGCCTGGTGGAAATGTAAGAGCCCTTTAGTTGGAGATGTGGTGAGGGGTTTTGATTGTAGGAAACTTTCAGGAGTTACATATAGTTTGGTCTCATCCTGGCTCCCCTAAATTTATAAAATTAAAGCCACCTAGATATAGGTGGAAATAATTTGAAGACAACAGTTGGACCATGTCTAAATTGACATGTTTTTTGATAGTTTGAAAAGAGCACTGTAAGCACAACTTTTAAAGTAGCAGCTTTAAAGTTACAAAAGTTTGGGTGTGAATGAATCTGGATTCTGCTACTTAGTAGCTGGTTGCTGTTGGTCAAGTTTCTTCACCTTTCTGGTTTCATTTCCTGTGTGACTGCCTTAGAGATTGGGTGTGAACATTAGAGGAGTTTCATTTCCTTATGTGTCTTGACTAGTCTATGGAGTGTGAGGGTAGGCAGGGTGCGGAGGCTAGATGAGGGCAGACTAGGTGTGAGGGGTAAGGGTATAATGTGTTTAGCCCAGCCTAGTGGAGGCCGTAACCTGCTCAGTAATATTTTTTTCTGGACCTGGTTTCTAGTTCTGTCTCTCTTGTTGATGACCACTGTGACAGAGGGAAGCTCTGGTTCACCCTGCTGATATTTCAGCTTTCTAAAAGCATTAGTGACTCTCAGGTAATATGAAGAGCAAATGAAAGCACTTTGTGGAATATGAACAAGAATGAGATGAGCTTCTGCTGACATTTTGGATAGGCCACCAGCTGAGAGGAGGAGGGTACCAGGTGGTGTGTGTCCCCAGCATGATGGGTCCTGGTCAGAGCTAGTACATGAAGTCCGTTGATGCTTTTTAGGCCACAGAGAGAAAGGAAGGTAATGTTGTGTGCCAGTAGCTTTGTGTGTTGTCTCATTTAATTCTTAAGAGAAATCCTGTAAGGAAATATGCTTGTTCTCTCTTCACTCATTTTACAGACCAAAGCACCCATTGTGAAAAAGAGTTGGAGAAACCCAGGTTTAAATCTTATGCTTGGCACCTGCTAGATTCTGTGACCTTAAGCGAGGTTTTCACCTCTCTGAGGCTGTTTCCTTACCCGAAAATGGTGAAAGTAAAAGTATCTTGCCTCATAGGGCTGTTGAGTGGATTAAATGAGATAATGTCCATAAAGCCCTGCCGTGTAATAATGCCATAAGAAATTCTCATTAGACGTGACATTGTTGGAATTTGGTGAGGTGGGGTTTTGACCAAAATATTGCTTTAGGAAATTGTATTTTGTTCAAAGGGAAAGCCTCATTTGAAGACATAGGAAACTGACTGCATGGAAAGATTATTGACTCATAGAAATGTATGAGCCAGGAGAGAAAGAAGGGGAAGGGCAGAAATAAAACATAAAAGAATTATCTGGGAATATGTTGGATTTATTTATCACCTGGGCATCACTTAGAGGTTTATTTATTCTTTTAGAAGCAATTCATTGGTAAAATGTACAAGTGTGCTGCTCATCATTTTATTTCTCAGAACTGGTAAAAAAAAAAGGAGAAATTATGACTGAACTTAAGTTTGATGAATAGTAAAAAAGTAGCTAAGGAAAGGGAATTGATATGTTATGTTTTAGTTTGTCCCAGCTGCTGCGAGCTGGTACTGGGGACCCTGGTTCCAGGTATTGCTCTGGCTCTGCTTGAGTGTAAGGGAGAATTGTCATATAATTAGGACTGACATAGAATGTAGAATAGAAATTGTCCCATGAATGGATGTTTCAAAGCAAGCGAGGAATGATTGTTTGGCAGGAATTCCACGATAGGGTATAGTACTGAGCATGACGTAGATTAGTACTATGAAAAAGCTGTATTTTACCTGAAGTCTGAGTCAGGGAAAATAAAACTATGTACAGATTACATTTTTGAAAATTCTAAATGAAAACAGACTAACTGAATCACAACGGAGAGTAGGCGAAATAACTTTATAAAACACAAAAACACCAGTGACTTAACTGTCAGGTCAGGATTTGGGAAATTGTCAATAGAGGAATAACTTTGCCACTGTTCATTCTGGGTCACAGGACATCTCTAAGTCAGATGGACCGCTTTTAATCATTTGCTGAGTGTTTCCTGTGTGGATTAGATGCTGGAAGGGCTTTCCCTGTTTTTAGATCTTATATTCTGGGATATTGTCTTTTTTGTTACAATTTAGGAGACTTAAATATTCTCCTTAAGGGTGGGAGAGATTTATAATGCGAAGCAAAGATAACCGAATTATTGTTACTAGTTCAATGTTCTGTAGTTATACCTAAAGGTTTTGGGTTATTAATGAAGATAAAAATTAATCAGTGTTTCTTGAGAGTCTATTAGCCACTATGGGGAAATCATATTGAAGCCATACATTGTATCAGGCTATTTCTACTTGAAAAGTATTGTATGTAGAATAATTTGTAGATGTGATTAGATACCATATTGATTCATATACTCAGATTTAAGACATTTTATTTGAAAGCAGGACTAAAATATCTGATTTGTTTATCAGGATTTTTGAGCACAGTCAATAGGGAAGGAAGGCAAATCTTGCTGAGTACCTAGCATTTAAGAGGCGTTTTCACATTTTCATTCTCAGGTGCTGGCCCTGCTTGTGTCTTGTGTGGTAGGAGTCTTGAGTTCTGGGCTCTCTCATTTGGTTACCTCCCATTTGATTAGTCATTGTGTGATTTTTTTTTTTTTTTTTTTGAGACAGGGTCTTGCTCTGTAGTCCAGGCTGGCCTAGGATTCGCCATGCACCTTTTGCCTCAAGTCTCCCGAGTGCTGGGATTGCATGCGTGTGCCTCCATGTCTGGCTGATTTTGGACAGGTGCTTAATTTTCCTGAGCCTTGGTCTCATCCAAGAAAAGAAGGGTAATCGTGCTCCAGGGCAGGTGGAAGGTGAAATAGATCAATACAGTTACAGTGCTCAACGCAGTGCTTGCCACACAATATGTGCCAGTAGATTTTAATGTGTTACTATTTGGTGTTATCTCAGTTTTATAGATGAGGAATCCCTGAGTTTAAAAGAGCTGGGCAGTATCAAGTCAAAAGATGCTTTATTGTGATAAAATATCTCTTCTTGCAGATTTTGGCTTGTTTCCCTTTTGATGAGGAAATTGGATGCAGGTTCAACCCTCCCCCCTCCTTTTCTCTGTTCCTTCCTTTCCAGAAGATGCCCAGTCTGTTCTGGGTTTTGGTGTTGGTGCTGAAGCTTTTACTGTGAGTGCCAGATGGTACAGAATACTCCACAAACATGGGATTTACTTCCAGGGATGGAGGCTGGATGATGTGATCCAGAGTGTAGCCAGGTGAAGGAGTTAACTCTTTGAGGAGGTGCTGAGTAAGTTGAGATCTAGGGCTGCAAGGAGCTCCCTGGTCAGTATCTAGCCTTGGCACGATCTGGAGATGTTTCTCAGAGAGAGCAGTGAGCAAGGAAGAAGGAACGGAACATGTTCCCTGAGTAGGAAGCAGCCCTGCGTGCCTGTAGTTAGCTGGTGAGGGGAAACAGACTCAAAAGGGAAGGGAGGTTTTTGAAGTAAAATTGATTTTTTTTTTTTTTTTTTTGCACTCCTAAGCTACCTCCCCAGCCCTTTATTTTACTTTATATTTTGAGACAGGATCTTGCTAAATTCCCCAAACTGGGCTCAAATTTGCACTGCTCCTGCTTCAGCTTTTGGAATAACTAAGACTATAGGCCTGCACCATGGAGCCTGAGTGATCTTTCAACATCCATGGAAGGATCTCACTTTCTAAATGCCTATTGGCTAAACCAGATTCCCCAGGACTCTAACTCTTGCCTCTGCTGTCAGCCCTTTTGCACCTTTCTCTCTTCTTTCTTTTATGTTTGCATCCTTTGTTCTATCCTTGTTTTGTTCTTTTATCTCCTGCAGCAGCTCTTGTTATGCTGACCTTCTCAACCACACTTCAAGCATGCTGACTACTAGGCAGATTGTACTATAATTCTGAAATTCACATTCTTGGCTGGAATTCAGGAGTGACCAGGTAATTAATTTTTCGGTCTGTCAACATTGAGTGCCTACACTGTCAGATTCTGCGGTAGGTAGTAAGATTCAAATGTAAGTCAGTTCTGTTCCCTGATTCTTAGCACCTATTATAAATTGTGATAGATATGGTTAGGTGTGTGTCATATGTGTGTAATCCCAGCACTGGGAGGCTAAGGCAGGAGAATCTGAAGTTTGACCCAAGCCTGAGAAATTTAGTGACTTAGCAAGACTCATCTCAAAAAGCAAGCAAATAAAAAGTTAAGACTGCGTGTGTCAATCAATACAGAGGCCCTAGGTTTAGTCTCCTCTACAGCAGAAAAAAAAAAAAAGTGGTAGGTAGGTGTATAACCTGGTGATTGATTGATGAAGTCAGTCATTTATTTAGTAGACATTTATCCCTTGCATTTTGTGTCCCAAGGCCTTGTACGTCTACTGAATACATCTTGAACAAGATAGAGAAGGCTTCCAACTTCATGTTGTTTACTTTCTGGTGGCATTAGGTGAATTACAGAAGGGATTTATATGAATAGCATTTGTTCTCTTACTGACTGTTTGCCAGAAACTAGGGATTTTTTTTTTGTTTTTTTTGTTTTTGTTTTTGTTGTCATCAGGACAGAATGCAGAGCTACATCCTCAGTCTTTTTTTTTTTTTTTTTTTTTTTTTTTGGAAAAGATTTTCGCATTTCCCCTTTTTTTTTTTTTTTTTTTTTTTTCTTTTTGGAGAAAAGGTTCTGGCTAACTTCCCTAAGCAGGACTCTAACTTGGAGCTCTTCTGCTTTTGCCTCCCAGAGTGCTGGGATTCAGATGTGCGCCACCATGCCCTGCCAACAACTAGTGTTTAACACTCGGTACTGTGATAACCAAATTATTCATTATTTTAACTAATTCGTTAGTACAAGCCCATGCTACTGCTTTTATTCAGAATTCAAAATTGAGGCTTACAGACTTTAAGATCTTGCGTGGACTCTCACACCTAGCTTGTGAATGACCCAGATCTTTCTGAGAGTCGTTGCTCAGTTACAGTGCCATTTGTGGCTAAAAACAGAGAAGTTTTATGTGCTCTTGTCTCACTAGAAAAGAGTAGAGCTAAGGTGGAAATCAAGGTATGTTGGGGTGGGGCGTGGGAGAGCGGACTGGTGGGCCGTGGTTTCCCAACCTTCAGGATGGCAGTTGCTTAACCAGGAGAGTGTGGCGTGCACTTCCGGCCTAGAGCCTCTTAAGCCTCCCTGTGCTGGGCTCCTTCATCTCTGTGTGTCACACTCAAGACCAGACTTTGGATCTACCTATCTCCTCTTGCAGAGGCTTCTCCAGCTCCTCTTTTCTTTCAAGATTAGTGTCTGCTTCCTTTTTTCCATTGTACTTTTTCTTCTTTTTTTTAGGTTGTACCACTTCTCAGAGGCTGTCTTGTCTCTCAGGTATTTTTCCTTCCTCCCTTTACTCCCCAGGGACCAATGAATCCTGTGTAGCTGTGTCAGGTCCTTTCTGTGTTCCTGTGCCCCACACTGTCAGTGTAGTTCCTGACACACACAGTGGGCTCTGGTACTGTTCATGGTGTTTGTTCCAAAGCCATGACCCTTAAGGAAGCATCCCCCCTCCCACCGGGGGATGTCTTTAACACCAGTCTTTTATCATGGTGATATTTAAGTGAGCAGTTGTCTTTCGCTAAGTGCTATGCATGGATGTGCCATTTGACAACTGCTTTAGAACTTTGTAATTTTTGTAAGGTCTAATGTTACTCTCTTTGGAGCCTCCTAGGTGAATCAAGACTTCTTAAGGAAGCATCATTTTGATAACAAAATAAATACGCTGCCTGGATGTAGCCATCTTTGGTTTTAGCTTATTTCTGTTCCTCTTAAGACAAGATTTGTTTTTTTTCTCACAGTTTTTTTCTAGCTATTCTTGAGCATCAGAGTGGGTATTTGTGAAATGCTTTCAATGGGAAAGGCTCTGAGATTCCTTTGTGGGAATAGTTTGGGCACCACAGCACTGCTGTTAGGGAAATGAGCATGTGAGATAGCTTACTTATCTCTATACTGACAAATAGAGAAAGGTAGCCTTGTAATAGAGAAGAGAAATTCTCTGAGGGGAAAGAAATAATGAAATAAAGCTGGTTTATGGTTTGTCAGTCCAAAATGCTTTTAAGCTATATCTATAAAGGTGTTGCCACTTAATGTTTGTTCTGCATTTGAGGCATCATTGTGTGATAAGTGGTGGAAATTTAGCCCCTTTAAGCCTGCTCTCCTGGGGGTTGAGATTTAAGCATTGGAGCGAACTTTATTTGAAGGAACTCTATCGATTGGGATTTGATTTGGTTTATCTTTATCAAAGAGAGGTACTAAATAATGACTGGCCTCCCTGTTAGGTTTTTTAATTCACATTCCCTCTACCCCCATTCTCCACCTTCTGTTTCTGACTGTTCATCTTAAAAAGACTAAAGTGGTGTGAGAGAGGGAAAAGAGAGAAAAATCAAGTGTCACATTGTGAACATAATTGATTCAATAAATAATGTCTTTCAATTTCCACGGCAAACCTGAGTCTTCATTTATGTCAATTAGAGTTCAGCTCAGTAAGTGGTAGGCGTCTTAATTTAGATGGATGGGAAAGTTCATGGGTTCTCACTTCTCCAGTAAGGAGTGTGCTTTTCTTGTTTTAAAGATAACATCTAGATTTATGCACCTACTCTACAAAATGAAGTTTGAAAATGAATTTTTATGGTCATTTTTATTCTTCATGAAAATAGGAGGACATTTATTTATTGTCCAGGGGGGTCATTGAAACAAAAGAAAAAAAAAGAAAAAAATTGAAAGGAGAATGAAAATTCCTTGGAATCTACTGGACTGTAAGCTTTTTAAAGTCAGGTAGGAATTTTGTCTTTTTTGGTCACCACTTAATCTCCAGTGCTTGTACTATAGTAAGTACATAGTAAGTAGTTGTTAATTGCATTGTTGTTGAATGAAGAGAACAGAAAGAGCACGATCCAGGTCTTGATTCATCTCCCTGTCTTTTTCCCAAATTTGTTTTAAAAAGAGAGTGGCTCTAAGAGTATATGGTACATACTACATCATCAGAAATTGCCATGGAGAACCTATTTTATCAACCCCCAGTCTGGCAGAGTTGCAAGTGATCTCAGAGGTATAGAGCCGTTATTTATAAGTTCTATTATGTGAACTAGTTGTGTTTGGAATCACTGGAAGCATGTTGTAAATGCAGATTCCAGGCCTCAGCCCTGGAATTTCTTATTGAGTCACTGGTGGGGCTTGGGAGTCTGAATTTGTTTTGGTGGGGTTCCCTGCTAATTCTGGTGTGCAGCTAGGTGTAGAAGACACTGTGCCAATTGGCCTGGTAATCCCCTGATATCTGTAGTCTAGTGTACCCACGGTGAAAATGGTCAGCTAAGGGACTCAGCAGAATGATTGGTAGTTGTGTGACTAGGACCCAGATCTCGGCTCCAGTGACAGTGCCAGGCCCTACAGTTTGTTGTTTTCAGCCAATGCTCAATGCAGCCCAACATTTCTTAAGATCCTTTAATGCTTCATCCTTCCAAGACAGCGGCAGCATTTAGGGTGATGGCTCTGGCAGAATATGAACAACTTTCTGAATCAGACCTCATCCAAGCTTCTTTGATGTTAAATGTATTTCATTGTGTTCTCTAGGAATGCCTTTGATTACTCCTCATCCACATCCCTTGCCTGGCTGAGAACAAACCCCAGTAGGAAGTCTCTACCTTTCTTCTATTGGCCCACTCTGCCTAGCTTCATTAGAAGGGGAACACATAAGTTCTTGTTAAAAGTACAGCATGCTGGGGCCTGCTTTAGTTCTGTTAGACCAGACTCGTCCTAGGACGGGCCTGGGAATCTGTATTGGGGTGAGGGAGGCTGTGTATCCTCAGCAGCCTATAGTCCTGGTGGGTGGGGGAGGGAGTGTGTCCCTCCTGAAGGGGATCTCAGTGGGCACCACAGCACCCAGACCCAAGGTAATGGACATGAAAATTTGACAGTGATACCAGCACATTTGTTAGTGGTCAGAAGATGTTATCAATGCCACTGTTCCAGCCCTGGCAATGACACTTAGGAGCTGGGCCACTTTCAAGAAGTTGCTGAACATCTCATGGGCTGATTTTTTATGTTGAGTGGAAATCCTAAATTCTACTCTGCCTGTCTCCCCAAGTTTGTCTGAGCATATCTGGAGGGAGGTAGTGTATGTGATAGTTCTGAGTAAAATATCATAAAAATATAAGGGAAAAATGTGAGCCTACTTTACTGAAAGGGATACATGTTGTAACATGGATTCCTTGAAGGGAAGGGTTCTGATAAATGTAAAAGGCTTGTCTGCGAAATGTGGCATTTTCATTTTTCTTTCCTCTCTCCATAGGGAATTAGAATAATGGAGACACTGCTGAAGGAACAGTGTGGTGCCCCCTTAGTGGAATAAAGAAGTATCAGTGAGTACCAGAAGCAAAATCAGAATCGTTTACTTGAGTCACGTTTTTATATGCCTGGTATTATGCATCAGCCTTCCTGGGCTATTCATGCTGTACATTTCCCAGTTATATCCACAGAATACTATTTCACAGGTGTTTTGTTATCTCTTCAGCGCCTTTATTTACTTGGTTCTTTGATTTTTGGAGCAGTTTTGTAATATGTGCTGGGTTACAACCGCATTCAAATTGTTGAAACTGTTCAGCACAATCTACGATGATTGGGACTCTTGAAGTGGCATAGACTTGTAAAGATTGCTGCTCAGGATTAACAGAGGCTTAATTTTATTGTTCTGAGAACAATAAATGGGAAGGTTTAAAGCTGTAAGTGGAGCAGGAAGAAAGGAACATGTTGATTGGCCAGTGAAACAGATACATCTTACTAGTCATACAGGTTCAGTATCTCTAATCTGGAAACATCAGTAACAAGCACTCCGAAATCTGAAACTTTTTGAATGCTAACAGGAGGCCAAAAGTGGAAAATTTCATACCTGAAGCATGTGATGAGTGGCTGTCAAAACACCAGTACACAAAAAATACTGTGTAAACTTACATTCAGGATATGAGTATAAGGTATATATGAAACATAAATGAATTTCATGTTTATACTTTGGTTTCATTTCTAGACTATTTCATCATGTATATACAGATATTTATGGTTTATCCTCCTTTCACCTTGGGATACTGGTTCACCGACATTTTGCATCCTAATCATTTTTAACTCCCCCCCCCCTCAGCTGCCCTATCTCCTCCATCTCTAGATGCTCTTCTGATCTCCAAAGTCTACCTCGCTGTTTCCTAACACTTTATCTTTTATTTTTCTCTTTAAATTAACAAATATTTTAAACTCTAAAAAAAAATATGAACCAAAACATTTCTGGTCCCAAGTATTTTGGGTAAGGGATATTCAACACATTTATATACTTGCACTGCTCAGAGGTGGCTGCCGGAAATGCATTTATGAAGGATCTGAATCTTGGGAGTGATCTTTAGGCTCGAGGTAAGAGCGCCTTGAATGGATTAACAGTGTCTGCTGTGGACACAGGATGAAAACACATCTCCTCTAGTTTAGGGCAAGTAGTGCAGGATTAACAGTGGGAAATTATAAAGCCATTCTCGTATTTTTAACTTCTAGCGTCTACATCAAAGGTAATTATCTTTATAGTTAAATAAAAAAGAATGAATTCCAAAATGAATGAGTATAATGGATTTCCATGTTACAAAATTTATAGGACTTAGGTTTTTAACATTTAAGAGAAGGTAAAACTTTTGTATAGCAAATATTGCCTGAGTAGTTACCTTATATTGGCCTTTTAAAAGTACTGCAATGAACTGTGAACTTTGAGAGCAGTTAACAAGAAAAAAGCAAAAGGAACACTCATATCTAAGTACCTTGGCATTCATAGCATGCCAATCAGGCTTATAAATAAACCACCAGTTGGAGAATTAAAGTTTCTGTACACTTCATATTAGTACATTTAATTATTACTGGGGAGGCTAAATAAGATAATTTCCTTTAGTATAGGCATGACACATGTGGGTGCTTATAAAATATTAGAATTTAAATATGGGGCACAATCGAAATTTATAGTGAATATTTAAATTTTAAAAATTTATTGGTGCAGTTCTGGAATTCTTGTTTCATGAGCATCTTCATGTGGTATGATAAAAAAATGTAGTGTATGCTGCTGCTGCGTGCTATCCAATGGAAAGACAGGCTCATAAAAACATTACAGTGTGTGCTCGTCCACCTTTTTCACCATGCACGGCACTGTGCAACTTCTCACTCTTCCCCAAAGCCAAAACGACAGTTAAAGATAAACGTTTTGAATCGATTCAGGGCATTGAGGCAGCTGTCTAACAGAGCGAATAAAGACACTCACAAAGAGGACTTCCAGAGCAGCTTCAGGAAGCGGCAAGAATGATGGGAGAAGTGAGTTTGAAGCAAGGGGGTGGGGTCGGAGGGCGATATATCATTTACTGTAATACAATTTTTAACATTCCTTTAACATTATAGAGAAAAACTTAGCCACGTCTCCTGCGTTTCTAGGCTGGCACATATATGCATGTGAACTTGTGCATGGATTCCACCTTTTCTTAAGGTGAGAATCTAAAATCAGTGTTAAATGAGGGGCCAGCACTTAACTAGGAAAGGTATATACACGTATTAGTTTTCAAACTTCAAATTAGAGGCTTTGAAACTCAGGCAAGCATCAGAGTCATATGGAGCATTTGGTAAGTATAGAATGGTAGGATCCCTCCCAGAGTTCTGATGCAGTGAGTCTGAGGTGGGCTCCTGTGTTTCCAGCAACTTCCCAGGTGACACTTTGAGGACTTTAAATGAGTTCGCACATCTCTGGATGAAGACATATGAGGTACGAGGGCCTGAAAAGCTAGTAGCTGAGGTTGTGAAATTGTCATAATTTCAATTATGACATTGTGAAATTGTCAAATTGGGGCAATTTCAGTTTAGTTGGCTGAATGGTTTTCTTTGGATACCTTTCCCATTTTAAATTTCCCAGAATTTTAACATTCTCTCTCTTGTTTGTCTTTTGCTTTGGTTGTTTGAATATTGACAGGCTCTAAACCAGAGTAAACACAAACTGAAAATTAGAGAGACAGGACTTAGGTCAACTTGAGTTTTAAGTTAGTTTGGATTGCAAGTATAGTAAAGAAAGTAAATTAGACATACTTATAGCATTACCTGTGGGCCTAGATTAACTTTCTTCCCTTTTTCTTTTCTTTCTTTTTTTTTTCTTTTGCTGTGATTGAGGGCTAAGCCATGAATTCAGGGTTTTACGTTGTTTATAAAAAACAACTTATTCTCTCTTACGTGAAGTAATTGAGTTCTAAATGCTAGTAAGAGTTTAGTACAGGACAGTGGCATTTAATGCAGTGAATGCCACAGAATTCCTAAATTGTTACATAATTCAAACTTTCGAAATTCACTACTACGTTTCTCAGAGGAGCAAATGTAAAGCACACTCAAGCACATAAATCTACAATTACTGTAAATTAAAGGCTTGAAGTTCTCAAAGACAGCAGCATTAAGAGATTATATACAATTAAATGGACCCATTTTAAGTGTATCGTTTGGTGAGTTTTGACAAATATATCATCATAAATATTATATAGAAACATTGGAGGCTTTGATATTGCAGCTGTATTACCAGTTTATCCCCACCACTATTTTTTGACAATATTTACAAAATTTTTGAAGCTTGAAATGTTTCTGCTTTGATGGAACTTTTGGTTTCTCAAAAGTAGCTGTATGGAAAAGATGGTATTGTTGTAGGTGGAGGGACTACTGGTTTTATGAATAGTGAAATGCTACATAAAAAGAAGAGGAATTCCACTGTTAGAGAGTAGGGGTCAGAAAACTGTAGCCTGTAAGCTAAATCCTGACTGCTGTGTGCTTCTGTAAATAAAGTTTTATTGGAATACAGCTATGTTTCTGATGACGTTCAGAGAGACAGCAGCAGAATTGAGTATTTGTGACAGAAACCTTACAGCCTTCAAAGCCTAAAGTAATTGCTGTCTGATCCTTAAAGAAAAAGTCTGTTGTTTCCTGGGTTAGCATCCTAAGGTCGTTGTGGTGAAACCCCCACCCCCCACTTTGGGATCAAGCTCGGAACCTTACACATGCTAGGCAAGCAGTCTTCCACTGAGCTGCATCCCCAGCCCTTAATTTAATTTAGTTTATTTTTGAGATAAATTCTCATTGAGTTGCTCAGGCTATTCTCAAACTTGGGGTCTTCCTGCCTTAGCCCCTTGAGTAGTTGGGATTACAGTCATGGGCCACCATACTTGATTTAGCATTTAAAAAAATACAGCATTTAATCACATCTGACCTCTTTTTTAAAGTTTGTAGTTTGATAATTTATTTCCCCTGCATTAATTCTAATATTATCACTTCATGAAGATTTGGATGATGCTACTGTAAGGCATACATAAATATTAAAATAACAACAGTGAAGTTGGAGTATGAGTGACAGTGGTCACTAAAATTGCTCCTCAAGGTCCATTGCATATATACAATGGAGTAGAAATGAGCATCTTGTTAGCACACAAAATGGCACTCTGATGCAGCAGTAATAGGTGCTATTTACAGTTTACTCAATATGCCAGCTTTGGGAGTTTGTAATTCTCAATTTATAAAAGAAAGACATGTTGTGGAATTTACACAAATGTGCAAGAAGAAAGATTATTTAATATTTTATGTCCCAGGGCATCTCAAATTTGTGTAAAGCCTCACAGAATATGATTAGATAGTATATGGTACCCATTGTTAATGGTGACTTCCTAGAACTCTCTAATCTGTGTGTCCACGTGGGCATTTGAAAAATAGAAAGCTAGGAAGGTGATTTTGTCGTGAACCAAAATGGAGGCACATAAATCTCGCTAACCAATATGCTTATGGCGTTGCTGCTGACACATCCGTTTGATAGATTTTTGATTTCCTGTCATTTTTGAATAAAACAAGTAGCCCTGACATGTTTGTTCTTGCCGCTGGCAGTTGAGAGACTGGACTTGGTGAGGTTTGATAACACAGTAGAGTTTCTATCATGTTGAAATGATTAAGACCTCAGTTTTAACTTTATCTTAAACTCCTCTCTGAACCAGTTCCTCTGGTAGTTGGATTTAATAAAATGAGGCGCTTGCTCTGTTCCAAGATCATTAGGAGATAGGAGTGCAATTTCTTCAAGAATTATCCATAGTGATGAAATTCAGGTGACTGAGGAGTTGCTTCAGAAAAGAGGGCAAATAAGTATTGATTGGCAAGACGTGTTTATTAGGTGATAAAGCCTGTTTGCTTTCTCTTGCAGGGGAGCTGTATCCATGTTTGCTTTTTTTTTCCTTCGAGAATTACTCTTGGCTACGACATTGGCAGAGTTCCTGGAGTACAGGTTTGAAGATACAGTGTCAGCAGCTCAAAGAACAGGACACTTTCCTATCGGAACATAAAACGACACACTCCCCTTGGATCCTGCTTTCAAGTAGGGGGACTCGTGGAAATGAGACTTTCTAGCTGGGTTTTCATGATGCAGTCTTTTTACAATTTTACAAATAAAGGGAAAACCCATATCAGGTGATGCCAGTCCTCCTCAGGGTATCCCTCTCGTCATCTGAGATGGTGTCACGGCAGCCAGGGGTAGGACAGAGTTCTGCAGAGGTGCTGGTGCTCATGTGTTATGAGCATCATTGCTCACGGGATTCATGAGCGAGAGGATTCTGGAGAGGTTGCTCACCCTGATATGTGATTTTCTAGGGTTCCTGGGACAGACAGGCCTATTTCAGATCTGTGTGGAAACTAAGCCATATATTTAAGATTCTTAGAAATCAATAATTTCTTTCTATCCGTAAGTGATGATTAACTGCCATCCTATAGCTTTTATAATGTAACACATGAGCTGTGCTTGGTCCTGTGAAGGGGCAGGGAGCAGAGAGTAGAAGGCAGGCTCTTGCCTGGCTTCTTTAGCTTGTTCTGTGATATGGAGCAGATCATTCCCTTCTCTTTGTAACTGGGAAAATCGTGCTATCAGTTGTGGGTCTTTCTGCTGAGTTTTGATGACTAAACAAGATAGTTTAGCTTGAATACAGGTTTTGGGAGTTAGACAGACAGACATGGGTTTGAATCCAAGTGCTGCCACTTACTATTTAGTGATCATAAACATAATTTTAAATCTTTCTGAAGCTCATTTAAAAAAATTTATAAAATGTGATAATGGGATTAACTGTGTGCTTCCTGGCATTCAGAAGTCCAGTAAATAGATTTTTATTTGAAACCATGTTGAAAATACACCTTTCAACTGTAATGTAAGGTGGCATTACTATTTAAAAATGAGGTGATGGTAGCTTGCATTTCCTGTGACAGGAAGCCAAAATATAAATACACTCTACTTGAAAAGTAATAATTTGGAATTTATCTTAAGAATCGAGCTATTACTGGAGTCTTGGGGAAATGGTTCTTTTTTAATATTTGAAAAATTTTCTACTTAGTGCATTGATGAATTTCAAAGCAATTGTAATTTTTCGTACAAGCCTGCCACTGTGAGTCTTCTTTTATTGTATTTGAGCTACTTGTGCTGCCTAAGTTTTGTCTATTGGGTATTGGGATAATTTCCCCTTATTTCCTTAGTGTTTTATTCCTCAGTTGTGTTGGAGGGAAAAATGAATGGTAGAAATCAGAATACATTTTGATTTTTTTCCAATTTGTAAATGCCATTTGGTAGGCTTTTGGGATTATAGCCATTTCCCAAAAGTAGGAAGTGATGAGAATTTTCATGGAGGTGAGAGGCAAAAAATTTGTATTTGGAGACTGATGTTGGAATACATGTAACCATTTATACTCGACAACTAGCATTCTCTCCAAAGGTCAAAGCTTTTCCCATCATTGCTGTCCACTAGGGGGAACTTTATGCCATCCTGATGCTGGGGCTGCATCCCAGACTAAGAATTTAGAATCTCTGGGGATGGAGCCCAGGCATCAGTGTTTTTTAAGCTCTCCAGGTGATCCCAGTGGGCAGCTGAGGGTGAGAACTCTACAACAAATTCCAGGTAATGTGCAGTCTTTATTTAATTTCTTCCTGACACTGCTGAGATAGGAAAGGATCTTTCTGGGGGTGTGTTTGTTTGTTCTTTCACTAGAAATAGAGTGAGGCACAGAGAGGCCCAAACTGTGTCTTGATTCTGTGAGGCCTGGCCGGCAATGCGAATGCATGCAGGGACCTGGTAGTTGGTTTAATGAGTGAATAGGCTGGGGCCACTACAGAGACCCCCAGAGCACACGCCTGGCTGAAAGTAAGCAGCTGCTGCCCAGCTCCCTCACTGTGTGTCCACATGGCTGTGATTTCCCATGAAAAGACAAACATATTTAAAAAAGAAATCTAATTTCTATATGTTGGCAGCATATTGGCATTGTTTGAAACCTTCAACAGGCTGTGCATGTTTGCCAGCCTGTACTTTTAGCCTGTGCTTCTAGGGTGTTAAGGACAGTGCTGAACATTCCAGCCAACTTTTAATAGGTTTGCATTTTTGTATTCTGGACATAGCTGCATTTGCCTTTGTTCCACAACTGCTTTCAGATGCATTTCCCTTCCTCATTCCCGAGTAATCCTCTGGACCTTTGTCAAACACTTTTCTTCAGGATTTTCACTCCTGTAGGCATTTATGGAATCCAGCTTCACATACATGGTTTAGAAATCTTACAGACTTTAAAAAATTAATCAGGGCATATTAGATTTTTAAAAATTATATATACTTTATAGATGCTCATTTAAAATTTTTAAAATTAATTTTATTGGTACGTTTTAGGTATACAATATAATGACATTTATCATTCGAAATTTGTACCTTTATGTAATCTATCTTGGTTCTTATTTTTTTCCCCATTCTCCTGCCCTCCCTATTTATAAAGACTGTTTCCATTTTTTCATTTTCTCATATTAATTCCATTCCCTTTTATCCTTTCCCCTACCTTCCCACTTCTCCTTTTTCCCTTTTCTTCCTATTTCATATTATTATACCTTTTAGTCCTTATTTACTCTTTTAGTTTCTCACACCAGAGAAACTATTCAGTATTTACCCGTGTCCTGTTTATTTCACTTAAGAGTATTGCCTCAATATGTAGATGCTCATGTTTAACTTTGTTGTCTTCATTGTAACAGAAGAAATGTCAAAGCAGGAGGTGTGTTACCGGGAACACTAGGGACAAGATTGGGAAGGGTTAAGTCACAGACTTGGTCAGGTTCCTCCTGACTGGGTTGCTGAGGCTGCATATCAGAGTGGGGGTGTCCTGTGTGACTCAGATGGCCATGAGTACCAGGCACCCCTGGGGAGGGGTGCACAACTGCAGATCCTTCTGTCCTCCCCCTGAAATTCTGACTCCTGCCGTTTCATTCAGGATACAGGATCTGCATTTTGAAACAAGTTCTCCAGGAGATTTGGTGTTCTGTTTCACAGACCACATTTGGAGAGACTCTGATTGGACAGAAATATTTTTTATCTCTATGTCTCTTGTTACTTAAAAAGGTTTTCTAGTCATTAGGGCTCACTGATCAATACAGTTGATTGCTGAAGACCACTATAAAGTTCTTATGCAGAGAGAAGCTGACTTAACTTATCCTTACATGATTGAGATTCTTTCACCAAAAAGGGTGTTATGATTTAAATCATATGTGGGTTAAAAAGGTGCTGTATTCTTTTTATATGAATTATTTTGTGTATTTTAGAAGCAGTAGATATGTAATTTTCTATTAGACATTTCAGGGTGCATGGTAAAGATAATTCAAGGTTATTTTAATTTGCATACTTTTTTATTTCAACTATTAATATGGAATTAGTTCTCAATTTAGTAT
The DNA here is from genome assembly GCF_012274545.1 of Fukomys damarensis. NCBI lineage: Eukaryota > Metazoa > Chordata > Mammalia > Rodentia > Bathyergidae > Fukomys > Fukomys damarensis. The sequence goes on from NW_022900915.1 coordinate 12,155,977, forward strand.
ACATTTTCTTGCTTTTGTAAACAGAATTTACCGAAGATAATTAAATCTCTTCAGGATCATCGTTTGTTTTTAATTCTTTCAGGTTTGTTAAATCTCCTGCACTGAATAGCTCCCAAAATGTGTTTGCTCTCTGATTTCCTAAGTGGTGTTTAGAGATTATCTTTCCCTTCACTGTTACCTGTCATTTCTGTGCCTGCCTGTAGATTTCCTCTAATTTGCCAGGGGGTTGGGAAATCGTGTAACAGCACACTCTATGGCAAGTAACAGTAAACGGAGGCTTTCAGAGGCATTTTTAGCATTAAAATGAATGAACTAGGCTGCATTCATTTGTGACATTGTTTTAGTGTCTCACATACCTTCCTCTAGCTTATTTCCTAATGTCCAAATGCAACTGTCAGATCTGTGATCTCAAGATAAGTGACATGCGGCTAGAAATCATTTCTCTTGATATACAAGCTACTGTTTTCTCCATTTGTGTTGGTATTTTTACATATATTCTTTTCTGTAATGTGGAAGAGAAGTAGATTAAAATTCAAATGAAAATTTGTCAGGCCAGATTTTTATACAAGATAAAGTGTTTTTAATTCAGTGTTAATTCAGTGTGATTTAGAGCTATAAATTAGTTGTTTGCCTATGAAATTTCATCCTACATTCATTCTGAAATAAAGATTTTACAACTAATATTTATGTGTACTACAGTTTCTGGGGGACATCTCATTTCTCAGCGTAGCTTGTGTTGTGTGTAGTAATGACCTTGATGTGCTCCAGCCGTCTCGGTGAGAATGTTGCAGCAAACCCTATGATGGTAGTAGTTTCCTCCTTCCATAAGGCGAGCTAATTAAGTTTCTCCCAGAAATACGCAGAGGCCATCATTACTGGGTGACCTGAATGGGCCATGTGCTGGTGGATCAGAGGACTGAGGTCCACTGCTGGAGGAGTATGGATAGACAGCAGTGTGAAACTAGGTGGTCCAAAAGAGGAAGGGAGAGTCAGAATAGCTTCTTGTTGACCTGTGAGCCTCAGCTATGTGTTCTGTACTTTTCCCCCTATACCAGGGATCAAATTCAGGACCTTGCACTTGCAAGGCAGGCACAGTGCCACTGAGCTAAATCCCTGGCTAGACTTTGTTTCTGTGAGACTTTTGTTTCTGTCCTTTTGTTTGTTCCTTTTTACTCAGATATATTTGGGTGGGTTTCTATGCCTTATTACTGAAATGCCTTGTCCAAACCTTACTGACACTCTTCCTTTGCTAGAGCTAGTGTGTAGTGATGACTTATAGTTAGGGGTAAGGTCCCTAGTTTAACCAGCATTTATTGAGCACCTGTTGTATGCAAGAGAAAAGGAAGGATTTTCTTCCCTTTTGACTTGCCTCAGTGGGTCACTAGCAGGCTCATGCCATCTTAGTACTGACCAGTGGCAGTAGTGGGTTACTATGGGTGGTAAGATGAGATACACCTACTACCCCTTGAGTAAAGCAAAAGATAATTGTTAAGATGCAGGAAAAAGGTTAGCGTACGATACACAGTGGTGCAATCAGCACAAAAATTATAGGTCGGTGGTTCCAAAGCTCATCAGCAGATGCACAGTTGTGGATGATTAAAGTCTGAATTAGCGAGGAGCGTGCTACTTCTTCTGGAAGGTAACAGCTTCTCATGTGGCCCCTCATAGTCAGAAGGCTGAAACAGGTCTGAATGAGATCATTTTATCTGAGCCATGTAGGAACTTTACAGTGCACAGTGATTGCAATGCACAAGACACTTGATTGTGAGCTTTTTTACCTTCAGACTCTTGGGCATTACATCTGGTCTGAGGGCACCCCTAAATTCACAGCTGCATTATCAGTGCATCCCTGATATTTCTGTGGGTACAGGATGGCATACTTATTGTGGACTAACCCTACAAACCCTGGAACCTTAACACAAGCCTTGAAGAGACTAAGGCAGGCAGAGAGAGAGAGAGAGAGAGAGAGAGAGAGAGAGAGTCCTAAGTGACGAACACAGTGTGATGTGAACAGAATAGAAGTTAACTTACAGAAATGTGTAGAAATTTATCCATTTCTCATTTTCTTTTTTTGTGGTACCAGGGATCAAACTTGGGCCCTTGTTCTTGTAACACAGGGAGTGGAACCACTGAGCCAAATCCCTGGCTTGAAACGTGTAGAAATTTAAAGTGCAGCATTTCTTACATACTTTAGCTGCTGTTTGGAACCATCTGGGGTGCTTTAAAAAGTGCTGATACCCACTCTTAGAGATTCCTTTTGGTCTATTGGTCTAGATTGCAACCCTTGTGTCAAGATTGCATAAAACTCCCCAGATGGTCTTTTTTTTTCTTTGGTTTTTTGAGTCAGGGTTTCACTATGTAGTTGAGACTGACCTGGAACTCACTATGTAGCCTAGCTGGTCTTGAACTTAGAGCAATCCTCCTGCCTGAGCCTCCCAAGTGCTGGGATTACAGGCATGCGCCACCACACCTGGCTTCTCCCCAGATGGTCTTAAGCTGTGGCAGTGCCTCCCACCAACTTCAGGGTAATGTTGTTCTATCAGTGCTAACCCTTTGAAAATAGCTGGGGGAAGGCATTTGAGATAGACACCTCTCCTTTTTAGTGTTCTGCCTTTGGCCCCTCAGAAAAATATAATTCACTGTCCTTAAAAACACAGTTCCAATGTCTCATCTTAAATATTAGTAGAAAAGAGATTGAAAATACTCCACCATAGGCAGCCTATTTTGTCATGACCAAAAATTTGAGTTGCATTTGTTGGAAGGGGATCCATGCAGAGAAAGGGTCTCCTAAGAATTCAAGACCCTTGCTGGTCTCAAAGGGTTAACCCGAGTAGCTGAACAGCCAGACTTTAAGATGTAGCTCTGAGCTATGGCCAGTCCTGCTGTGTAAGAGGTGGCCGAGAGAAAATAGCTGCCACCATCCTGTTAAATTAAACTCCATGGAGCTGTTCTCCAGGATTCTCGGGGAAGGTTAGAGCCATTTTGTGCCTGCCATCTGTTAGGTTGCTGATGGAGTCATTACTTTTTTGTTTCAGTGCCAGCAAGAACCTTTGGATCCGATGACAAAGAAGAAAATGCTAATTGTTCAACTGTACAGTTTTGTTTTCCCATTTTGAACTTAGGTGTCTCCCTAGATAGAATTCAAAAGTTCATCAGTTGCTCAAACTTTGAAATTGCCAACTTCTTTAGAGATTTAAGAGAATTTATTTTGTAGACTGAAGCCCCCTCTGTCATTTCTTTTGGCTTAAGGGTGTAGTCATTAGTTTTATATTTGGAAACCAAAATCTCTTTTGTCAATCAGTTCAAAAGGAAAAACAAAAATCTCCTGATTCTCAAGATAGAAGCTTTATAAAAAGGACAGAATACAGAATCATTATGCTTATAGTTTAAGGTCATTTAGAAAGTTGTAAATAAAACTGTGACTCCTTTGGTTCTCAAAACATGCTTCTGAATTGTTATTTTCCTACCAAAATCAAAAGTGCTTGCTATGAGAGAAAAAGAATTCAATATGAATGAAAGACTCCAGAGTACAGTTATTGTCATGGAAATAGGCTAGAGGGACAAGTAAAAGAAAAAAGAACTGGAAAAATCCTGTGAAGGCCATACCTGTCACTGATTAGATTACAGTGACAGTGAGGAAAGCTTATTGTCGGCTACTTTCTTTTACAAATGACATTTCAGGGAATTTGAGGGTATAGTATGGAAGTTTAGAGTGTTCATGGCTTCCCTTTTTGATCTCCTTTTTTTCCCAAATGTATCCTTGGATATAGCAGGAAAAAAACGTTTGATGTAGATTTTCTGCTTTTTTGTTTTTGATTGGTTGTAAAGTCTTTGGAAAACTTGCTGTCGCCTTTGGGGTATTAGATAGCTAAGTTTTTTAATTACAGTTTTAAATTGGATTAAACAAATATGTATCAAATTATAGTTGGAGGCTTCCCAGCATGGAAAGCAGCCTTTTTGTATGTGTGAAGTCAGAAGCTAGCATTGTAACTTGTTTCGTTAGGTGTTAATTGTCCTGCCAAAGTGTGATGAGAACCATTTCTTCTTGGAAAAAAATAAATGCTCATGTCTTTGGGGCCTTTATTAAAGGGAAAGATTTTGCACAGAGAAATTGGGGAAGAGCAAAGAGTCAGGGAGACACTTATATTTCCTCAGATTTGCTCCTGAAACTTCCTCCAGGGGTATCACCTGTGTTTTTCAGAACAAGGTATTCATTTCCTTGGAGAACATAGGTCATTTCCGTGAATGGTGTGGAAAGTTTCTTGAAGCATTCATTTTTTTCTTCTCAAAGCTTTTGGGGCAGGAAGTGTTTTTTATATTTTAAACACCAAATAACTTAGCAGAACGTACAGTTGGACTGGATTCCTTTTTGGGGAGTTGAAACGCAGGGCTTCATGAATGCTAGCAAGCACTCTTCCACTGAGTTACCATCTCTGTCCTTTATATTCTTTGGTTTTGAGACAGAGTCTCCCTAAGTTGCCCATGCTGACCTTGAACTTTTGATCCTCTGCCTCAGCCTACCACAGCTGGGATTACAGTCACGGGCCACCACATTTGGCTGAATAGATCATTCATTAAAACAAAACAAAAAAGAGATTTAAAAGAAACGTTATAATGCTTCCAAATACATATTAAGTATTATAGTAGTTTGAACTTAATGGACATACCAAAGAATGGTAGTTGTATATGATTTACCGGAATGTAAGCATTTTTAATCAGTACCTCCCAGATGCATTGGGGCTGTTTTTCTGATAGTATTCAGCTGGATTTCCCTGAAATCACTGGAGAGTCCCTGAGCGAAGCCACCTCCAGTCATAGGAGAATCCTATGCCCCCAGAATCAGCCTTACCTTCCACACACATAACTTTGCCTACCAGTGTCTTATAATGTAAAATGGATCAACATCCAGTAAACTTGGGTATACATTGCCTTCAGCCACATCACATATTATTTTGAAGCCTCTATTACAGTAGAGCTCTTAGTTGTTGAAGCCGTTAGTTGAGAAGGAAGCTTGTGCAAGCATAAAATATGAAGAGCATGTATTGAACACTAAATGACATTATTTTTTCTTATATTGTGTGTGTGTTTTCAGTAATGTTTACTCTTGTTTTTCTGGTCAGGAAATTATTATTTGTCAGTATTGTGTTTCTAACATATTATTGTTTCCTAAATGGAGGCAGTTCAGATATACTGTACCTATATACTGCAATTTTCTCTGTCAGTCTGCAGTGTTTAATCTGAAGTACTTATTAAAATTGGGTACAATTAGTCTTAATGGGGTAAAATAACAAACACAAGGGAAAAATTAAGGAAGCAGTGTGTTGATTCTTGTAATTATAGTGGTGCAGCTGGCTCTGCTACAGTAAAGCCCTTACTCTTCCCAGCAATAAACTTCTTTTCTGGTTTATTCTCTCAGATATACTTTGTCATTTGAATGGGAATTGTATGACAGTTGCCAGCAAGAGTAACTTTCCTTTTTTTTTTTAAAAGGAAACCCCAGACATTTCTATTAAGGATGGAAAGTGAGGTAGTACCACAATTTCTTTGTTGAAATAATATATCCTTGTCAGTTCTGAATTCCTTCACTAAAGTGAAGTTTGGAAGTGCATTTTGTAAAAGATAAGAAATTTTAGCATGTGATTTGATGTCTGTTGAGCAATGGCTATAGACTAAGCTTTGCAAAGTTCAGCAGTTGTACAGCGTGATAGGTGGGAGTGAGGGTCAGGGCTAGATGCCCAAAGAAGGCAGTGTACTGGCTGTGTTGCTGAAGCTCTCTGGGCTTCATTATCTTTGCACACGAGGGGATACTAATAGTGATTGGCTTACTCAGTTGTTGAAAGAGTTACATGAGATAAGACGTCCCACATAGTAAACACTCAGTAATACCTAGAAGCTGTTGTGTAGAGTTGGTATAAATTTTTTAAACATTTGGTAGAGTTCTCCAGTGAGACCATCGATGCTTGGAAATTTCTATTTTGAGGAGTTTTAAATTGTAAATTTAACTCTAAATAATTGTAGGGCTAGTCAAATATTCTATCTCAAATTGAATGAATTGTGGTTGTGTGTGTGTGTGTGTGTGTGTGTGTGTGTGTGTGTGTTTGTTTAAGATGAACTGGTCCAGTTAATCTAAATGTTAAGTTTTGTTTTCCTTACGTTGTGATGTCTGTCTGGTCTGTAGTGATATCTCATTTTATTCTTGATATTTTGTTTTCATTCTTCCTTTTCTTAGTCATGCAAGATATTTGTCAATTGTATCAATCTTTTTAAAGAAACAGCTCTATTTCATTTTATCGTCTCACTTTTCATAATATGTAATATGTTCATATATGAAGCTCAGGGGTTTCAGTTGTACCACTGCTGGCTCTTTTTGAGTCCAAAGGCTGTGAGTCTCGTCAGTTCTCAGCTGTAGCACTCTTTCTGCAGAGAAGCCCTCCCTGAGCCTGCACAAGAGGTGGTGTCCTCTGTTGAACCCTCCGTGGAACCTGCTCCTCTCCTTGTAGTAACTTTGTCCCGCATCAGTACCTCTACTTAATCTCAAGCGGTGTGGTTGAGTCTGTTGTTACTAAATGAGTGAGATCCTCCTTTGTAAAATGAATGAATTGAAATAGATGAATTTAAAGTCTCCTTTTTAACTTTGTTTTCCGTTTCACCCTTCCTTTTCTTAATTTTCTCCATTCTTTTCCGGTCTGCCTGCTCACCCAAATAATGGCCCAAATAGAATCACACCCAAAGTTTTCTCCTCCACCCTACCAACATTAGGTTTTATCTGAATAACAAAACTGAAATTGTGGTTATGTATTAGATGAATAGTAACACCTAATTATGGTTTTCATTTTATCCCTACTTGAATATGAGAAAGATTTACTTATCTCATCTGCAACTATTGAGCGCCTATTGTGTGCCAGTCCGTGTGGGAGACTGTAGAGGTGAATATGGATCACAAAACCAAGTCCCACGGAGCTCATGAAGTTTTGCATAGATTTGTTGATCATATGTATATTTTGTGAATTACCTTTCCACCTGGTTGCTGTATGTCCCCCTCCTCCTATTCCCTTATGGTGTTAATTGAACAAATATTTTGCTCAGGAGCATGGGAGATGTAAAATTAAAATAATCCATTTCACAATTCGTTTAGCGTGTATTCTGCTTCATGAGTTCATCAATTCAAACAAAAACATCTTCCTCAAAGAACTGGTGTAGGCACCCTAATAACAATCACCAATTTTATATAATCTTCAGTAATTTACATTTAAGTTTAAATACTCACGCAAGGCTTGTAGTCACTGAACTGGTAGAGCTGTGTGCTCTTGGATAAGTCACTTACCTTCTTTGGATTCCTCCTTATCCTGATGATGAAGAATAAATGAAACATAACAAGTCCAACTTTAAGAACACACACTCAAAATAAATACAGGCCGAAGTGCTTGTGATTTTCAGTATCTTATTTCTATAGTGAATGTGTGGTCCCACTGTATAGCAACAGTTAGATACATTATAAGAGGAAATTGAACAGTTGGATTAAATGGAACCATTTGAACAAGAGCCAGCTGCAGTGTTAGGTTGTAATTGCAAAGGCACCTGGACTTTAATTTGTCATCATGCTTTATTTTAAGATGATGCCTGATTTGCATCCCCAGCTGAATAGAATCATTTCATGGTTATTTTTAGCAGAGCTTAAGTATAATTTCATAGCAATGCCATGTAATGATAAGTATGTAAAAGGTAAAAGTCTATGTGCCTTTTGACTTATATTTCATTATCATAAACTATATTCTCTATATACTATGTCATGTCATTGTCATGAGATTTCATTTTTCCTCTTTCCCTGAGGTAAACTCCATATTGACTCACTTTATGTGTTTTTTAGTATATATAGAAATATCTTCGTGAAAAGCCCTTTGTTAAGTACCTCTTAAATTATCTACTGTGATTATTCTGTTTCTTGCTGTGATCTTTACTACAGAGATAGAGCTACAGTAGCTAAGACTACTTGTAATTTTTCATCCATAAAATAAGACATTTCACATTTGGGAGATACAAAAACTTTTGGATCACAGTTCAGGTATTGGCTAGTGTTTGTTGTTTATTAGCTATGCAATGAGACAACTATTTAAGAGCTCTAAATTTAATTTTTTTTCATTGGTAAAATAAAATTGATGATGATGTCAATGAATAGCGTTCTAAAAATGATCAGCATAATGCCTGCCATGTTGGGACAACTCAAGAAAACAGCCATTAAAATAACTCCTTCTGGATTAAGAGGTCGTTTGGATTAAGGAGTACTCCATTTTCCCACAAAACATGCTGATTTATGGCATGTTTAATAATCATTGCTAATGTACTTCATTTATTCACCTGGAGTCTTGCTCTAAAAACTTGAGTCATATATTTCCTAAGAGTCACTTGTTTTAATTCCCAAAGCAATTAATGCTCACTGTATTTATAGTTACTTAATTTAAATAGCAGTGATGTAAACTGATGCATTGGTTTCCTGATGCTCCTTTAACAAGTCACCACAAACGTAGTGACCTAAAATGATACAAATTGATTGTCTTACTGGATGTCTGTTGCCTGAAATAGGCTTCACTGCATTAAAATCAAGGTGATGGCAGGACTGTGTTCTTCCTGCAATTTCTAAAGGAGACTCTGGCCCTTGCCTTTCCCAGCTTTGGGAGGCTGAGTGCGTTCCTTTGCTTGTGGCTGGCTCCTCTTTAGAGCCACCAGTTCTGTGCCTTCAAATTGCTCTCTGACTTTCCACTTCTGTCTTTCATAAGGATCCTTGTGTTTACCCTGGGTACACTGGATAATCCACCATCATTTTTCCATGTCAAGAACCTTAATTTAATCTTACCTGCCAAGTCCCTTTTGCTATTTAAAGTAATACATTCACAGGTTTGAAAGATTGGGTCATGAGCATCTTTGGGGACTATTATTCTGGGTGTTTTTGTGTATCTGTTTTATTTTGGAAAGACTCCTTACATTACATTGGAAAAAAATTGCTTTAGAATTAGATGTGGGCTATATAACTAAAAATTTGGGAAAATTTTGAAAATCTTGGAGGATTCTATACTGTTTACTTCAGAAGTATCATTACATTCTTGCTCCACTTAGAGGAACAAACAAAATTAAAAGATTCAATATGGTTTTGATTTAAGGAAGAAAAACAATGCAGAGGAATATGAATACTATTTTTTAAAGCTGTCTTACTTGATAAAACTATATCTTTCTTAGTTAACCAGCCAACTGCCAATCCTAGTTATGTCACATCTTCTATTATTTAATCCAGTCCTCACCTCTTTCTTATACCTTCTGTCCTGAAGTTAAAGGATAATTTAGGTCAGTGATTCTTGCAACTCTTGGGCTCCTTTGAGAATTTGACTAAACTTAAGACAAACCTTGAAGAAATCCATATAAATAATTCTTTTTTTTCTTTTTAGTACCTGGGCTACAAAGACTGGAGTTATTACACTCTTCAGTTTTAGTATGCTATCATTTTTAGTTTGCGCAATACCAACTCTTTCTTACTTTTTTCTCATTTTCATCTCCCATCCTCATTTTTATCCTTCTGTTTTATCTGCCTAGAGACACACACCCTAGTTTATTTAATACTTGTTTTTTCATAGCTGTGCATTGTGGAAAGGCAAATAGTGCTATCTTACATATTCAGCACTTCATTAAGTAAATTTTATGCATTTTTTAAAGATAATCTTGGACACTAAAGGGGCTGTGGGTTCAGAGTCAAGAATTGCCCTAAGTCTGTACAATCCAATACAGTGAGCATTAGCCCTATGTGACTATTTAAATTAAAACTAAATTATTCAAGGTTATATTAAACAAAATTAGATTCAGTCACATTAGCCACATTTCAAGTGCTTAGTGGCCGTATGTGACTAGTAGGTACTACTGTATAGGACAATGCTGATAGAAGATAGCACTATTATTGTGGAAAGTTTTATTGGACAGTGGTGTCCTAAATGATCTGTAAAATCTCTTTTAACACTAGGATTATTCTAGTTGAAAACTTTTCTCTAGAATTCCATTGTGCTTGTGTGGTAAGTCATTCACAGAACTGTATTAGGTAGTCCCAGGTAAAGCAGAAGAGACATGGGCGCAGGACAAAAAATGGTAGGCAAAGATTCTACCAAGATAAGTATCTGTAAAATGTGCCCCTGACCAGTTGTCCTCAGGAATAATTCCACACTGATTTAAAAAAAAACAAAAACTGTAGTCCAGGAGGCAACAAGCATAGTTCTTCACATTTAACTGTAACATCAGAATTTTAAGACCAGGTATTTCCAACTACTTCTAATGATGTAGCAAATACAGTAATACAGTAGATCACACACGGGTCCTGCTCCTCCCTGAATCATGTCCGCTGCTGTTGGTGTTTACAGCGGTCTCTTCACCATGGTGGTCCTTCCCATGATTGTTGTAAACAAAGCCTCCGATTCTCGCAGTCCATTATGTGTATTTGTTGTCATCTACAGGAAGGAAAAGCTTTTTATCACCAGCACAAAACCACCGCTTTTTTTTTTTTTTTTTTTTTTTTTTTTTTGTATTGGGGATTGAACTCAGGCCCTTGCTGCTTGTGAGGCAGGCTCCAGAACCACTGAGCTAATCTACCACAGTGTCTAGACAAGCATGCATGCATATCTTTGAAGGAAGATATGCAGTAAGTAAACAGAAGGTGATGTAAGCAAGTTTTACTTTCTTCATTAAGCCCTCTTTCAGTGTACCTAAATCTATTCCGGGAGGTCGCTCAGAGGCTCCTAATTTGTTTAATCTCTTCCTCTTCCTTTTACTCCATAGAGGTCTTTCTCCTGGAATCAAGGGGCATGTAGTCCTCTCTTCTGGTCTTTGTTGAAGAGGGAAAGGTAGACCCTTCTGCCTCTAGTGTTTCAAATTCTTCAGGTTGGAGATACAAACATTTTGCTAAGTTTGGCAACTTCTCATAATTTTAATATAAATGAAGGGTAGAAGCAGCAAATTGAGGGGAAGAAAGCAAAAATGGCCTGCTGTGTTTTATTTAGCTTCATTTTACTGGTGAAAACACGAGGCTAAGAATGATTCAGTGCCATGTACCAAATTATTTGAACGGTGTTTTTAGTCCAAATCCAGTGCTATTTTCTGTGTCACGTACTAATAATGTGGGATAAGGAGGTCCACAGTACTTAGACCACTTTGATATATAACTCTCTCTCTGATAGAGTGAACTCATCAGATTCCTGTCACTGTGCATCTTAGTAACGTTAGGTCTTATGAATGGGGCCAAATGTTTGCTGAGAACATGGGCTAATATGATGTTTTGCTAGGGTCAGTAGGTATGACCAACAAATCAATTAATAGGTTCTTATGTTTAAAACTCTGCCTCAATAATTCTGAGAATCTTCAAGTTTATAACAGTTAATTTCTGCTGTAAAATGTGAGTATATGTTACAAGCATCAGTACAGATGCCTAAAATGAGAATCACAAAGTTGTAATATTGACCTACTCACAGGTAAGAATCTTGCTTCTGTACTTCTTCCAGATATACTCATTGTCATTAGTATGGGGATTCAAATTCATGCCTCAATAAACTAGAATGATTTCTTATCTTGGCTCTTCATGCCATGTGTGTCTAGTCAATATTACCTTAGGTTGGCGTTTTGAGACTGTGCTGCTCATTAATGCCAATCAATTATGAAATGTTCCTTGCTGTCTGCACAGGTTAGAATGGTGCTTTGTTTTCTTTCTTTAAGATCAAGCATGACTACGAGAATTACTTTGGCCATGAAATATTACTGGAAGATAGGAGTCACTTCTAGACGAAACCCCTAACAGTCAGTATATAATGTGCGTGGGCAGTCTCAGCATTTGGGGGAAACCCTTAAACTGTTGATAGGTACACGATAGGGCTTGAAGTGGAATGTTGTCTGTCTGAAAAACTACACCAGGTGTCTGGAGATTGCAAGGTGGTAGATTAGGGCTATCAGCACTCATGAGATGCTGGGAGTTTGCTTGCCAGAATTTGTAGGTTCCCAGAAACAGGTGAAAAACCCAGGCATGGGAAAGTAACTTAAAGGAGGAGCCCACCAGATAATATCCAGTATCATGGTGACTAGAGGAGAAAGCAAGGTCTTTTCTTAGTCTTAGTACTGGTCACAGCTCAGCTCTGGCAAACGCACCGTTTTGGGAAAGTGTCTTAACCTGTTGAGTCAAGAAGCTGAGGTTGTGAGGGAGGAAATAATTTGAAAGAACAGTGGCCAGTGGCTGTACCTTGAGCCCAGGCAGCTGCAACTTGAACCTAGCTGATCATTTAATGCAAAGTGCCCACCTGTTCTAGCTCCCTTCCCCGTGGGAGACGGAGCCCAGTAACAGATATTCAAAGGAAAGAGACTCAGATAAGGGAGTTAAGGAAGGATAGGGCCAGAAAATTGCCAGAAGGTGGTGATTGAGTTGGGACCAATGAGTTCTTTGGGCAATAAAAAGCAAAGGCTTGGCTCTGGATAGGGACCTTGGGAATAGGCAGGGCATTCAGCAGCTGTGACTGGTGTGAGGTAGGAGTGATAGACAATGGAGCAGTGGTAGCATGGGCACATACTCATCACTACTTCAAATGCTGCAAAACTGTGTCCTCCCATCTGCTTTCCAAGTGGCACAGAGCTTGGTGCTCTTGAGGTCAATCCCACCAGCCACTAAAAACTGACAAGCGAGGAGCCTGCATAAGTAACTTCCCATTGGCTCCTGAACACTGCTGAATTCTGTGCAGAAGGTCCCTTTCCCACCAAGCTGCAGGCTCCACTGAACTCCATGTTAGATAAAGATTCTATGAGAGGTGTAGACAGAGAGGTTGGAGAAGGTGCAGAGACAGGAGGGGGGTGATCCACAGTAATATGGAGGGCAGACAGTAATGGCTGCAGAGATTGCCACAGATAAGATGCCCTTGCCAAGAAATCAGTGGAGGACCATGTGCTTGACCAGTCCAGCTCTGTCACACCCCAACCAAATGAAGAATCTGATCAAAGGACAGAGAAAAAACATCTACCTAGTCATGTACACAGGAGCTCAACTGAAATGTAACAAAGCTCTGTCCACCCAGAGAGGACTCTCCTTAAATTTCAGTGTGTTTTTAAAAATTTTTAAAAGCTTTTTATTTCTTTTCTTGGCTTCCTTTCATACATTTGTATATGTGAAATGCATGATAAAAATTAATGCTGAGTCAGGTGAGTGTGGTGCACACCTGTAGTCCCAGGACTCAAAAGGCTAAGGTAAGATTATTGCACGTTTGCGGCCAGCTGTGGCTATGTAGTGAGTTCCAGGCCAACCTGACCTATGAAGTAGTACCCTGTCTAAAAAAAAAAAAAAAAAAA
>NW_022900915.1:12169484-12180108 GCF_012274545.1 Fukomys damarensis
AAAAAAAAAAAAAAAAAAATCCAACAAGAAGGTGGAGCATTAAATAGCAACAGATCAACAGCTCTGAGATTCAGAAGCCAGACCCTGTAATATAACAACCTGGGGAAGAAAAGAAGAGGAGTGAGGGGTATCCCTAGGACCCCAGAAGGATCTGAAGAAAAAAATGGAGCACACAGAGGAAGGGAAGATACAGACTGAAGTGCAGAAAAAGGAGGGGCAAACTGCGCTTTCTTCAGCTCCTGGCTAGCAGCAAGAGCAGTGATGAAATCTACAGAGGCACAGTGAAAGCAGGTGACTCCAAAAGCTTCCAGAGAAAAATGCACTAGTAGAACAGAGCAGTGCATGCTGTGAACCAGTGAGTGACTCCAGTCAAAGCATCTGCCATGTCCCCTGGAGAGGGTAGTTGGCCAGATGCCATTTTAAGGAGGGCCCAACTGAACAGCTAGGACTCAGAACAGCCACAGTTTGGCTTTATCTCAGGGCTGCCAGTGAGTGGGAGAGGGATAACTGTGGGAGATATCCAGGGTCAAGGAGCTGTGGTGAGGCTGGCAAGACTCACCTAGACTGTTCAGGCTTGACGACTCATGCCCCAACTCCACAACTAGCAGGGAGGATCAACTTGAACTCTTGTGAAGTTGAAAGCACTGGAATCAGCACACAACCCTAACCCTACTTCAGGCTTGCTAGGATCATCCAGGATGGATCTGGGCTTTACCAGCCTCCTTTGTCTACCAGGGACAGGAGAGACACATCCTGAATTGGACATTAGCACAAAACCGTAGACCCCAGAAGATAATCACATGCTTGGAATCATGGAGGAATCTCTTGTTTTTTCTTTGCTTGTTTTTTTCTTGGTCGTTTATTTTTTCATGAGTGCTAACATTGTTTTTTGTTTTCTTGTTTTGTCTTGTTCATTTTTTTTTTCTTTCCCTGCTGTCTTCTTCACCAGTTCACTAAAGTTTGAGTAATCTTCCTTTGTCCTTTAGCTTTGCTTGTAATCTCTTTCTCTTCTATTTCTTTATCCTCTTATACCTACCTGAGGGTAAAATCTCTATTATATAGAGATGATATTTACTGTATATAATTTTCTGACTTCTTTCCCATTATAAATCTTGTACCTGTGGTTAAAGGTGGGAAATTGAAAGTTACCACTTTTCTTTTTTTCATTAAGTTTATTGCTACTTTTTAGGTATACAGTACAGTTATGTTGATCATTGGGATCTTGTACCTTTACATGATGTATCTTGGTTTTTATTTTTCCCCATGCCCCTGCCCTCCTTTCACCCTCTTCATCCTTTTCTATTTACAAACTGTTTCCATTTTTCCTTTTCTCATATTTTTTCTTTTCCCTTCTTTCCTTTCCCCTACCCTTCCCACTTCCCCTACTCCTTTAGCCCCTTTCTTCCTATTTCAAATTATCAGTTATACAATTTGAACCTTATTTACACTTTTAGTTTTTCACACCAGAGAAGCTATTCTGTATTTACACATGTCTCCTGTTTATTTCACTTGAGAGTATGGCCACAATATGCATCGATTTAGCTATAAATGACTCTAGTTTCTCATCTTTATGGCTGAGTAGTACTCCATTTTATAGAAAAACCACATCTTCTTTATCCGGTCTCCAGTTGATGGGCACTTGGGCTATTTCGAAGTTTTAGCTATGATGAACTGTGTGCCGCTGTGAACATGGGTGTGAATATATCATTGTGGTGTGATTCTTTTACTTCTTCTGGAAAGATACTGTTACGGAAGGAGATGGCAAGTGACACACAGAGAGGCAGCAGAATGGAAGTAAAATAAAAAAGTTTACTCCATCAATGGGTATCGATCACACCTAATGGTGGTGCCCTGATCGACTCCCCCATTGGGTTACAACTCCTTCGTTTATAGGGTTTTACAACTTTGATCTTACTCAGTTGGTTACACTGCGTTTTCACAGATACCCAAAACATGATAGCAGGGTAGTTGAATTTCAACCCAGATGCAGTTCTTTGTCAGGAAAGTTACCTTTAAGATTCATTCACTTACCTACTCTAGGCAGGGGGAAGGGAGCTTGTTTGATTAACAAAGCTAACAGTGGTTCTTTTCACTTACAAATTTTTGTGAGAGACTAGGTGTCTCCAGTACAGTTTAATTCTGAACTAAGCAGAATGAGGGGAACAATTTATCTAATATTGTGACATTTTCTAAATTTTCGCTATTAAAGTTTTCCCTATCAATACCCAGCAGAGAGATAGCTGGGTCAAATGGGACCTCTAGTCCTCATTATTTGAGGTATCTCCATATTGATTTCCACAGTGGTTGCACCAGTCTGCACTCCCACCAACAATGAAGAAGGGTCCCTTTCTCCCTGCCAGCATTTGTTATTGGTTGATTTCTTGGTAGCAGCCATTCTTTCTGGGGTGAAGTGGAATCTCAGTGTTGTTTCCATCTGCATCTCTTGAATAACCAGTGATATTGAACATTTTTCATTTATTTATTTGCTGCTTCTACTTGTCTGAGAAATGTCTGTTCCTTTCAGATGCCCATTTTTGAGTTGGGTCTTTATATTTGGGGGGTTCTGATTATTTTGGGTTCTTTATATATTCCAGATAGTAGACCTTTGTCTGAGGAACAGCTGATAAAATTTCTTACCTGCATTGTAGGTTGTCTCTTAGCTCTGTTGGTGGTTTCTTTTGCAGTGTACAAGCTTTTTAATAAGTTGAAATCCCAGTTGTTGATTCTTTGTGCTAGTTCCCAAAGTTATCACTTTTCTAAACTGTGCTTGATGCTATTATTGTTACTGATTGTGCTACTTTAGCCAAGGTGATGTAGTTGTGATCAGTTGCTCTTCCTTGTATGCCAATACCGAAATTGTCTAGGGGTCATAAACAATACCATCATCCAGTACCAAAGAACTGGGTGCTAGGCCAAACATGCAGCAATCTCTCATCCCTAATAAAGTGAAGAGACAGGATCTTGGGGTAGACTATGGAGTAGACTATGGGGAGCCAGCTATGACTAGAAGATATCTCTGAAAAGTGGTCATTTCTTAAAGAGAACTCACTACTAGTAATAAAGCTATGTACCATAAGCTACTTATAAGCATCAATGCAGAAAAAAATTCTTTTAAAATAGAAAATGAACAAACACAGAAGAAGATGCAACCCTAGACCTCAAACTTGCACAAGACAAATCTAGGGACATTGAGGAGGAAGTAAAAAACCACCCAGCTGAACTTTTTGAAGTGGTTGCAGTGGAAGTAACAAAGTAGATAAATGAGTCTCTAGAAATAATTAGATAGAATACTAAATAGATGATACAGATAAAAGAATGGAGCTTAGGCAAGTGATGGAAAACATGAACACCCAACAAAGGAAAGAACTACATTCCATAAAACAGATTCAAACAGATATCCAGGAGATTAAAAATTCTATTTAAAGTATGCATAGCAGAATCAACTAATGTGAAGATAGCACTCATATTCATTATAGCTCTGGAATCATTAGAGCAATTAGGAAATAAATGAAATGAAGTTGTTATCCATATTTGTGGATGACATGATATTCTTCATAGAAGATCACAAAAACCCCACCAAAAGACTTGTAGATTTAATAACCAAATTCTGTAGTGTAGCTGGATACAAAGTCAGTACTCAAAAACCAATAGCATTCCTGTACAGAAAGTACAAACTCGTGGAGAGAGAAATTAGGCAAAAAATTTTCCAGCTGTTCTGCAGAGGACTATTATGTAGAATAAAGAACTAAAAAAGTCACACTTCCCTCAAATTTATAGACCTAAACCAAAACTGGACATCCGAAATGAAAATACACTTCTCAGATGAAGTACAAATGGCAAGTAAATAGATGAAAAAATGTTCATCACTGGTCATTCAAGAGATAAATTAAAACACCACTGAGATTCCATCTCATGCCAGAAAGAATGCCTATAATCAGGAAATCAACAAATAACAAATGCTGACAAGGTTATGGGGGTAAAGGAGCTGTTCTCTACTGTTTGTGGTAGTGCATATTGGCCCTACCAATGTAGAAATCAGTATGGAGATCTCCCAAAGAGAGAGAGGAAAAAACAAAAAACAAAACTCACGAAAAAAAAAGATAAAAAACTGCCTAAAACTACAGGTTCCATCCACTTGAACCAGCTATTCCTCTTCTTGGTATCTTCCCCAAAGATTTAAAAGCATCATATCACAGTGATATAGGCATATCCATTTTATAGCAGCACAATTTGTAATAGCTGAATCTTGGAAACAGCCCAGATGCACATCAATGGATAAATGAATAAAGACAACGTGGTTTTATATACAATGGAGTACTACACCACCATAAAAGAGGTTGCACTTGAGACATTTTCTAGGTAAATGCATGCACTTTGAAACCATAATTTTAAGTGAAAGAAATTGGACACAATTTAAATATCAGACATTTCTCTTGGTGAAAAACTAAAATTGTGACTAAGGATCTAAACAGATGATAGATACTGGGAAGTAGGAAGAAAATATTCAAATGGGAAGGACAACAGGGAGGAGAGAGTGTAAAGGGAAAAGGAAAGAAAAATAGAATGAAAAAATGGAAACAAAGTATTTGTAAATTGGGAGGGGGAGAAGGGTTGAACAGAGGAGAGGGTAATGGAGAAAATAATAAAAATATATTAGTACAAATTCCCTATGATGAACATGATCATTATGTATATCAAAAGTATACCAATAAAATTAAATAAAACGAATCAGTATTTTAGTTTAAAGGGTATCTTTCATGATTATATTGGGGATAACTTCAAAAACTGTACATAGAATTTAAACACAACTTTGTATTAGTTTATTAATTGATTTAAACTCAGCTTCCTCCAATCTCCAACTATACTTTCCTGTTCCTTTTTTCTTCTTTCTGCCTGATAGATAACTTCTCAGACTCCCTCTCCACTCCCTCCATTCCAAATATGAAAATAAAATCACCAAAGTCCTATTTCTTTCCTTTCATTTTTTCTGTTGTTTTCCTTTTCAGATTTATTTATTTTTGTTTTTTATTTTTCATTGTTTATTGGTACATTTTAGGTATACAGTATAATTACATTCATGATTGGGATCTTATATGTAAAAGGGAAAAAGAATATGAGAAAAGGAAAAAATGAAAATAAAGTCTTTGCAAATAGGGAAGGGTGGAGGGGATGAAGGGAGGGCAGGAAAACGGGGAAAAAATGAGAACCAAAATCTCTCTTTTCTTCTTTATGAGCTATTTGCCTTCTTCCTCACTCCTTCCCTCATCTACATCACAGCTTATTTGTCATCAGCACTAATGCCTTGTCTTCTTGAGTTACTAAGGATAAAATACATGAAATTGTAAAATGAAGTTTAAATACATACTAGTTCTGCAGATGATAGAACCAGTAATTGTCCTCTCCTTGCAACATACTGACTGGGACTGACTGTTACGATGAGGAGATTGAAAAAAAAAAAAAAAAAAAAAGCGAACCAGAGTTAGTGACAAAGTTTTTCTGCCCTACATGATTTTCAACCCTGAGCACAAAAATCATAGAAATACAAGGCAACAGTATCCCCCCAGAACCCAAAATTCCTTGAAAGCTTATCTTTTGGGCAAGCTGAAAGAGGAAGTTACAGGCAAAACACTTACAACCCAGGTCAAAAATGTTCGAAAGATTTAAGAAGAATCATTGGAGCACATTCATAGGATATTTAATGAGCTCAAAGAGTATTTAAATGAAACGGTAATAGATTTAATTGATAAAAGTTTCAGCAAGATTGCTGGGAATGGTCATGAATGCCTTTAATCCTAGTACATGTGGCTGTGGCAGGAGGATCACTGTGAGTTCAAGTCCAGCCTCAACTACATAATGAGAACCTGTCCAAAAAAAAAAAAATTTTTTTTTTCAGAAAACTTAAGCATTAAACTGATTATGTTAAACAAGACAATACATGATATGGCCACTTTAATAATATTAGAAATTATGAAAAGATGTCAAATATAAATTGAGGATGAAGTATATATATTTGAAGATAAGGTACATGTAGTAGATCATGTAAATAGTGATAACCTAAAAACAAGACACTGTGGAAGCTGAATCCAACAACTACTTGAAAAAAAATCTTAAGAATTAAAAAAATAAAGGAAAAATTAAAAGAAAACCCAAAAGGAATAAGGAATAGATTCGCTGAAATCATAGTAGAAAAATTTCCAAACCTAGGGAAAATATTCAATATTCAGTATAAGAGGAATATAAAACCCAAAATAGACGTGACCAGCAAAGAACTTCTACATGATGTCATAATAAAAATTTAAGAAATTAAGAACAAAAAGAATGCTAAAAGCTGTCCATGAGCAAGAGTAAGTAATCTATAAAGGCAAGCCTGTCAGAACAATAGCTAACTTCTTACACAAACTAAAATCTGGGAGAGCAAAGCTTTTCAAGCCTAAAAAGATTGTGCACCCAGCTTGCATATTTCACAAAATTAGCTTTTAAAATGAACAGTGAGTAAAGACTTTCCATGACAAAGGAGTCCTAAAGAAATACATGACCATTAAACCAGCATTGCAGAAAATTCTTAAGGAAATCCCAGAGACAGACAGGGAGGCCATCAGCACCAAACAGGCAAAAAGAAAGTGTACATCTAATTGGGAGAACAATTTAACAAAGGGGAGAAATTAATGGAGGTAGCCCTGGAAAAAACAATGCCATCATAGGATTCAGTAAATATTTCACAATAATAATTCTCGAAATTAATAGAATTAACTCCCCAGTCAAAAGACAGGCTGGCAGGTTGGGTCAAAAAATAAATCAAACAGGACATGGTGGTGCATGCCTATTGTCCTAGTATTTGGAAGGCTGAAGCAAGAGGATCACCACAAGTTTGAGGCTAGCCTGGGCTACATAGTGCATTCACAGTCAGCCTGAACTACATAGCAAGATCTTGTCTCAAAACAAACAAACGCAAACACCTAAAAAACTCAACCACATATTGCTTCCAAGAGATAGCTCATCCATAAAAAAATACATAAAGTTAAAGGATAGAAAATATACTCCATGCATTCAGAGATCATATTTAAGTAGGAGTAGCTATTTTATTTTCAAACAGGAGATTTCAACCCAAAACTGATTAGGAGAGACAAAAATGGCCATTACACACTGGTAAAGAGAACAATTTCACAGGAAGAAATAACTGTAAATATATACACTGTTCGTGTGCCCATCTTCATAAAACAGAAACTAGTAGAAATAAAAGAACAGATAGATGACAATATATAATCATACAAAGGAACATTTTTTCTGTACCAGGGATTGATCTCGGAACCAATGAGCCAAATCCCTGGCCCCAAAGGGACTTTAATACCTCAATCTCACAAACAGGTCAATCAGGCCTTACCACCCCAAGAAATTCCTGGCACTCAGGAGGCTGAGACATAAGGATGACTATGAGTTCAAGACCAGACTGGGCTACATAGTGAGTTCCAGGTCAGACTCAACTACATAGTGAGACCCTGTCTCAAACAAACAAACAAACAAATAAACAAACAAATTAAGGAGATTGTTGCAGAAAGAATTTGTAATTGACACAGGCAGCAGAATGGAAGTAAAATAATATTTATTTATTTATGAAAGAGGGTTGATTGCACATAAGCAGTGCCTGGATCGACAACATACTGGGTTATAACTTTTTTTTTTAATAGGATTTTATAGCCTTGATCACACATAAGCAGTCAAACTCTACTGGAAGGCTTGTAACTAATAAATTCAGCAGTGTAGCAGATTATAAGATTAAAACATTAAAAAATTACATTCTTACATCAACAGTGAACCAATAGCATAAGAAATCAGGAAAACAGTAACTTCAAAAAAAAATTAAATGCTGTATCTAGGAATTAATCTTACCAGTGAAGTGAAAGACTTCTTCAACAAACTACTACTATGAAAAAGAAGGTCAAAGAGGATATCAGAAAATGGAGACTCATGCCATTCCTTGGCAGAACCAAAATTATCAAAATGTCTGTAGTAGCAAAATTGATATATAGGGTTAATGAAGTCCCAATCAAAATATCAACATTCTAACAGAACTAGAAAAAAAATCTAAAATTTATATGGAACCACAAGAGACTCAGAATAGTGAAAGCAATTCCAAGAACAGGAGCAAAGCAGGCAGCATCACAATCCTGTATTTCAAGTTACAATACAAAGCTAAGGTGATTAAAAAAAAAGTGTAGTACAAACAAACACCAGATTTATCGATTAATGGAACAGAATTGAGGACTTAAAAACAACCCCAGACATGGTCAGCTAACTGATCTTTGGCAAAAGGGCCGAAGCTGGAGGAAAGATTGCTTCTTTAAAAAATAGTCCTGGAAAAACTGGTTATCCACATGAAGAACAATAAATCTAGGCTCATATCCCTCTGTACTAAATCAAAACACATCTCAGACCTACAGAAACATTTACTTTGCTGGAAGGTAAGTAGGTAAAACTCTTGAAGACAGGCATAGAGAAGAGTTTTCTGAACAGAAATTCAATTACCTAAGAAACAACAGCAACCATCAACAAATGAGATTATATCTAATTAAAAAGCTTTTGCACAGTGAAGTAAACAACAAAGAGACAACCTAGAGAATGGGAAAACATTTTTGTCAGCTATCCTCAGAAGTCTAGTATCTAGACTATATAAAGAAGTCATAAAACATTAAACTACCAATCCAAGCAGGCTGTGGCAAACGGATTGCCACAAGTTTGAGGCTAGCCTTCACTACATGGTGAATTCAAGATCAGCCTAAATAGATACTTGTCACAAAAAGAAATAAAAATGTTATTAAATTCATGAGAAAGTGTTTGGCATCTTTGGCTATTAGAATAATACAAATAAAAGTACCTGAGATTAAATTTTACTCCAGAAAGAATGGTCACCAAGAACTCAGAAAACAGTAAATGCTGCTGAGGTTGTAGGGAAAAAGGAACTCTCTTACATTCCTGTGGAAATTTAAATTAACACCTTAGAAATCAGTGTGGAGATTCCTCAAAAAGCTAAAAATAGTAATACCATTTGATCCATTTATAGCTCTTCTGGATATCTTCCTAAAAGAGTTAAAGGCATCATATTATTGTTATACAAGCACATATTACTGTTATATAGGCACACTCATGTTCATAGCATCACACTAATATTTGCTAAATCTTAGAAATGGCATATATATCATCAACAAATGAATAAAGAAAATGTGTGTATACATAATGGAGTACTTTCAGTCATAGAGAAAAATAATATTAAGTCATTTGTAGGTAAATGGATGCAGCTTGAGACCATAATCCTACATGAAATAAATTGTACACTGAAGATTAGATAGCATATGTTTTCTCTTACATGAGAAACTCAAAATACAAATAAGTAGCAAAATTGAAGATAGGTAACAGGTAGGTAAACCTTGTGCAAATGGGAAAGGGATCTGTGTTGAGGGAGATAGAAATGGGAGGAGAGGAAAGGAAATAAAAATGATTACAGCAACGTGTATATGAATTCTTCAAGATGGACATAATTATTATGTATTGCAAACATTCTACTAATAAAAAAATACCTGTCAAAACAAGGTCAAAGGATTGATGTAAAATTGCTTCTTAATCTACTATAGTGATACCATGGGATGGATCCAACAGATTCCGAGTTCTTGTGTATGACAAGCAAAGAATTGCAAGTGTATATCCAATGGTAAAAGAAAAAGCAGCTATATTTATTAAAGATCATGGGAAGATGTATTCACAGCAGATCTGTGCTGACAAAAAAGTGGCACAAACAGAAAAGTGGTGCTTGGATAACAGGAAAGTAAAAAGTTCAGCACAGCATACAGATAAATCAGGCTGACAGATTTGAAAAGTTGTATACCTAGCCTGGATGCCTCTCATGGGGTGTCTGGCTAAGATTGAAAGGATGCGGAATCACCTGTAGGAGCTTCTAGTGTGCAAGACTTTCCTGGTGTTCACTCTGATTAAATTATATACATGAGATGCAGTCCATAGGTATGAACCATTATCAAGATTTGAGTGGGATAAAAGGTTCCTGAAGGTCAAGCCAAGAGATTTAATAAGCATGTGTTCTGGCCTGGAGCTTTGGAAATTTCCTGGTTCTTTGTGATTTTATTTTTTGCTTTTCTCATAACTATGGAAGATTGGTCCTGGGGTGTTGCTCATATCAAGTGGGTGGAGGGAGTGATTTCCCAGCCCTCGTTGTGCTACCTGTGCTAATAGTGTATATCCCTATTCTGTTATCCTTTCTCTCAGAGATAGGCATCTTGGTGGTCTCCAACTCCCTGGTTCTGCCCCTGTGGACTTAATTGTACAAATACCCTTGTCTGTCTGTCTGTTTATCTATCTATCTATCTATCTATCTATTTATCTATCTGTCTATCAATCTATCTATTGATCATCTATCTATTCATGCCTGTATCCATCTGCAGGACTGGATTTTTTATAGGTGCTGATCAAAATAGCCTTAATGCTTCCTCTGTTTTACTAAACTTTATAGAGAGGTTTCTTGTTTACTACAGATTTCTGACCTCACGCCTTTTATACCTAACATACAGTTGTAAAATTTTTTCCATTTAAATTCTTAAATTCTTTTTTTTTTTTTTTT
>NW_022900915.1:12187597-12195212 GCF_012274545.1 Fukomys damarensis
GCAGGCAGCTGAAAAAAACCCCCTCTGGGGTCCTTGGGTCCTTCCTGGGTCTGTTGTCGCGCAGGCCGGGAGCTCACGCGCAGGCCGGGAGCTCACGCGCACGCCGCCGGGTGATCGCAGACCTAAATTCTTAAATTCTTAATTCTAATTTTTCTTTTTTTTTTGCAGTGTGGGGATTGAACTCAGGGCCTCTCACATGCTAGACAAGGTGTCTACCAAACAGCTACATCCCAAACCCCTTAATCATTAAATACTTCTCTTTGAGACACAAATTATCTACAACCAAGAATTGTCTTGTTTTAGAGAACCATAAATTGATCCCTTTGAAATATAATCATGGCAGAGAAGAAGCTCCTATCTCCCATTTTCTGTGGGAGAGCAGGAGCTTAATTAAAAAAAAATGCTGTTAGGATACACAGACAGCTTAATCACATCTATCCATTTCTCTACAAGGGTTCTATAGTACTTTTACATAAGCTCCTTGATTATTTAGAATTCCTCTTTCCTTTTGTTTCAGTAGAATTGAGTTCACTCTTTCATTTTAACATTCTTGGATAAAGTCTACTTTGCCATTTTGATCAAATATATTGTGCAGGGTTTTTCTTTTTTTCTTCAACATGGAGCATATATTTAATTTGGATAAGGGCACTCTAACCAGACAGGCTTCTAGGAAGTTCTCAGAGTGGTAATAAGGAAACAAAACTCATCCTTACTGTAGAATAAGTTGCAGGTTTGCTCATTCCTATCTCAGAAAAATAATTTTTAGGGCTAGTCAGAAGGAGGCATAAGGGGTTTATCATTGAACTCAGGTTCTTGCACTTGCTCAGTGAAACCACTGAGCTAAATTCCTGGCCCTAGGCAGAATTTTAAAAGTATAAAGTCCAAGAAGTAGAGTGCAGATGTTCAGAAAAAATGAGACATATCATTATCCAGGGATGGGTATATTTATGGGAGATTTGGGGTAGAAATCTATCCAACTTGATAATCTATGGAAAGAGGGGATTCAATGTACAGATGAAAGATGACAGCTCTTTCATGGGAAGTGGGTGATGGCCCATTCATAGTTGACAGCCATTACAGGTCAAATTGCTATAGCCCACCTGTAGAGAAAGGCCAATTTTACAAGTGAAAAGAAAAGAGTGGCTAACCCCATTTGCAGGCAAAGGAAATTTCTCAGGCTTACTATACCTTGGGAGAAAAGTAAATTTAAACTGCATTTGTGTTCTAAAGCTGCAGTTTTTATTTTTAGAATTATAATTTTCCTTGTCACCTTTTACCTGTCTTCATTTCTTCTAACATATTGATATAGAAGAAATAAATATAACTCCCTAGCTGCTAGATGTCAGATAGGTGGAGTTTGTGTTCCTCAAAACAAGAATGAATTTTAAGAAACAATGTAGGTTAAGGGTAGGAAAACTTTATGGAGAGACATAGCTTCTGAGAGACAGGAAGTTACCTGAAACTGGGTTGCCTCAGACCCCACTTCACAGAGGAAATTTTATAGAGCAAAGTCATGAATAGGGGAAAACGTGAGTCAAAACTACGATCAACCAGTAAAATTACAAATATATCCACTTAGGTAATATTGATCCAGTGGGGAAGCAGGTCATGTAGCAAATGTATATGGAAAAAACAAAAGACCTTTTTAGGAAGAGATGAATCAGGAAGTCCCAGGTGGGTGACTGATGTCTATCTAGACTTTATTAGACTTGGTAATACCAATTGTACTATTTTGCTTATCCCTTGGGGAGGCTTGTAAGCCTGGTCATTCTGTCTTTATCTTGAGGCCTTCAAAGGATGAACCAACCTCCAGCCACAGTTGTAATGTGTTTTCATTCTCTGTCTTCCTCCCTCAAGGGCTTAGCCCTGTCTGACTGCGTAGAATATTTCTAGTACAGACAGCTAAGTTAGAAATATTCTAGGTAGAAAGATAGGGATAGGCCCTCGAGAGTTAGGATAAAGGTAGAATGCATCTTGACTGTGTGGAGAGACATTTGTTAGACACAAGGCCTCAAGGTAAAGGTGAAATGACCAGGCCTGTATTACTTCCTGAAAACACAAACACTGGGCTCCAGATCCATCATTTCCTACAAAAGTCTTTGTTCTTTTCATGCACACTTGTTATATGACTTGTTTCCCCACTGAATCACTATTACCTAAGCAACTATACTTGTAACCTTATTGGTTAATCATAGCTATAACTCATGTTGTACCCTTGTGGGTTTTGCTCTATAAAACTTCGCTGTAAAGTGGGGTTCCTGGCTACCTATTTGGGTTTCCTCCTGCCTCTCAGGAGCTATCTTCTCAATAAATATTTTCCTAGTCTTAACCTCTGTTATTCCTAGAATTCATTCTTTAATTTTTAGAGAACATGAACTCAGCGTATCAGACATCTTACAGGTTGGGAGATATAATATTTTTATATTTCATCATATCTACCTAACTTAGCTGTGTACAATACTACTTCAGTGCTAGTTTGGTACCCAGAACAGCTATTCTAATGATTCTCAGATATAACTTGGGAATGCATAAGTGTTCTTTCATTCTCATATTTTTATTAACTCTGGGAGTTACTCATAATCCTGTTCATGTATTAATAGGCATTCACTGGTAGTCATTGTTTCTTAAATTTGCAATTCTCAAACTACCAACAATTTTGAGCACCTTACTATGTATTTGAAAGCTTTTGGGGTTTCCTCCTCTGTAAATTGTCTGTAGCTTTTGTCTTTTTTTTCCTGTTAAGATTGTTGCTGGTTTTTTATTGCTTTGCAGCAATTCCCTTCACATTCAGTAAAAAAGTTGTAAGTTTAGATGTTTAAAGTACTTTCTGCCATGCTTTCAGCTCCAGTGAACTTTTTCCAAATTGTTTGTTGAACAGAAATTCACATTTTACAATATTTTTATTTTCAAACTTGCCAAAAAGTTGCGAAAATAGTACGTGAAAATTCCCATATATTGCTAGACTCACTACTTTTAATTTGCTCTGTTTGACACTGTCTCTGTCTCTGTCTCCCTCTCTCTCCCACAACACTTAAATATTCTAAAGAATAATTTTCAAATAAGTTACAGGCATATTTCTTCTAGTCCTTCAGTAGGTTCCCTCAGAACAGAGTATAATCAGAGTATAAGTACAAAGTCAGAAAATTTAACATTGATTCAGTATTATTATTTAGTCTAAGGTAGGATAGAAGAAATAAAGGTAAGTAGAAAGGAGACAGGAAAGTCATCATTTCAGAATTGCACTTTTAATAAAAACTGCAGGTTCCACAACCCCAGTTTAAAAGAATTCCTCAGGTCCTTAAGATACAATAAGTTTGGGCCATTTCCTTTTACCCGCCAATGTATCCCGGCCATTCTCTTTTATCTGTAAATAGGCCTTTTTCTTTTCACGTCTAAAATGGTCTTTTCCATATAGGTGTGCTACAGCTGTCTCACCTCTGATAACTGACACCCGTGAATGGGCCATCAACTTTTCATCTGTAAATTGAATCCCCTCTTTTGGTAGATTCACAAGTTGCACAGATTTCCACCTCTAAATCCTCCATAAATATACCCAGTTGGAGACCGTACATGTACCACCTCCTAAGCCTGCTCTCAATTTCTTGTAGTGTGTACTTTAAAATTCTGCCTAATAAATCCCTTTATGCCTTTTACTGACATGAAGTTCTGTTTCTGTGATGGAAGTCAGTGAACCCACAAGGTTCCACTTCTCTACGTTAGGGACTTCCACAGACTCTATCCAGTGACACATCCACTGTCCGTATTTAAATTTTTCCAATAGTCTTGATATTGAGTTTCATACTTCTTTCACCCTCCAACCCAAGATTGTATGGGTTAAGTCTCTCATTTCCTTTCTTTCTCTCTCCTTCATGACTATATGCTTCTTTTTATGCCTCTAATGAAGGAAAAGCCAGGGACATTTTCCCATGGGTTGTAACCTTTACCCACATTCTTCTGTGCTCCATAATTATGAAGCCCATTAAATCTTTACTGTACAAAACATCCCAGATCAAGGGGCATTCAGTCTCTTGAATAGAAACCCTTAACACAACTGAGATGGACTAGTGATCACAGACTCAAAGATCCGATACCAAGCATAGCAGGCTTTTGACTTCTTCACTACTTTTAACATCTTATAAACCCACATTGTAGTCAGCTAAGTTAATTAGAAATATTATAGGCAGCCAGGTGGGGCTGGGCCCTCAAACCAGTCAGAATATGGCTGGAGGCACATTCACTGAAGGCCAAGCTTCCAGACAAAGAGAAATGACTGTACCTACAAACATCCACTAGGGATGAATAGCAGTGATTGATATTCTAAATAGGCCTCACTTTGGATGGGGGAACCAAAACCTCCCTAGCCCATTTCTTGTTTGGCCTGTGTAAACTTGCTCCATGACTTGCTTCCCCATTTGATCTCCATTAAATCGATACCACCTAAGCGACTATACTTGTTTTAATCTTATGGGTTCACTGTAGTTTTGTCCCACCTTATACTCACTTTGTGATTTTTCCATTGGATTAGTATTTCCTAAGTGACTATACTTATAATCTTTTTTTTAAGAGTAGGGAAAAATTATTGAGATAAAGAAACTTCTGTCTAAGAGAGACTGAAGGAGGACCAACAAGTGGGTTACCCGCCTACCCGACTTTTTGAAGATATTTTATAAAGCAAAGTAATATGGTGAGGTGGGTACAAAGTGGGGCAAAACTATAAGATGGAAATTTACAAGGTGGACATGAGGTGGGACAAAACTATGACCGACCAATAAGATGACAAGTACAGTCACCTAGGTAATATTGATTAAACAGGGATCAAATGGGGGAGCAACTCACATAGCATCTGTACAAGGATTTTCAGTAAGGGTGGGTCAGGAATATTTCCTGGAAAGGCTGGGTTAAGACCTTGGCTATTCATCCTAACTGGGGTGGTAGTTTCTGTCCTTTCACAATGGTGGCCTTCAGTGAATTTGTCTTCACTATCCTGTTATCCATGTTGGCGCCTTGAGGGCTCCTCTGTCTAACTGCTTACAGGATACCTAATTAACTTACCTATCTGCAATATTCCCCCCTCTGAAGAAGTACCCCTAACTGCTGTGAGGGGACAAAGGGTAAAGACCATTCTGGCTACATCTGGTTGAAAAGGGTCATAGTTGTGATCAGCAGTCAGGGTTACTCTACAGAGAGTCTATGTAAGGACCTTTGATAGGCCCTGGGCATTGTCATCTTGGTAGCTGTGTAGCTTTGAGTCTGAAGGAGACAAAGCCAAAGAAACAGTTAAGAATACATGGGCCAAATTATAAGGTCAACAGCATTGCTATGAATATAGCCTACAGGGTTTCCACTGGAAGGAACTAGTACTACCCTCCCACAATGAGGATTAGGAGAAGTCCCAGGGGACTTCAGAATCCAACATCAAAGTCATATTGTAGAGTTTAGCAGTTACAAGCTATTTACAAAGTTGGATCTGGTGGATCCTGGTAAAAGAAGTCTAGCACATTTGTCATTGGTTCCATTTGTATGACTGTTTGGAGTTTGGCAATCTCTAGGCAAGAATAAACAAACCTTTTAAGAATTTAGAGCATGCACAATTAAGCATGAGCACACTAGAATGAAGAGGCAGGTTGGAAAGAAAGTCACACTTAGAAATTGAAATAGCGATTGTAACCTGCTGACTCTTAAATTCTTTATTGATAGAGGTTATCTACAAGTCTGATACTTTGTTGTAAGTCTCTCTAGTTTTAGCTGTAAGAAGATAAGAGACAGTTTGATGAACATATTTTGCTAAGAAATATAAAACTCTAGCTGAGCTGTTACAGATTCTGCCATAGTTTTTCCTTGGTCAGCTACTGCTAGAGCTGGAAACTGCCAGAAGTTCAGTGACTAGAGCTCCTTTTTATATCTAGCTTCATTACTATGGTATTATTTTATACCTCTTTTAGTTATTCTTTTCTGCTGGATGTTTAAGACCAAGTTATAGTCAGACCTGTGTCAATCAACATGAACCTCTTGCTATCTGTCAAGGTCAGTTAAGTCTCTGCAGGCATTATTTTGGAACCATGCATAGAGACTCTCAGCTCCTCTGTCAGTGTCAGTCATCAGGATGGGTCACGGCCTTGCTTGACCATGTTGCTTTCAGTGAAATCATGGGAGACTTTCCCCTCTTGGTGACCCTCCTTTGGCACACAGTGCATTTGTCGTCTGGTGCCCAGCAGTCTCCCTGCTCAGGAGGTTGAGTGACTTACCAAAGATGTGGGATCCTGTAGGAAAGGTTCCTTTGTGTTCTGGATCTTTGTTGACCTTAAGGGGCCAGAGCCAAAATATTGGCTGTCCTCATAGCCCAGTTACCTTTCTGGTTTTGATCTCCAAACTTTAGTTGTTGAACACCCAGAAGAGAAGATCAGAGACATTAACAGTGTAGTAGGAGCAGTGAGCTTCACTCACTATTATAATTTTGTCTGGACATTAAACACTTTGAAGTATAAAGCACAGTTAGAGGGGCTGTTATTTCTTATCAACCATGGTTGTTCCAGTAATTGAATCCCTGTGGAATGTTAACAGAGAACAGTTATACATTATATAGTGGAACTTAAGATCAAGAGCCACACATGGTATTTTAGCATGACAAACATGATGACATTATCTTTGTAACACTTACATGTCCATCTTAGTATGAAATAGTCTTAGTCAAACCTCCATCTGATCACAAGACATTAAATGACATAAAGAAAATTTCTCTGACATTGTGTCGACTGTTTGGCAACTGGACATCCCTAAATCTGGTGGCATATATAACATACGTCACATAAGTTTTTCAGAAAACTATTATTTGACTGGTTATCTCATGCTGGATTGACATGTACCTCTTATCACAAGTAGCTGGAGTGCAAGAGAAAGGCAAGTACCTGAGTCAAAAAAGGTCATTGCCATAAACAATATCCGAGGAGATTTGTGTGCTCAGAAGGTATGAATGTATACACTGTGAAATAACGAGTATCAGTTACATGAAATTCTTTGTCTCAATTTTGTTTTGTACCAAGAGCATTTAAAGTAAAACCTTATTGTTTTCCCACAGAAAACTTAGCCATTTGATTATGACCAATGCATTCATATCACAATAATAATACGTTTAGCAATGTATTTCCCACAAGTCTATGCAAATTATTGGGGTCCCCTTTTTGAAAAAAGGCTGGAATAAAGATTTTTTCAGGCAGCTGCTCTTTTATTTACCAAGGGGAATCCTGTCCAGTAGTTTTCCTAAGCCCAAGAGTCTTTTAATTATCTTAAAAATTTTTAGATCACCTATAAGAGCCAGATCATAACAATTAACACATTATTTTGACCAATGAAAGAATCTGAGATATAGATAGATAGATAAAGTATGTACTGTATTTGTATTTGTATTTGTAGAACCAGTTGACATTATTTGGATCATCTGGCAACCTGGGGGTGACATTTTAGTATAAGTGACATTTATGTATAAGCCAACCTGAGTTATAGGTTGCTATCTTAAGCAATCCAAAATGCCAAAAGAAAAAAGTTCACACAAAACAGCTGTATGTGTTGTAACAAATTAGACACATACATGTGTGTGTGTGTGTGTGTATATATATAT
>NW_022900915.1:12195230-12262152 GCF_012274545.1 Fukomys damarensis
ATATATATATATGATAACTTGTTTGTAAACCAGGGTGCACTTAGATGTATTTGGCCAAGTTGAATTATAATAACTTTTATAATTTTTAGGCTTATAGCTATAAAAAGACTAGTGAGAACTTTGTAGATCAATTAACAGATCTCTTATCATAAGAATGAGAAGGAATGAAAATCTTCTACACCTGTGAAAGCAAAGACCATTTTAAGACGGGCCCTAGGCTGATGCTTTATCTGACTGGAATACCCCGCTATACAGCCTTCTCATTGTTGCTCTGATAACTGTAGTTGTTTGATAGCCAGATGTAATTATTTCATAATTGTTCCCACCAATGGGACAAACTGTTAAAGGTAATTTCAAATATCTCAAGGGGGGTTGTGCTCATTCCAGGGTTGGGTGTAGAAAGAGACTAAGTGACTCTCTTTGGAGCTAAGTATGAATTGCAGACAGTGAGGGAAAAAGGCCTGCCAAGGCTCCAACATGCTGTGCTGCAGATGTCTACTTATGACAGTTTTTCCTATTTTGTAAAGAAACAAAGGGAAAGAAGTCCCTGTCTGTCCGTCTTGTTCTGTCTAAGGTGTCCCCTCGACTTAATCCAGTGTCAGTGGTAGCCGACTAGAGGTGCAAGAAAGTGGCCAGAGCCAAGTTAAATGTTCTTACCATTCTCTAATTTTGTCTGAGGGCTGAAGGCATAAATTTGGACTAAAAAATTTATATTTATTTTTTGAGAGTTTCAGAATTAAACCTAGACCAGTTTTCTATACAACTCAGAAATAAATGAAGGTCAGCTTTACTTGTGAAGGATTCCAAGAAAGGGAAACCCACTATTCTGGAAGTTTTGTCTTGAAATCCAGCAGCCACAGAAGAGGAAAGTGCCTTGAAACTAACACTGTTGAGAACTGCATTTAAGTTTGTAGAAGTTTCAGTCCCTAATCAGGTGGCTCCCAGGGGGTGGCAGAGGGACAACAGTTCATTACAGAGGAAGGCAGCAAAAGCAACAAGAGACTGTACTTGTAATCTTATTAGTTGACTATTATTGTTTGTTCCACCTTATACCCACCTCACCTCATGGGTTTGCTCTATAAAACTCCCTTGAGAAGTGGAGTCAGCAAGTAAATCACTTTCTGGGCCCTCTTCTCATTCTTGTAGGCAGAAGCTATCTTTTTCTCAATAAATTCTGTCTACTCTTAATTTCCCTTGTTCCTAGAATTAATTCTTCGATTTTAGAGAACACAAACTTGGTTGTCAGACATCTAGCAGGTTTGGAATTTTAATGTGTTTCCCCTAGATCACCCTTACTCTCTAAGAGAGACCTGTTTTGGGCACTTTGGAGCCAACAGCGTCTTCTCAGTTCTGTCCTTACTGCAAGTTTTTCTTTCTCTCCTTTTATTTCTTACATCTAACATTTTATTCTGTAGAATGTTTGTCAGTTTAGGTTTTCCCTATGTTTTTTTCATGATTATGATTTTTTGCAGAAATACTAATAAAAAGTTGATGTTGTATCCTCAAGGTATTGTGTTAGGGAGCATATGATACTAATTTACACCATTCCTGAAAGTGTAAATTTTGATCACTTAGTTAAGGTAAGTCTGTGAGTGACCATTTTTTCCTTTTGTA
The DNA here is from genome assembly GCF_012274545.1 of Fukomys damarensis. Lineage (NCBI taxonomy): Eukaryota > Metazoa > Chordata > Mammalia > Rodentia > Bathyergidae > Fukomys > Fukomys damarensis. Next base: position 12,196,845 of record NW_022900915.1, read on the forward strand.
GGAAACTACTTTAACATCCACACTTGGAAAATATGTATGTACTTGCATATTACATTTGTTATTTATATGTTGTCCTCAGTTCATTTTAACTCATAGCAGTCTCCTTTAGTTTTTATTACAAATGCATAGCATTTCATTGTTTGTATCATAACTTACTCTGCCAATCTCTTAAGCATAGATATTTAGATTGTTTCTTACTTTCTTTTCTTTTTTTTGAGACAGGGTCTCACTATGTAGCTCAGTCTGGCCTTGAATGTAGGCCAGGCTGGCAATCATTAAACCCATGCCAATCCTCCTGCCTCAGCCTCCCACGTGCAGGAATTTCAGGTGTACCCCACCATGCCCAGTGAATTTCTTGTATTTTGGATTTATTCATAAAGTTGCAATGGATAACAAAATACAAATATATTTTCTTATCATTAGAGGCAAATTTCTAGAATTGAGATAACTAAATTAAATCAAAGTCACATATCATTTTGTTAAAGATTCCAAATTCCTCAAATATTAGATTTGTATTGAAATGGTTAATTTTGCACAAACACAAAGTTAAAGACTGAAATTAAAGACAAAAAGAAGAAGTTAGGAGAGTGTTTATTGGAAATAAAAAGAAATATAGCTCTTGGTGGATACCCACCATGAGGGGATTCCATGAGTAGAATTGCTGCTACACTTTCTTTGTTTTGGTCTTATATAGATAAGCAGAATAAGGGATGCCTTGTAGAGTTTTTAAAAATTGATTACTTTACTGGGTGAGTTCAAAGGAAACCAAGTTTAAAGAAAATCAGTTACGCTACATTTTTTTAGTTTTTCCAGCCTGGAGATTAAAGAGGCACTCTCAACTAATGTTGAATATATCCTTTGCCCGAAATCTTCTTCCTGGGAGGAAAAGTCCTTATTTATCCATTTTCATTTTACTTTTCACCCTTATTCCTGTGTTTTCTCTTGCATTTCTGTGCTTAACAAGCTGCATGACATGAATTAGGTCTTAACTTGGTGTGTGTGCTATTTTCTTTTTATCCATTGGACTGTATTATACTTTCTTACAGTATTATATATATTCCCACCAGTAATGAATAAGAATATCTCATCGTTTCATATGATTTAGAACCATAGTATGCTTTTTAAATGAATCATTTGCTTGTGCTATTAACTTACTCTTCTACTAAGGCTTTGATAATTTCACATTTTACTTAAAAATGTTCTCAGATATAGTAAAGATAATGGCTTTTATCTGTGATGCATTTTTCAAATATTTTTACCGCGTTTGTCATTTTACTCTTCTTGTAGTGTTTTTACTATGTTTGTTTTTCCATTTTTAAGTAGTTTAATTTGTTTTTATTTATTTATTTTGCAAACATTTGCAGTGTATCTAGGAACATTTTTCATACTTGGGTCATAGGTAAATTCAACCATTTTTTTCCTGCTACTGTTACCAAGTTTCAGAGTGCTAGACTCTTCTGGTTATAGTTTCTAGGTTCTTTCTGTCCTGAGCAAAGAATTGGGTCAAGACAAGCACAAGCAGTAGCCAAGTTTTATAAAGGAAGGAAAAGGAACAGGCTCTGTAGAGCAAATTTGGGCCAAGTAAAAGTAGAAAAAGAAGTGTAGCCTACAGTGCAATGGTGGGCTGCCATGGAAGGCAGAACACGGTCACCAAAACTCCATGTGGACTGTCAATTCTGTATCACCAACTCCTTAGGCTGGCATCTGTTCTAGGCCATTGTATGGCAAACTTGATTGAGTTCTCACACGAATCCCTGTGAAGGGTGATGGAAGGTGTTCTGTGCATATGTCCTGGGATTTGTAATTAACAGTTTTGCTGTGCCCTAATCTCCTGTCTTAGTACTTCTGTTCTTTTATTTTTTACATTTGGGTCTCTGTATTTGTTAACTTTATTTCTGTGTGTAATGTGAGAAATGGATTTGTGTCTTTTTCTAAAAGACTATCCAGTTATTCAATTTGTTTTCGCCTATTGTTTTGAGGGCCACTATTATTGGACGCTATGTCCTGAGGTCTCTGTCCAGGCATTCTGTTTCATTGTACTAGCTTGTTCCGCCAATTCTTGTCCATTCCCACACTTCTTTAACTATAGAAGCTTTATAGGGTGTTGTTATACCTGGGAGGGCCAGTTTCTTGGTAACTGTCAATGCCAAATGGAACCTTAAAAGTTAATTTTTTAAAAAATTAGCAACTTCTCCAAGCTTCCTCCTACTGAGGACCTAACCAGTAACACCTCCTCTTCTCAGTACAGATGAAATGGCAGAATATGCAGATGTTGGCCACAAGTGGCTGGAGCTCAGTTTCCTTCCCACTGGGAAGGGGCAAATGAGCTGAAGATAGCTGGACTATATAAACAAGTATCGACATTTCAAGTATAAAAGACCCTACGCACCTGTAGATGGTGAGATGGTGATCTGAGGCAGATGGGCCCAAACATCTCCTCAGAGCTAGCTTTAAATACTCTCTATTTTTTCCAAAATATATGTCCCCCTTTGATCTGTTTCAGCAATGTGCATAGGAGCCTGAGTGAACACTTTTACATAATTTTGTTTTCAGTGTTTTCCTAGCTATTGATGCATTTTTTTCACTATCAGTTTTTCTTTTTTGCAATACATTAACATCATAAAAATTTTTACTGGTATTTTTATTGTTGTTGCCCCAGTGTAGGAAGAAGGGATCTTTTTATAATGTTGCATTGACTTGCCCAAGAGCAAAGACTACCTTTCCATACCTACTGTGTTTCAGTAGTGCATAAGGTTGTGTCTGGAGTATTTTATCTGTGTTCGCACTGGACTTCTTATAGGTTAGTTTTTTGTGTATTTCTTGATTTATTTGGTAACGTGTGGTTATGTTACGATCTTTTATGGTTTCTTGTGTTTATTTGGTTGTTCCTTTTATATATTTGTTCTTTCATTGGCCCCAATTTAATAGGTATCTAGGTTCTCTCCCTCATTTCAGATTCTCATCTAGTTTTTCTTTTTCTCTCATGTTTTTAAAATTCCCCATACTTCTCTCCCTCACAGCCTCCCTATCTTCTCTAATATTATTCCTCAACTCTCCCCATCCTAAGCTTTTGGCTCTTCCATATCCTACCTAGCTTATTGTCTTTCCTATCAGCAAGTTCTGACAGCCATGTAGCTTTTCCCAATCACAAACAAAACTCCCTCTCTCACGTATCTTACCTTTGCCCCTACAAAAATATCCCCTGAAAACTCTGAATACTAACCCTTTAACTCAATTTAAATCACCCAGTAAAATCAAACCCCACATCAACCTTTACTTTTCATCTACCACTGTACTCCCTTCTAACCTTCCCCCAGTGGCTAAGACTCCTTATCCAACCACTTCAAATTCTCCCTACTCAACCTCACCCACTAACTGCAGAACAACCACAACTAATAAACTTTCATAGTGTGCATAGAGAATAGAAAAAGGGGGAAGAATAACTGCAAGGACTATCATTTAGAAGTGTTGTAAGATTGACTATGTGGATGCTGTTATAACTAGAAGAAATTCTCTTGGCAAAATATAGGAACAGAGTTGAAATCACTTAAAGTAAGGGGAAAGCTAATAAGGGAAAAGGAAAAAAATATGAGAAAGTGAAAAAATGGAAATGAAGTGTTTGTAAAGGGGGAGGGGAGGAGGGGGTGAAGGGAGGGCAGGGACAAGGGGAAAAAATGAGAACCAAGGCCTGTCATGTAAGGGTACAAGATCCCAATAATGAATGTAACTGTACTGTATACCTAAAATGTACCAATAAACTCAATGAGGAAAAAAAAAGAAATCACTTAAAGTAAATAACAGAAGGAGTAAATACTAACATTGGATATGCAAAGCTGAAAATTATTCACAGGGAAGCAGCATCCTACTAAAAAGTTTTTGTAAGCCATAAACTTTCCTCCTTTCTTTAGTCCGCAATCTGCAGTAACCCCTCCAAAAGGAGGCGATAAAGAGTGGACCATATAGAAATAAGAAAACACACACACACATGAACACGCACACATACACACACACACACACACACACACACACACACGAAAATTAAAGATCTCTAACTCCATGCAAACTCTCAAGGAAGAGCAAAGGGTCACAAAGACAGAAGGAAAAAATGTAGCAGGTATCAGAACTCTATGAAAATTTCAAAAAAGGAATGAAGAAAATAGATGAGTGCAAAGAGGAAACGAACTAGAAGTTCACAGCAATTTCACACAAAATGCCCATGGTGAATTTCAAGGAAATATGTAAAAAATTAAATGAGCTAACCAAAACACTTCAAACTTTGAATGGCACATTCAACAAGGATATGGAATCCTGAAAAATATTTTAGACAGAAATTCCTGAAATAAAAACTATATACAATTCATACATTGCAGAAATGACCGATATGAAGACAGAGTTACTGATGTTGAGGTCAAAATAGTAAATTTTGACAAAGAGCTCAAAGAAGCCAATAAGAAAATGAGAGACAGCATACATGGATTCACTAACATGCTTATAGAAATCATGGAAGAAAATTTCCCAAATATAAGAATAGAGTTAGAAATACAAGTGGCACTTATAGAACACCAAACAATTATTATGAAAGGAGAAGTTCACCAAGATATATCCTTATTAAATTTTCAGATATCCATAAAAAACCCAGAATTTAAAAATCAGCTGGTGTAAGACCAAAAAGTCACATATAAAAGTAATCCATTTAGAATCACAATAGACTTCTGAACATAATCATGAAGGCCAGAAGAGCTTGGAGTGGAGTATTTCAAGCACTCAGAGAAAGTAATTTCCAACACAGATTAGCTTACTCAGCAAAGCTATCTTTCAATAGATGGAGAAATAAAGCATTTCCATGAGAAAGAACAGCTCAGAAGATATATGAGGTCTAACTCACCTCTAGAGAAAATACGTATGAATATTATCAACAGAAACAATGAACTGGACACAGACAAAAGCAAGGAAACTAGTGAGGTCACTGAGTAAACAGCAACAAAAAAATCAGGAAAAAAAAAACCCAAAGGATACATTGATAAAGAAGGCAATGATATAACCAACATATCTCAGTAATATCTCTTAATATTAATGGATTCAGCCTCCAGTTAAAAGGCACAGATTTGCAGACTGAATTAAAAAAAAAAAACAATCCAACAATGTTTCATTCAAGAAACTCATCTAATACAAAAAGATATTCATAGAACAAAAATTAAACATTTCATGTACCAGGACCCTGAAAACAAGCAGGGATAGCAATTCTAATATCAGACATGGTAACTTCAAGTTAAAACTGATTTGAAAAGATAATGAAGGTCACTTCATACCAGTTAAGTGAACAATTCAACAAGCAGAGATAGCATTGAGAAACATATATGCACCGAATACTGGAGCACCTAACTTCATGAAACAAAAACTGCTGAAATTAAAAGATCAAATTAACAAAATCATGGTAGAAGATTTTCACACTTTCCTTTCACAAACAGAGCGACTAAACAAAAGTCTAATGAAGAAATTTCAGAGCTGCACCACACCCTTGAATATATGGATTTAATGGATATATACAGAGTATTCCACCCCTCTATGATTGAGCATGCATTCTTTCCAGCAGCATGTGGTACTTTTTCCAAAATAGATCACATACTAATCCACAAAGCATACTAAAGTAAACATAAAGGAATAGAAATTACCTCTTTCATACTATCAGACAACTATGCAATGAAATTAGAAATCAATGACACAAGAAATTTCAGAAAAGGCAACAGCTCTTGGAAAATTAATAACATGCTCCTAAACAACTAAGGAGCCACAGAAGAAATCAAAGAAGGAATTGAAAAATTTCTGAAAATTAAAGGTAATGACAGCACAACTTGTTTAAACCTCTGAGACACTGTGAAAGCAGTTCTAAGAGGAAAATTCATTGCGATCAATGCTCATATTAGGAAAGTAGAGCCAACTCAAATGGATAACTTTCTGAGAAATCTTAAGATATTTGAGAAACAACAAATTAGTGAAATTTACACTAAAGATAAGTTTTAAAAATGAAATAAATAAGTCACACATGTGTAAATACTGAATAGTTTCTCTGGTGTGAATAATCTGCAATAATACATAAGATCCTAATAAGATTACTGACATTTAGAAATGGGAAGAAAGGAGCTAAAGGTTAAGGGAAGGTGGGATGGGTAGAGGAAGGGTAATAAGGGAAAAGAAAAAAATGTGAGATAATGAAAAGATGGAAATAAAGTGTTTGTAGATGGGGAGGGGAGGAGGGGGTGAAGGGAGGGCAGGGGTAAGGGGAAAAAATAAGAATCAAGACCTGTCATGTAAAGGTACAAGATCCCAACAATGAATATAGCTGTATTGTATCCCTAAAATGTACCAATAAACTCAAAGCTGAAAAAAAATGAATGAAAAAGCCATTTATTTGAAAGAATAAATAAAACAGATAATCCTCTAGCCAGATTTTTCAAAGTAAAAGTAAGAAAGGACTCACATTGATGCAATTAGAAATGAAGAAAGCGAAAGCGCAGCCGGCATTCTGGAAATCCAGAAGACATTAACTACTTCAAAGAAATATATTCCAACAGATTATCAGAATTTTAAGAAATGGATACATTCCTAGACATGCACAAACTATCAAAATGAGCCCAAGATGAAATAAATATGCTTAATGCCCCACTATTAAGCAATGAAATTGATACAATAATAAAATATCTACTCACTAAAAAGGTCCCAGGACCTGATGGATTCACTGCTGAATTCTGTAATACCTTTAAGGATGTTATACCATCAATACTCCTTAAACTCTTAAGAAATTGAAAGAACAGGAGTGCTCCCAAACTCATTTATGGAAACTTGTATCACCCTGATCCCCAAACTAGATAAAGGCCCACCTAAAAAGGAAAACTAAAGGACAGTGTCCTTAATGAACATAAATGCAAAACTCCTCAACAAGATATTTACAATAGAATGCAGAACATTATCAAAAAGATCACACATCATCATCAAGTAGATTTCATCCCAGAAATGCAAGGATGGTTCAACATATATGTCAATAAGTGTATACATCACCTAAACAGAAGCAAAGTAAAAAAAAAAAAAAAAATCAACAGATGCAGAAAATGCTTTTGACAAAACTCCAAACCCCTTCATGATAAAAATCTTGAAGAAAACAGATAGAGAAGGGCCATACCTGAATATGAAAAAAGCTATATATGAAGACAAATAGCCAGCATTGTACTAAATGGGGAAAAACTAAAAGCATTCCTCCTAAAATCAGAAATGAGACAAGAATTTCCACTGTCTCTTCTGTTTGACACAGTACTTCAAATATTAGCCAGAGCAATCCATCAAGAGAAAGAAATAAATGGGACACATACAGGAAAGGAATAATGAAAATTACCATTAATTGCAGGTGACACGATACCGTACATAGGAGACCCAAAGAACACCACAAACTCTTAGAATTAATAACAAAGTTCAGCAATGTAGCAGGATTCAGGATCAACACACAAAAATCATTTGTGTTTGTGTATACCAATAATGAATAGGATGAGAAGGAAATTATGAAAATAATATTATTCACAGTAGCTTCAAGAAAAATGAAATCTTTAGGAATTAACCTAACCAAAGAAGCAAAAGACCTTTACAAAGAAAACTGTAGTACTCTAAAAACATACAATATAACTGTAGTATGCTAAAAAAAGAAGATTGAACAATATGTTAGAAAATGGAGAGATGTTCTCTACTCCCAAAACTATTATAGAGATCCAATATAGTCCTAATCAGAATACCAACAACAGTGGTGCACGCCTGTAATCCCAGCACTCGGGAGGCTGAGGCAGGAGGATCTCTGTGAGTTTGAGACCAGCCTGGACTACATAGTGAGTTTCAGGTCAGTCTCAACTACATAGTGAGAACCTGTCTCAAAAAGCCAAAAAACAAACAAACAAACAAAAACACCAACAGCATATGTTACGGATCTAGAAAAAATAATCCTAACATTTATATGGAACCAGAAGAGACCTAGAATAGCAAAAGCAATTTTGTGTTACAAGAGTAAAGCAGGTAATATAGCAATACCTGACTTAAGTTATACTACAAAGCAATAGTTACAAAAGTGGGATGGTACTAGAACAAAAACAGATACATAGATCAATGGGACAAAATCGAGGATAGAGAAATTTCTCCAGATATATTTAGCTGTTTGATCTTTGGCAAAGGGGCCAAAGCATATGTTGGAGGAAAGACAGCCTGTTCAACAAGTGGTGCTGGGAAAATTGGTTAACTGTGTACAAAAGATTGAAAATGGACTCTTATTTATCACCATTCATGGCTTGTCTCTAGATGCCCTCCCAAAGCCTCATCAGGTCATAGGTGGGGCTCTTTCAGAGTTAGCTGAATCTAGATTGTGTGATTAATTCATGATGCAATGCTGGAATTAAGACGGGTGATCACTCTATCAGTCCACTGATTGGTTTAGCACCATGCTAAACCCAGTAGCCTGGGTACAATATAAGGGACGGAAAGAAGCTTATTGTCTTGTCTATCAGTCCACTGATTGGTTTAGCACCATGCTAAACCCAGTAGCCTGGATACAATATAAGGGATGGAAAGAAGCTTATTGTCTTGTCTCTTGCTTGCTTTGCTACATTTTGGCCACAGCGAACTATTTCTTCTCCCAATGCTTGTCTGCTGTGTACCTTGCCTTGGAGCCAGCTGATTATGGACTGAAAACCTCTACAAAATGTGAGATAAATAAATCTGTCCCTCTTCAACTTTGGATGTATTTTGTCTTGGTAACTAGAAAAGTGAGTAAGACAAGCATATACTAAATTAAAATCCAAATGATTCAAAGATCTAAACATTAAAACAGAAACATTAAACCTACTGAAATATAAAATAGATAAAATACTTGAAGACATAGGTGTAGGAAAGGATTTCCTAAACAGAACAATTGCACAAGAAATACCATCAAGAATCAACAAATGGGATTTATCATATGATAAAGCTTCTGTACAGAAAAAAAGAATCATTCAGTAGAGAGAAGAGACCATTTACAGGATGATAAAAACATTTTGCTAGTTACTCCACAGAGGATTAATAGCTAGAATATATAAAGAACTAAAAAAGAATTAAATCACCTAAATTAAAGATCCAGTCAAGAAATGGGTAAGAGAAATGGACACTTCACGGAGTATGAAATGTAAATGGTAAATTAATATATGAAAAAATGCTCAACAATCACAAATACTGGTGAGGCTGTAGTGAAAAAGGAACCCTCCTTTATTGTTGGTGGGAATGTAAACTAGTACAAACATTATGGTAATCAGTATGATTTCTCAAAGAACTGAATTTAGAAATTCTATATGATCCAGTGATCCCTCTGCTAGGTATCTTCCCCAGATTGCTTAAGACATCATATTACAGTGATACGTACTTAGCCATGTTTATAGCAGCACAACTTATAATAAATAGTTAAATCCTGGAAACAGCCTGTATACCCATCAACAGATGAATGGGTAAAGAAAACATGGTATCTATATACAATAGAATAGAACTCTGCCATAAAGAAGTACAGGCTTGATATATTTGTATGAAAATAGATGCATCTGGAAAAGGTAATGTTAAGTGAAATAAACCAGACATGCAAGCTTAAATACCATATGCTATCTCTTACTGGAATGAGGCAAAGTACAAAGACCATAATAAAGGATGGGTAGAGGGGGACAAAGAGATGGATTTCTTGCAGTAGGGAAGTGGTCCAAGGAAAAAAAGCACAAGTGGAGAGGAGGGAAAAGGTTAACAAGTAGAATAAAGATAAGCTATTTTCAGGAACCTGATAATCTCAATTAATGTAGACATTATGTGCCATAACATGAGCTAAGATCAAGAATATTAACAAGAATAAAAAATAGGACAGCAAAATTGGAGGAGGGTAGGGAGAAGGAAGGGTTTAAAAAAAACTAGCTGTGTTATGTACATATAATCACTCCCCGAGATGACTGTAAACTGCATGAACTGAAAACGTACAAATAAAAGAAAAGAAAAGAAAAGAAAAGAAATCTGTACAGAGGTGAGCTTTATTCTTTAGGTTAATTACTAGGTACTTTAGATAATTTATAGTTTTTTCGCTTCTCTTCTATTTTATTTTCTAATTGTCTAGTGCAGATGTTAAAAATACTATTGATTTTTGTAGGTCAATCATATATTGGCAAATTGCCAGACTCTACACTTTTTCTAATACTGTAGTTTACTCTAGATTCTGGTTTTCCTAAGTAAACTTATCATAAGTAATCTAAACATAATGTCTCTGCTTCCTATTTCACTTTGAACATCTTATTTTGGGTTCTTGGGTGAAATAACAGTAAGGAAACGAAGCAATGACAGGGTCGCATTTGGCTGTTCACAATCTTCGGCTGTCTTTACTGTCCAGTATGATTATTTGAGAGCTTTATTTAGGTCTTGATTTTTGCGTTACAGTGGGAGACTGGGACCAAAGGCAATAAATAAACAAGAAAATAATTTTATAAAGTTTAGTATTAGGTCAAAACCCATTAAGTCTAAAAATATCATTCTTTGTATCCTGGAGGAGAAACTAACTTCTGAAGGCCACATGAAGGAAGGAGAAAAATTGCCCTGAAATTCTCTAATTTGACTTATATATTTGTTGACAATATTGATCTTAATACCTTAGTGAGCTAACACAATAAAAACGTTAGTATCTATTTTACTTACCTCAGTTAAGTTTTAGAATTTTGGTGGTAATTATTATTATTATTATTATTAAAGACATAGGTGTGTCTTGTGTTGCCCAGGCTGGCCCCACACTCCTGGGCTCAAGTGATTCTCCAGTCTCAGCCTCCTGAGCAGGTAGGACTATAGGGGCATGCCATTATGCCTAGCTGTTATTTTCTTATTAATACATACTTTATTATTTTAAATTAGAGAAGTAATAAATTAAAGTACTCAATTTTTTAATTATTTTTTTTCTTTTATTGAGTTTATTGGTACATTCTAGGTATACTATACAGTTAAATTCATTACTGGGGTCTTGTACCTTTACATGACAGGTGTTGGTTCTCATTTTTTCCCCTTGTCCCTGCCCTCCCTTCACCCAATTTGTTAATTATTCTACATATAGTCTCAGTAGCATGATTGAAATGATGTTGAACTAGACTGTTAAAACTCTCCTCTTAACTTCTTTCAGCTTTGTTTTAATACTATCAACAATTGTACATATATATATATATATATATATATATGTATTATCTTACTTTTTCCTAATTACTTAAAAGTATATTATTAAAAAATAAATAATACCATAAAATTCACTGTTTTGAAGTGCACAATTCAGTGGTTTTTAGTATAGTCACCGAGTTGTGCCACCAATCATTACCACTCATTTCCAAACACTTTTATCACCTGGAAAAGAAACTTCATACCTGTTTCTTTTCCACCTTCAATCAGGCCATGACAGCCACTAATCTACTTTCTGTCATGTTAGTCTAGACATTTAATATTAATGGAATAAAAAAGTGGCACTCTTTTGTTTAGCTATACAGTTTAAAAAATTGAGTGTTAATGGGATCGTAATAGACATATTATTCTGATTCTGTTTTCCTTTACTTACCATTTCTTCCATGTCATCTTATCCATTTCTATGTGATTATATTTAATGGTAGACTAGTTTACACAGCTCAAATGCATCAGTGTTTCCTGCATTCCACTACTGATGGATATGAATTATGCCAGTCAATATTACCAACAATCTCATTCGGAACGCTAATGCTCAGACATAGTATGCATGTGTGAGTGCCTTGACTAGAAGGGGAAAATGGAAGAACATGGAAATAGTAATACTTCTCATTTTAAAAAACTCATTGTGCGGAGAAAACAAAAAAATACCCACCTTTGGAGCAATTCCTAGTGTATAGCAAACTCTCTAAGTATTAGTTATTATTAAAATTGAAAAAAGTCAGATCTTCAGTAGTATACAAAGTGTTTATGACATAATAAGTGTAAAAAAACAACTGGGTAAATTGGCATACATTCTTTGGTTGCAATTTTATGGAGATTATATTTGTTTAGGAATAAAAACTCAAAGGAAATATGTATGTGAAAACTGTTTTGTTAGGATGATGGTATTATAAATTGCCTTTTTATGTTTTCAAAATATCTTTAATATTGTGTCAGTATAAATTTAAAAAGAAATGGAGAGAGAGAGAGAGAAGAAGAAATCTTGACTCGCTTTTGAAGACAAGGAAAAATTCCTGAGAACCTTCCGACTGAGGCTCCATCTAAAACAATATGGTTTGACATGCTTGTATCCAGCTCTGGTATCTCACCATATTTTCTCCTTGGTAAAGGCTTCACGGTGATTTCCTCACCCTGCATTGTTGACATCTTTGCTTTGTCTCCTTGGTTATTCAACCATCTGTCTATTTAGTAGATATTTGTTGAGATTCCACTATGTGTCAGGCTCTGTTCTAGACACTGGGTACACTGGTGAACAAGACAGAAAGTTCTTGAGTTTTGCATTATAACAGAAGACTTGGACCAAAAGAAAAAAGCAAATAAGAAAATAAACAATGACAAATGCCACCCAGATAATTAAAATATGATTGGTGTGATTATACATGATTTGATGACCCCTCTAGATTGGTGGTCAAGAAGGACTTCTCTGCAGAAGTGACAGTTGTCTTCTGAGATAAACTGTCCATGGAAAATCACAGGGACGAGCATTTTAGAACAGTGAACAGCATGGCCAAAGGCTCTAGAGCAGAAGCCAGCTGCATGTGTGTGAAGCACAGAAACAAGGTCAGTGCTGCTGGAGATCTGTGAGGGCAGTAGGAGCAGAATTAGGTCAGAAGCCGGCAGTGGCAGATCATGTGGATGTTTGTAAGCTGGGAGTGAGAAGGGGAAACAGTGGATGGTTTAAAATAGGAGAGTAACTTTATTGCATTTGTGTTTTGAAATATATTCTCTGGTCATTCTGCACAAAATGGATTTCCAGGAAACTGAAATCAGGGAGATCAGTTAAATGGTATAGTAATAGTTTAAGGAAGAGATGACAGTGGTTCAGATTAGGGTGGTAGTTGCAGAGAGGAGAAATCGTTGTTGGGGTTCTTTTGAAGATAAGTTAACTGAATTTATTACTGAATTGATTATGGGGCATAAGGAAATAAAGGAACCAAAGATAGCTTCTAGATTTTGGACTTCAGTAATTAGGAAGCGAATGGTGCTATTTATTTTAGTATATGTGCTGCTGAAGCGAGCACATGGTGCTATTTATTTTAAACATGCCTGAAGAATTCCAGGGGAAAAGAAGATTCTGTTTTGATCTCATTAAAATTCCTATCAGATATCCAAACAGAAATAACAAATGGAGATTTGATTACATAATATGTATTTCCAGGAGAGATCCTGAAATCCTCAGTTCAGTTGTGGCATTAATAGCCATGAGATTGGATGGATTCACCTACAGGGAGTGAACAGATAAAACAGAGAGAGGCTCAGGGTTGAGTTCTCATGCTGAGCAATCAGGAAGAAGATAAGGAGCCAAGAAAGGAGCCATAGAAGAAAACTTCAGGAGGGAGGAGGAAAAGTAAGAGAAAGTGAGAGCACAGAAGTAAAGAAAGTACTTCATAACTTTGTTTTCATTTTTTCCTTTTCTCATATTTTTTCCCTTATTTCCTTTCCCCTGCCCTTCCCACTTCCCCTACACCTGTAGCCCCTTTTCTTCCTATTTCATAATATCAGTGGAGGGGGTGAAGCGAGGGCAGGGGCATGGAGAAAAAATGAGAACCAAGACCTGTCATGTTAAGGGACAAGATCCCAATGATGAATGTAACTGTACTGTATACCTAAAAAGTACCGATAAACTCAATTAAAAAAAGAAAGTGTTTCAAGAATAACAGGATGAATTAACTATGTTAATTCACTTATTGAGAAGTCCAGTAAAATGAAAGAAGATAAAGTTTGAATTTAGCCATAAAAGGTTTTTTAGTATGAACACAGATTTTGGAGCCAGGCAAGATTAAGTTTGAGTCAGTTGTCTTGCTGTAAATTTAAAATGTTACAATATATGAGATTACTTAGCATTTAGTAGACATTCAATAAATTGTTTACTGGAAGGACTTTTGAAATATTGTCTTCTGGCTTCTGTTATTTCTTATAAGAAATCAGATACCATTCTTATGGTTGTTCTTTTGTGTATAATGTTCCCCTCCCATCTTAAGTTACTTTTCTCATTGCAAAGACAAAATACACAACACCAAAAGTTAAACGAGGAAAGGTTTATTTGGCTCACACTTTGTAGAGGTTTCAGTCCACAGTTGGCTGGCTACAAGACAGGGTGGCACTGCAGAGGGGCAATGCAGCTGAGAAACAGTTCATGGCAGACAGAAGGCAGCAAAAGTGACAAGTGACAAGCAGTGACCCTCTTTCTGTGCCCATATCCTATCCAGGCTACCCAACCTTAGGGCCAGTAGCACTCACACCTAGGGTGGGGCAGCCTCAATCCTAGCCTTGCACCCTGAACCAATCCCAGCATCACACACCCTAGATCCACCCACCTTTGAAAAGCCCCAACTATGACTGCATGAGGCTTCTGGACACAAACCACGACACCTCACTCCAAACTTTGGCTGGCTTTTAAGATTTTCTCTGAATCTTGGTCTTTCCGCAGTTTAACGACAACGTGTCTAGTTATATTTTTTCTTTGCATTTATCTTGCTTAGGATTATCTAAGCTTTCTGGAATGTGGTAGGTTTGTTATCAATTTTGAGAGATTCTCAATAACTATTCATCCTTTTCTTTCTTTTTGCTTATTATCTTTTTTCTCTGGGACTCCATTTACATTTATTAGCTATCTAATGTCATTCTACAATTCTATGGTGCTCTTTTCTGCTGCCTCTCTCACCTTTTCTTTACTTATTTCAATTGAAGAAATTTATATTGATTTATCCTTAAAGTCACTGATTTTTTGCTCTCTTCAGTCTTCTAATAAGCCTATCAAATGCAAATACATTAGTCTGTGATACTTTATCATTTCACATTTCCACTATCCTTCATATTCCCATTAATATTCATATCTGTTAAAATTTTTAATATGTACAAAATAAAATTTAATTTCTGCTGAAATAGCCTACTTTTGTTCAACTGTAGTGCTATTTATCTTAACCCTTAAATTTACTTTTCTTTTTCTTTTAAAAGGGGATAATTTCTGTTGACTATTTTCTTAACTATGGATTACATTTTCTTTTTTCATATTTGTTGTACTTTTAACAGTTTTGTGCTAGGCATCGTATGTACGATAACAGAGCAGCTGAAGTAAATGACATTGATCCTCAAAAAAGACGTTGCTTCTTTTTGTGTAAGGTTGCTAACGTGGAGGCCAGGTCACTTTAGTCTTTTGCTGGAGTATTGGTCACAGTTAACAACCACATCTCTGTAAAGAGAAGTCCCATGTTTTGATGATTTCCAGTCTTTCCAATTTTAATCTATCGACATGAAGCCACTAAACAGAACTTGGAGAAGCACAATGGCATACTGTTGTATAATATTTCTAACAAAGAGACAATAGATGCAAATCATTTTAAGATATATATATATATTTGTACATGAATATTTACAATAAAGTATGATAAAATAATTAGGAGCTTAACATGCTACTTTTAAAATGTCATCCATTTATGTAAGTTCATATAATTTAATTTTTAAGGATGGGTGTGTGTAGCAATTAACATACAAAATTGCCAAAGGTCTGAGAGTCACCTCTTAGGGCTGATACAGCAGGGCCTCTGCTCAGCACTGTTTGGCTGACTGTGTCAGAGCTTCGCTAGTGTTTCAGTTAGCTTCATTTCACTACTGAATTTCTGTGATTTGGGGGCAATATCCAGATTTTTCTGGGCAGCGCCAAGACTTTTCCAGTCAGTGGGGTTTGGGTTTTGAGGATCAAAGAAATTCTTGATTTCTATTTGTTTTGTGGTTGTTAACCAGTTTTTTGATCTGTAGGAGAGATTATTTTACTTTGCAGTTTAGCTGACTGTTTTTGACATTTTCTTTGCCAGTCAGTTCCGCCCCTGTCTCTCTACCTCAGCCCAGTGCTTCACCTCTGCCTACGATAGTGTCTTCACTGAAGTCCCAAATGCCTGAGGGTTTCCGTCAGTCCTCCTCTGCTCCTAGTCATACATAGCTGAGGGACTGGTGAGATTGTCCCAGTTTCCTCCTCTGCCTCCGGACTTCATAAGATGCTGCATTCTCTGGGGAGGTCTCTCAACTCTCTGCTCTGTCACCAAATTTTCACACAAGCAGTGAATGAAGACCTGCAGGGAAGAGCTGGTAGGTGGCTGCAGATTTGTGACTGGAGTTTTGATGGAAAACAAGTGGTCATGACAGCCTATACTCGGCCTTTTGTGAGGTGAAATGGCTCAGATGGTTTCTTCTCAATGCCATAGATGGCAGCTTCTTCCATGCCCTGTTATTCCACCGAGGATTAAAGCAGTTCTGTGTATCTTCTCTCCTGGCAAGAGCTCACCATTTGTGGTACTTCATTTTCCTCATTGAGTTTATTGGTACATTTTAGGTATACATTACAGTTACATTCATCATTGGGATCTTGTACCTCTACATGATGTATCGTGGTTCTTGTTTTTCCCTCCATTCCCCTGCCCTCCCTTTGCCTGCTTCACCCTTCCCTATTTGTAAAGACTTTGCTTCCATTTTTTTCCTTTTCTCATATTTTTTCTGTCCCCTTCTTTCCTCTCTTCTACCCTTCCCACTTTGCCTACTCCTTTAGCCCTTTTCTTCCCATTTCACATTATCAGTTATACAATTTGAACCTTTTTTACACTTGTAGTTTTTCACACCAGAGAAGCTATTTGATATTTACTCATGCGTGTCCTATTTATTTCATTTAAGAGTATGGCCTTAATGTGCATCCATTTAGCTATAAATGACTCTAGTTTCTCATTCTTTATGGCTGAATAGTACTCCATTTTATAGAAAAACCACATCTTCTTTATCCAGTCTTCCGTTGATTGGCTCTTGAGATGTTACAAAGTTTTAGCTATTACAAACTATGCTGCTATAAACATGGGTGCATCATATCACTGTAGTATGATTCTTTTAATTCTTTTGGAAAGACACCCAGTAGAGGGATAGCTGAGTCAATCCTAGTTTTTTGAGGTATCTCCATATTGATTTCCACAGTGGTTGCAGCAGTCTGCATTCCAACCCAGTTGTTGATTCTTTGTGCTAGTTCCTGTGTTATTGAGGATTTGTTCATAAAGTCTTTTCCTATGCCAGTGTCTTTGAGAGTTCTACCAAACTTATCTTCCAGCAAGTTTAGCATTTCTGTTTTAATATTTAGATCTTTAATCCACTTGGATTTTAGTTTAGTGCATGGTGAAAGATAAGGGCCTAGTTTTAATCTTTGGCGGGTTGAAATCCAGTTTTTCCAACACATTTTACTGGAGAGGCTATTTTTCCTCCACTGAGGATGGTTGGCTCCTTTGTCAAAGATGAGGTAGCTGAGTATGTATGGAGTTGATTCTGCATCTTCTAATCTGTTCCACTGATTCTTGAATTTGTTTCTTTGACAGTACCATGCTGTTTTTATCACAGTGGCTTTGTAATATAGTTTCAAGTTGGGGACTTTGATATCCCTAGAATGGCTTTTGCTATTCTAGGTCTCTTTTGGTTCTAAATGAATTTTTGGATTGTTTTCTCTAGTTCTATGAAATATACTATTGGGAGGATTTCAATTGAGAATGCATTGAATCTGTATAGCAATTTTGGAAGTATGGCCATTTTCACTGTACTATCCAGGAGCAAAGGATGTCTTTCCATTGTATCCTCTTCAATTTTTTTTTTCAGAGTGCTATAATTTTCAGTGGAGAGGTCTTTTGCTTCCTTTGTTAGATTGATTCCTAGATATTTCATTTTTTTCGATGCTATTTTGAAAGGAATTGTTTCCCTAATTTCTCTCTCGGTGAGTCTGTTATTTGTGTACAAGAAGGCCACTGATTTTTGAGTGTTGACCTTGTATCCAGCTACTCTGCTGAATCTGTTAAGTCTAGAAGTCTTTAGGCTAAATTTTTTGGGTCTTATAAGTAGAGTGTCTTATTGTCAGCAAATAATCACAGTTTAACTCCTTCCTTTCCCATTGTTATTGCTTTTGTTTTTTTTTTTTCTCTTGTCTAATTGCTGTGGCTAATATTTCTAGAACTATTTTGAACAGGAGTGATGATAGTGGACATCCTTGTTCTTGTTCCTGAGTACTTCATTTTCTTTGGAGCTCTAGATTTTCAGTGGGTTCAATAAAGTGGTGATTTTTCAGGCCATCTGGCCTGTTCTTGCTTTTAGGATATGAACAACACTCTTCTATGACTATTTTCTAGGTGAGCATACATTTTCTTGACCTTAATTCTAAGCATGGAGTTTTGCTATGATAAATGTGTAGCAGTAGTGTGGCAACTTTCTACTAAAAGTAATCAGAGGAGTGGGAGAGTAGAGACAGATCTTCCTGAATGCTTTGGTTCAGGAAATTAAATTGGTTTGAGTAAGATTCAAGGGTATGTAAACAAAGGTAAGTGAAATTGTAGTATATGCTTAGGTGGTATGTGTGATAGAAGTTAGTAATTGTCCATTCTATTATTTTCTTCCTTAGCAACAAGACCCTGAATGCTTAGCTGGTCACATGGTTACAGAAATAGCAAAGTGTCTCAGTTCTGGTGATTTAGATATAAGCATAGATGTTTAATGGCAACTTATGGAAAATCCCTTCTTCATCTTTTCCTCATTTTGCTTTGGACTGAACATTGTCCTGGAAAGAATGTGCAATAAAAGGAGTCAGCTATGACATTATGGATATTTGTGCAATGGCTGGATTATCCATCCTCTGACTTCTTTTATGGGAGATGACATCAATTCCCTATTTTGTTAGCTATAGTTTTTTGCTGTTGTTTTTTTGTTTTTTGAGACAGGGTCTCACTATGTAGTTGAGACTGATGTGGAACTCACTGTGTATCCCATGCTGGTCTCGAACTCACAGTGATCCTCCTATCTCAGCCTCCTGAGTGCTGGGATTACAGGCCTGTGCCACAATGCCTGGCTTGTTAGCTATACTTTTGAGGAAAAATGATCCTTTTACATGAATTTATACTTAAGCCCAACTGATATAGTAGGTGTACCTGAATCATGCAATCAGAATCTTAGATTATTAAAGGTAGAGCAATTCTTTAATATCACTTAATTCCATTTCCTCCTCTTGAAAAATGGGAATATTGAGGGCCAGAGATGCTAA
The DNA here is from genome assembly GCF_012274545.1 of Fukomys damarensis. NCBI lineage: Eukaryota > Metazoa > Chordata > Mammalia > Rodentia > Bathyergidae > Fukomys > Fukomys damarensis. Next base: position 12,216,139 of record NW_022900915.1, read on the forward strand.
TTTCTAAGGAAATTATTGAATTAATGACAGTTTTGCTTCAGATAGTACATGGGAAATCTTCCAAATAGGAGTAGGGTCCATTAATATAACCATGTAGCACAATTTTCTTTTTATAGGAACAGAGATTTTTTTTTTCTTTGTACTGGGAATCAAACTGAGGACCTCAAGCTTTCCAGGCAGGCACTGTGCCACTGAACTAAATCCCCAGCCCAAGAACAGAGATACTATTAAAGATAGTAAATATTATATTTATCATATCTGTCTGAAGTAGGAGATTAGAGGTGGGCAAACTGGAAAACCAACTGGGCAGAAAGTGTCAAAGATCATGAAAACTTAGGACTAACAAGTGGAGTGAGATGCTTTGTAAAAAGAGAGAACATGCACAGGACACAGGACCCAAAATGACTGCATCTCTTCTGTATATAGAATTAATCAGCAAGCAATAGTTTCTGTTCTTCCTTTGACTATGGCACTGTTTTCAGGACCATTTAGAAGGTGGTATTTTTTTTTAAAGATAGTATTTTCAATTGTTCATTTATGTATAGGCACAACCAATCAAATGCCATTGTTTCTGATCCTTCGCTTACATCTGGTGGGAAGCCAAGTGAAATTTTCAGCAGGAAAGTTTATACCTGGCTTGACACCAAGTGAGCTTTTGATAGGACAAATGTCCCAGCTCCTTGTTTGCATGATGGAGAAGCTAACCCAGGAATTCTGGATACAAAGAATCGCTTCCGCTTACTGTTGAGACCACAGTGAGGCTTTTTACCATTCTGCTGTCACCCCGTAGAGTATACTGTTCCTGGTACTCTGGGGTGCTGTGATCCTCTATAGATTCTTTATAGATTCTTGTTGTCCTGAAAAAAGAATTGGCCAACACAACTGGAACTGATCTTCCAGAGTCTTTATTGTAAGATCACACATAATGCCTCTACTTTCATCTGCTCTAACCTCCAAGCTTGGCCACGGCTTTGTAACCCAGGACTAAGCAGAGGGTGGGCACTATCTATATACTCTCGGAGCCCTGTATTTAAAAGAAATAGGAAGTATGGAAATCTTTTGATGGCTGATTGGTTCCTGTCTCTTGATGTCCTAAAATTTCTATCTTGGTGCCATTAGACAATGTTAAATTTGCTCTGGCCTCAAAAGAGCGATGTACTTTGTTGTCTTCAAAAATATAGATCTAGGACTAGAAACTTTGGTGTTATCCCCATCATAGGGTTCATTCTATTCCACTAACTCAAGTGATGCAATAGCTTGCCCTTGCTGAGCAAGGCAGTTAGCTCTCTTGTATGGTTTCAGATAGAGCCAGAAGTTCTCCCTGGAGCTGGTGCCTCTCCATAGCCTCACCCAAATCAGAAATTCCATAAAGAGAAAGCTATTTCTCCATTTCCATTCAATTGTAGTCACCTGGCAGAGGATTGCAGGAAGCCACATGATTGTTCACAGTGTAAAATGATTGTGTCCTTCTTTCTCAAGCGGGTATTGATGAGAAAAGAGGAAAGGAGGATTAACAGTAGGTCACGGAAAAAAGGAACTGAGCAGCATTAAGATGTGCAGTAGGTGGGACTGAAGTGAGGGTAGGTTAATGGGTCAGAAAAAGACGAGAATGAAGAGTAGGACTGAAAATCTGACCTCCTTGTATGGAATATCAGTTTTGCTCAGGGTGGTTTTTCAATCAGCTTTAGGACATCAGCCATGCTTACTCCAAGTAACTGTGGAGAAGAGAGAAGCAACCCTCTCACCCAACCACTTGTTTCTGCAGAGCTTCTGGCATCTCTCAGCCTTCTGTAGTATTCTGGCCACACACGGAGGCAGCTGTAGACAGTGCCCTTGATGCCAGCTTGTGGGGGGAATTTTCCACAAAAGCACACAGGGATTTGTCCCACCTGACTGAGAATGTTGTTTCTCTGGCTGGATCTCTCTTTATGCATGAGGAAACCTGGCACGGGTGAAGCAGTAGCTTATTTTTCTTTTCTGTTTGGTTTTATTTTGTGTTTCAGAAATAGAACAGATTAAGCATTACTTGCTTTTGAAGGCTCCAGCTCTTCCTACATCATGACTTTAAATTCTGTTCTTCCAAGGCAAAAATGTGGAAAATAGCTTTTCTAGCTTTTGTTAAAAGCAATGCAAATGCAAGGAATATTTAGGAGGGATTTCTGTTGTTGTTTAATTTAATTTATATGTCTTTGAAAATAATTCTTTCTTTCTATTGAAAAATACATGCTCATTGTAAAGAACTTAGAACAAATCAGCAAAGACGAAATAAATAATATTATGTGGTAATTACAATGATGAAATAAAATTATATTAGAGCTGGAAGGGAACGTAGAAGGAACCTAACTCAACAGACTGTTTTTATCAATGATGAAATGGGTTTCTGGAAACGTTATGCAACTTGCTTAAGGTCACACAGCAAATAATAACAGTTTGTCCTTTTCTTTCTTTACTAATCTTTTTCTTTGTACCATTGGTTTTCACAGAATTCCTTTTTCCTTTTTTGTGAGGCAGCTTTTTTCTTAAGCCAAATATTACCCAAAAGCTCAAGGCATAAGATAAACATGTTCTGGTTGATTCGAAGTAGGAGAGGAGGGGAGATGAACGTCTGTATACCCCACCTCCACAACCCTAAGAATTTCTTGAACACACTCTGTAGAACAGTTCACATTTACTGGGACAACATGGGATACACTTAATAATCATTGGATAGTACCTTTCAGCCATTTGTTTCTTCAATAACTACATACTAATAGGGTCTTGCTCAGACACGAAGTTCCTGAGGCTGGACTTGAGCTTGTGATTCTCTTGCCTCAGCCTCCCAGAATTCTGGGGTTATAGGCCTGCACCACCATGCAAGTTTTTTTCCCCCTGAGTTGATTTGAATAATGTTTTGATCTTTGTTTAGAAATAGTAAGTATTTTTAGTGCTCTTTTAGAGCATTTCATTTTTCCTTGGCTGGTGGTGGACTTGGTAGTTACTTTGAGATTGATTTCTGTTTCTACTTTTATTAAAGAAGAAGACCTTGTCAGTTACAAAGACTGCCATTTTAGCACTTTGTAGATATCTTTATAAAGAAAGTGAACATCTTAATTTAACAAAAGCTAAAAAGAAAGTCTCAGCACTGATGAAAACAACTAAATGTCCTCTTCTTGTTGTCCCTAATGTGATTTTTATAACTTAAAGTTTATACAACAATTTCCCCTTATCCATGGAGGAATTGCTCCTAGATCCCCAGTGTTTACTTGAAAACTATGGAGAGTGCTATGTTCTCACCTCTACACATACATCTATGAAAAAGTTTAATGTATAAATGAAGCATAATAAGAGATGAATAATAACTTATAGTAAAACAACAATTATAACAAAATATAGTAATAAAAGTAATTTAAAAATTACAAGTTGTTTGTTTGTGGAATTTCTCACTTAGTATTTTCGGACCACAGTTGAGCTTGGATAATAAAGCCATAGAGAGCAAAACTGTGGATAAGGGGACACTGTAGGAATGTAGAAATTACCCTTTTCCAGAACTAGAGGTAGACCCAATCTCAAAAGTCAGCCAAACCCCTTCCAAGTTGGCTGCAGGATCCTGCCACTTCTTCCATCCTCTGACACGAAAGCTGGGAAGGCAGAGTTGCTACCAACAGCAGGGTCAAATCTTGGCCCTGCTGTTTGCTTGCTGTGGATCTTGGGCAAATTATTTAACTTCTTTAAGCCTCAGGTTCTTGCTCTATATGTTAATATGATAGGCATGAAATCACTGTGGTAATGAAAAGAAAAGTAATCACCTTGAAGTGGTACACTGTCTGGCTCACAGGTACTTAATAAATCTTGTTCTCTTCTTCACTTTCCTCGGAATCTGAAGGGCAAACAAATCACCTGGGGAAGTGTCAACATATGAGTGAGAGAGAGCAGGTTTGTGAATGGGTCCTGGGACGCATTTCTGACAGAGCTCCCCAGTCTTAGCTTGCACATGGTCCAGGGGCAACACTGTCTGGCCATCTTGGGATTCCACATGTGAGTGAATGTGGGTTTTGCCAGTTGCCTACTGGATGACTTTGGGCCTGAGCCCCACTTTCTCAACTGGGGTTATTAGTGTTTCACAGGAAAAATAGAGACAGACAAAGAGATAATGGGTACAGCACCCTTATAATGATTGCTATTTCTATTTTAGATTCCAGCTTTATTAAATTAACCATGAACACCGCTGACACTGGGAACATGACCTGTAGCTCTTAGCAGAGGGGACACACCCCTGAATTGCACTGTATAGATGGGGTTCATATTGGCAGAGGCTGGCAGAGGACCAGGCACAGCTGATGCATACAAGCATTCAGATTGTAGTGAGAGTTTGGAAGGATACTACCTTGAACTCTCTTCTCTAAAGGAAAACACAATCCATTGATCAACTGGATCCAAGAAGTAGGCTCATTGATTTTTGTTTCTTTCCTTCTGGAAAACAGTAATTCTAGGGTGTGGGACCAGTACTATAACTTCTAGAATGGGAGGCCTAGACAGCTGAAGCCAGGCTACCTAGAAAGTGTTTCTGTGTTGGTGTGGGAGGTTCGTCTTGGACAGGATTTCCTGCTGTGTTTCACTGGTGTGTACAAGGTTTCCAGTGAGACCCAGGTCCAAATTAGCTCCTAGGACAGCGATGGTGAACCTTTTAGGGACTGAGTGCCCACACCACAACCCAAGACCCAGTTGTTTATTGCAAAGTGTCAACGCTGCGATTAAATCCGAATGCTGGGCAGCTGGGGCTACTTGGCTCGCGGGCCAACACAGAGGGCTCTGTTTAGCTGCTGTGATGTGTGCTGTAGGTACCGTCCTAGGGACACCGCCAGAGCACCAGGGCCTCGGGAGGGAACCCATCACCACCATTTTCACCTCTTTTCTGCACCTCACTTTCTATTTTAAAATTTAAATAAAAACAATTTCACAAGTAATTTATGCCTGTACTAGAAAAATAGAAAATATAGGTGGGCAAAAGGAAAGTAAATATCCCTGAAATCTCCTACTTTAAGATAAATTATTTTATTTTTATTTTATTATTTTGTAGTGAGACTTTTCAATATTTTTGTGTGTCCAACAGCTAAGAATGGATTTTATACTTTATATACTTTAATGGTTGAAAAAATTTTTAAAAAAGAATATTTTGTGACATAAAAAATTTATATGAAATTTACATTTTAGTGTCCATAAATAAAGTCTTACTGGAATACTAAAAGGTCCATTTGTATTCATATTATCTATGACTTCTGCTTCCTCAGTATGACTATAGGACAGAGTTGTACATCCACAAATATTATAATATTTTTTATCTGGCTCTTCATTTAAAAAGTTTGATGACTCCTGGTGTAAACAGTTTCTGTTTTGGCAACCTGATCATCTGCTTAATGATAAACATCTTCCCATGTCAAGAAACACTTTTCACCAAAGTAATTTTAGTCTTTTATTAAAAAATAGCACATTTTTGCAGATGATTATTATTATTACTTTTTACAGTGCTTTCCATTTATATGATACTGCTACCTCTTTTAATTGCACAGTCATCTAGTGAGTTAGATATCAGGTGTGCATACTGTATAAACTCTTTGCTTGCAAGTAATAGAAACCAGCTTGAGCATTTTAAACAAGAAGAATGGATTGAAGAAGGCTGACTTCGAGGGTTTGCTGTGGAACACTGGGGCGGGGATCAGCTGGGCCCCACAGGGGCCTGCAAAGCAGGGGAGAGTCGCTGGGTCTCCTAGCTCATTGTATGTGCGCATTTTAATCTTTTCTCATAGGTGCTTTTCTCTTCCCATTTGTACAATCTGGCTGCCAATATCTTGAGTCACCATTTTGTTGGTCTCACTGTTCTGAAGGACACTAATTTTCTCTTTTGGGCCCCGTTCTAAATATTACCAGGGAAAGAAACTTCAATGGCTGGCTCAGCTTCGGCTAGACTTTTTACTTCTGGCCCAATCAACCACAGCTCTTTGGAAAATGGCTGTTACAGAACTAAGTACGAAGTGGCTCCTCTATGTATTAGAGGGCAGTTAAGAACAGTAATTGTGGAATAGGCAGAGACTTCAAAATCTGTCTACTCCATTATATTGATCCTATTTTATAGAGAAGGAAATTGAATCTTAGAGACATCAAATGAGTTGCCCAAGTAGTAATCTGTCAAATGCAAATGTGTTCTGAGTGCACCAGACTGCTGCTTATTGTGTGTTGTGGTCTTGGGTTGTTTCAACAGTAACATCATGTTTGGGCTACTGATCTTGTTTGGCTTATTTCTTATTTCACTGTTTCATAGATCATTGGAAGGTAGGAATTCCCGCCTAGTCTTTCACTTTGTTTTCAGGCCACAGTTGGGAGATGGATGGACAGATGTAGATTTTGGAATTTCCTCCTGACTGACTGTGGTGCTCAGAATACTTTGATCCATCAATGGAAGGCAGTTGAGTGAAAACAACCCAGTGCCAATCAGTGCCAGCATCTCTGCACATCACTTTTCTCTCATATCTTGTGTCTAATGCCAGCAACTAAATTTCTAAGCTCTATTAACAATGGTTACAGCCCAGTAAGCATGAATACAGAAACTGCTTTGACATGATGTTTCACTGGGGAGAACTGTGGCCACAAAACCTGCTAGGAATCATGACTGATTTTCAAGTGGTTGAATAAAATATGCCATGATTTTATGGATTTATTTCTTTTAAGTCGAATAAATAACACTAGCCACTTTTTTTTTTTAAAGGTATCGGGGATTGAACTTGGGCCCTTGCACTTGCAAGGCAGGTGGCGAAGCCACTGAGCTAAATCCCTGGCTCTGGCCATGTGGTTTTATAAAATGTAGCTCTTAAATAGTCCTCAAAACTGAAGGCTTGCTGGAAAAACTCCCTTATGTAGAGAAGAATTCAGATGTGGAGACTGGTGCAGTGGACATTCGTTTGTCATCCCAATATCTCCTTATTTCCTCCTCGTGTTTTCCTCCTACTATATCCTGATTGTGTCCCATTTCCATGTGGTTTTGGGTGAGACTGACGCCACACGCAGTCCAAGAATTAGGCAGATTGACCTAAGTCAATTTGTGTGTTCTTCTTTAGTAGCACCTACTGTGGGTCTAGTGAAATGACCCATTTTAGGACAATGGTAGACATCTAAGATCTGGGTATGTTCTGTTGGAACTGACATTATTTTTTCCCTTGGATCATTTAGGATAGGAGTGTGAGATCTGAGAGTAGCTATTTTATTGTCATAAGAGTAAAGCTCAAGCCACTGTGGATGTGTGGGATCACATCCACTAAGTAGAGTCTGATGATGATGAAGCTGACCCCATTAGTTACAAACAGAAAGAGGTTGAAACACCAAGTGTCCTTTGTAATAGTTTTGAATTGCTGAATCAACAAGCTTCATTTAAAGCTCACTCTTAACTCTGAATCAATTGCTTAAGCCTTTTGACCTTGAATTTCAGACAGTTTGCACAACAATTCTTCCTTCATATTTAATATCACTAAATATCTATCTAATAGATTATGTTAGTTTGGTAATTTGACCTGCCTCTTCCAGCTGCTTACCAAACCTGTCACTTGAAGGCAAAGGGGTGCCACACAGACCTGTAAAAGAATGGCGAGAGTAGCTCCTAACTTTGACCCAACTTTCTGTTTTTATGATGAGAATACATTCTTGTCAGGGTTGAGAGATGAGTGACTGCTTTATTTGACAGTATTTGCTGTCTTTGATAGGAAGGGAAATCATTATATATCAATGTGTTAAATGACTCCCTTCTCTCCTTATGGTCTACCTTTGAGAATATTTCTACTGAATGATGGAATCCAAGCCCATGTGGTATCTTCTCCAACTTATGGCTCATGAAGTTTCATTAAGGATGAAGGTTCATTAGGGGTGGTCTAGATGCAGAAGTCTTGGTGAATCTGTGATGTAGAACAGTCTTTACGCTCGTGCCCGTGTTTGGCTTAGAAGTGTGCACATGACCCAGTCCTGGCCCACTGATGGGAACAGGGAGTCTGCTGCTGGGGCAAAGGCTTCTTAGTTCTTTAGAGCAGGGTATTTTGGACCGCTTTTCCTCTTGGCTTCTTTTTATGTGAGATTTTTAAACTAGTTGTCAGGTTTTTTTTTTCTTTCTTTCTTTCCTTTCTTAATTTGTGTCACAGAAATATCTCCACACATTCTGCCATGGTCACATGAGGTAGGGAATTGTTGATTTTGCTAAGCAGCCTAAAAAAGAAGAAAGGAAAGAAAAACCACATTAAAATATATCGACTATATGTCTTTTAGTTTTATCTGATGTCTTGATCCAGCAGGTACAGTACTTGCCTCTGCCACAGACGAGATGAGGAGTGGTCTCTGTGACTGGAAGATCTGGAGGGCTCTTTCATTGCAAATTTCTGGTGCTGGTGCACTATGTACAGATTATCATCAATTCACAGGCTTATCCTCACACACACAAGAACATACTTTTTAGGAGTTTATGCAGGGGTGGTATTAAAAAATCCTGAATAAGCGTTATGAGAAATAAGTTAATACATAGATCAAGCTATAAATAAAGAAAATTAACCATGTATTCCTCCTTATTCTTTACTCCAAACTTGCATAACCGCCTACCAAGGGATACAAGTTGTAAGGCACATAGTTCATTAAAATAATAATCACTTACAGATCATTTCTTGGTCTTTGGGAATTGTAGCTATGATCCTTTGATGATATGGCTGTCACCTGCTAAGTGACACCTTGTGGTTTGGCATAAGAAATTGCGTCAACCTTTTCCATCAGTCCCTCTTTTCACTTAACAGTCATTAGGAGACCTGTAGTCTTAAACAAGTACAGAATTTCTTTCAAGATCAGTCATATTATTCATGGTCCTGAGACCTCACTCAGCTTCTGCTGAACTAGGCAATTACATTAAAATTCTTTCCTGAGTTTCATAATGTTGCCTCAGATTTTTATATGGTCAAATTCTCTCTTATCAACTAAGCCATGAAAATCATTTACTGGAATGTCATTTTTAATTAAGTTGAAAGTGTACTTGAGGCCAAATGAGAGGTAGGGCGGTGTGAAGGTTTAACATTCACCTTTTGCTGCAGAGGTGTCTGTGTTTGGATCTGGATTCTGCCACTTCCATTTTAAATAATTCTTTGTTCTTCAGTTTCTTTATCTGTAGAAAAGGGAAAATAATGGTAATTATAAAATTCCAACAAAGAATCCCTTCTTACTTTGAAGTGGCAGCTGCTCGTTTGAGCCTAGAGCGGTTCTTTCTATCTCTTTATCTTGGCCATTTGCTACCTTCATCACTCTCTGGTTCACTCAGGACTGGGCTCATGGTGATTGCAATTTGCATGAGTGGCCACACTGAAGATTCTAGTTAGTGCTGGCCTGGGGCGGGCAGTCACAGCCTTAGTGGTCCAGGGGGGTCTTGAGGCTTTGCTCGGCTGTCAAAAGTATCCCCCTCTCTGCCTCTGTGAGACTAAGACATTGACAGGTGAAGGCGATACTAACATGAGCTTAGGAGTGGACTGTCTGCGCCCACGTGTGAGAGCCAAGGTGGCCTGGTAGTAGTGGAAGCAGAGCTAGCCCTCGGGGATTTAGGGGAGATCCAGTTTTGGGGAGCAAGCACAGATACTTTGGGACATTTTGATTGCCTTAGGTATTAAGCAATGAGAAATGAGACCAGCTAAAGGGTCCTGGAGGTCTCAGCTATGCCAGCTCTTAGTACTTTTGTTGCTGGTTTATGGAGCGATTCTGGGGTTACTTAGAGAGTGTTTATTGGTGAGCTTGAAGCACTGGTGACTTGTTAGAACTAAAAATATATTTACTGTTAAAAAATATTGCTATCCTGCAGGTGAAAACCAGCAGAATATAAACCCTCAATGGTAGGGTTAAAAATTGGAAGAAATGGATTTAGGAAAGTATTTCTTGTGCATGTTATATTGAGATTGAGTTTCATCACTTAAATTGCCAAAGGTCACATAGACGATGTGGAGGATTTAGGATTCGAGTCTAGGTCTGTTTGTCCTAGAATTATTAGAGGCTGTTGTCTAGAGAGGAAAAGTCGGGGATACTGTTGATCAGAAGTGCTATTGGACTTGCAGGGCTCACACCACTCCACACTGACCATTTTTTCTTCATCTGTCAAGTGGGAATTAAATGACCAAAAATAGAAACGTGGCTGTGTCTCTCCATGTCTGTGGTTGCTTTCAAAGGAGAATGGCTTTCAGCATGAGCGGTTTCTGGAGTGCTTACATTTAGCTTCCTGAACCTGCATCACATCCCTAGGAAGTGAGGTATCCCATTGGGACCAGGGAACCAGGTGAAGAGAGAGGCATTTACATTTCTCTGAACACCAGAGTCTGTTTCCAGAATCTCCGATATTCCAAGGAATTGATGGCAATATTTTATTTTCAGAAAAGAAATTTGTAAAGCAACTGTGCTGGCATCTGTGGGCGAGTGAGTTGCTGGAGTGCTAGAGTCTGGGGCTAGCTTGGTTTAAATGACAGCTTTGACATTTTTCTCCTTCAATTTAGAAACCTTAAAGTACAATCATATGGTTCTGAGATCAGTTTTTCCTTAGAATAACTCAGTGTCACATGAACTGAAATGGGAATCCGTTCTCATGCAAAGGTTCCCCAGGTTCATTCATGTCCCAGAGGAGGAAAGAGACACATGTAACAGAGTGGCAAAAAGCTTTGGCCGCTGGAGTCAGCCTGTTTGACCCTCAGATTTGCCGCTTGGTAGGCAAATGGATGAATCAGCAGCTGTCCAACTCTTGGTTTTAATATATTCATCGTGTGTGTGTGTGTGCGCGCGCGCGCGTGTGTGCACGCGCACGCAAGGGCGTTCAGTTTTCAAGTGTTAAATATTGTATCCTGTTCCCAGTTTCCCCAAATCCTCAATAGTACAGCCTGTGGACCTCGTGGTAAAGGCATTCTTCCCCCATATGACTTTGCCTTGCTCCTCCTCAAGGTTTCCCCTCCAGTGTCACTTTCTCCACGAAGCTTTCCCAGTATGTAGCTAGTTCAGCAGATGCCTTGTTATTGTGTTTTTCACCTTCTTTATATGCTGTGCATTCATCAACTGCATGTTAGTATCTCCCCCCAACTTTATATGTTGAAATCATACTTCCGGTGGGACGGGATGGGCAGGAGGGGGCCTTTGGGTGGGGACTAGATCAGAAAGGCAAAGCAGGGCCCTTGTAAATGGGAATAGCGTTCTTATGAAGGAGGCCTGAGAGAGAGAGAGCTGCCTTGCCCTTCGTCAGGGGAGAACGTAGCAAGAAGCTGCTCTTCCATGAACCAGGAAACTGGCCCTCATCTGGCCCAAGTTTGCCAGCATCTTCGTATTGGACTTTCCAGTCTTCAGAACTGTGAGAGACAAGCTTATTTATAAGCATCTCAGCTTATGACATTTTGTTTTAGCAACAATCTGTTTAATCAACAGATTAAGCTAATTGTGCCATATTATTCCATGTATTATGTACACTATAAGCTCCAAGAAAAAGAGATGTATTTATTATATCATCTGACTTAAAAGTGAGAATATCATTGGTTAGGGGTATTTGATAAGGTTATTGATACTTAAATGTTAACTATTCTGTAAGCAATAAGTGTCTGGTATACAGTAGATCCTCATTTAAAATTTATTGAATGAATGAATATGTGAAGTTTTGTGAATTGGAATAGAAGTCTAAACTTTCTTGGATTCATAACAGAAATGTCTATGACCAAGCTTGCAGGAATGCCTGGATGAAATTTTTAGTGAACAATAATACCAGAAGTCTGTTTTTCATTGCTTTGCAAACCATAGCATCTCTAAAATGATTTTTTTTTATTTGAGGGGCATCAGGAGAATCACAGGTCTCATATGTGAGCTTTGAAGTAAGTAGGCTGCAAATTTTTAGTGATTTTATTTTGGAGTGTCAGATAACAGGCAGCTGAAATCGAAATAGCTTCAAATGTCACAAAATATCTTCTTGTAATTCTTCTCAGGCATTAAATGCATTAAACCTTAAAGGCACCGTGTGTATTTCCCAGATCACTGATGATTGAAACTAACAGACATGAACATCTCCAAAAGGCCTTTCTTATCGAAATGGACAACATTTATGAGCGTTTCCCCCAAATCTTCAAATTAGTTTTTCAGATAAGGTAATAGTAAAGAGTAGGGTTTGGGAAACTTTTTCTGTAAAGGGCCAGGTAACAAATATTTTAGGCTTTTCAGGTTGTTTGTTTCCTGTTGCAAACTCAACTCTATTGTGCTAGGATAAAAGCAACACCAACACTATGCAAAGTTTTTTTGGCTTGTTCCAAAAACTTAATAATAATAAGCAGTGGAGAGGTTGGGTCCACCGGTAGTTTGCAGGCGCCTGGTTAAACCTGTGGACTTTGGAGTTAGACACATATGGGTTCAAATCCTGGCTGCACTATTTAGAAGCTGTGTATCCTTCAGCAAATTTCTTATCCTCACTGAGTTTACTTCCTTGTGAAAATGCTGACCTAGGATTGTTGTGAGACCAAATGAGGAAAACGTGATAGTACTGTGAGAGGTGGGCACAGTGGTGCCTCAGTCTTTACCTGTGTATAAATCTATCCATATTGTGCATGTTATTATATATCCACCAACAGCACATATACATTTCTGATATTTTATACAACAGATGCATATGATTTGTGTGTGATTTATATATATACACACACAGATATGCAGTATATCAGATATTTACTTATTTAAATATGTGTTATCTTCCTCTTTTCCTTTTTCCAACTTGTTGCTTGGACAATGCCCCACACCTCCGTATTTTGCTGATTCTGACTTAATTCTTCATGTCCAGGCTTTTCCCAGTCTTCACTGACAAAAGGGCCTAATTGTATACCAGTTTTTTGTATATGCATTTTATTTAGATGTCCTCTCAAAGCCTCATGCAAACATAGATGGGGCTTTTGGAAGTGATTGGATTATGGAGGTTTACAGCTGATTTACTGTTAGGAATTGTGGTCAGGTCCAGGAGGCAATCACTGTGGGTGTGGCCTGAGGTGTGTCTCCTTCCCTGGCTCCTCCTTTCACTCTCTCCTTCTCCCAAGCCAGGTAGTGAGCAGCTCTCTTGTACAATCCCCTCTGCCCACGGTGTCCTGCCTTGGAGCCAACCCACTATGGACTGAAATGTGAGCCAAAGTGAATGTCTCCTTTAAGTTGCTGGCTGTGAGTATTGTGTCTCAGCGATGAGGGAAGTGACTAAGACAACACTGTACACATTTTGTTTTAAAACTTAAGTAATTCTTTCACTGGCCAGTCTTGGAGATCTTTCAGATTGCTTCAGTGTTAAGCTGTTTTTGGTGGTGCTGAGGATTGAAACTTGGGCCTCATCCCTGCCAGGCAGGCATTCTATCTCTGAGCTATATCCCTTACCCCTTGAGTGTTAAGAAGGTGTAGTGATCATTCTCATGTTGTAGAGATAAGGAAACAAATCCAGAAAATTTAGATAGGTCTGGTACATATTGCTTAAAGAATGAATGAAAAAATGAAACATGTTTTTGAACTAAAAGTGCTTAGAAGCTGCTATAGTTTCTTGACATTTTGTATGTAACATTTTGGGGTTAGGCATTGTGTGCTTGAAATGCTCTTTTAAAGTGAGAGGTTCAGAGGTGGCTGCTGAACTGGCCACTGGCTATCTTATAAGCAGTAATGGTAAAATAGCTATTATTTGTTGTTCATTCTAGGCAGAAACTATACTGAGTGATCTACATTCTGTAAATAACATATTAATGTTATATGCTAATATATGTTCGTCTCTAGTCTGGGCCATGATGAACTGTGTCAAAGTCAGTCTGTAGACCATTTGCCTGTGATGGAAGTGATGGTGTGTTGCTTTAGAGTTGAGGTTGTGAAAGACCCAGCAGCTTCCTCCTTGTTCCCTCCGGGTCATGGGTAGAAACCAGCTGTCATGTGGTGAGGACATTTAGGCAGCATCATGGAAAGTCCCACCTGGAATGGAAGGAAGGGAAACCTCCAACCCCCATACAGATGAGCAATTCTGCAGGTAGATTCCTGAGACCCAGCCAAGCCACCCAATGAGTACAGCTCAGCTACAGCTTGACTACAACTGCATGAGAGGCTAAATTATCAAGGGGATTCTTCTGGAGAGGATGGTGTCATGTCAGCTCAAGGGACAAGGGCATGTTGGAAGCAGCCCTGGGAAACTGAGCAAAACTGCATCTTCTTCTATTGCAAGGTGAAGTATAGACTGAGTTGATGACTGGGCTGGCTCCTCTTTGCCTCAGCAGTATCAACTCTACTTCTTTCCTCCCTGTCCACTTGTTTCTAATCATGTCGGTCTCCTTTAGGGACTTTGAATGCATTGAGTTCTTTTTTGCCTCACGGCCTTTGCACGTGCTGTTTGCCATCCTTAGGTAGCTCTTCTTTTGTTTCTTCTCACCACTGATTCCTTTCCCACTTTTCAGGTCTTCGTTTACATGTGGCTATGTCATGGAAGGCACCTCTGACTGCTCTAAAGGGCTAGGTCCCCTCCCTGAATCTGTTTCTTTCCTTTAGAGCACAACACAATCTGTAATCATTTGTGCTTTTGACTTTATTTTCTGATCATAAGATCTTGTTTTTTGCAAAATAAGACAGGAGTCATGACCTTTTGGGAACACGGTGTCCTCAGCACCTAGCCCATTCCTTGGTGCATTCTTAGTGCTCTATAACTACAGGTGGAGTGATAGAATGAACACTTATCTTTATATTTCTCAAAGAGCTTTGAATCGTTTCTGCCATTTAATGAGTGATCACTGAGGCGTAGTATGATCAGTCTTTTAAAAATTGTAGCCAACTCTTCTCCCTTCCCCTTTGTCACTCTACCCAACCCTGGCACTCTGCTTCAAATTTTTAGACCCAAGTATTGTCTTCCAGGGTGTTATATAATTTATGTAACTCCATATGCATTGTTTATGGTCAGTCTCCATCTACTGGAATGTAAGTTATGGAATGATAGGAGTTTCCATGTATTCTATTCAGCTATTAGATCCTTATTGTGTGAATGACATTTCTGAATTCTATATAGGAATATCTGATCGCAGGAAATAAATATTTAGAAATTAAAACAACAAAACTATAGTTATATCTTTATACCATAGATTGCAAATTCTTTGGGCACAGTGAAATTTTATTTAGTTTAAGGTAAAGCCTGCAATTTTGTATTATATCACATTGTAGTCTTATGTTATACTTCTTTTTAAAATGGTCTTTTAAGATAAACAGTATATAATAAGTAGAGATTTCACTGAAAACGACCAACATTAAAAAATTGCAAAGTGGTGCATCTTTATTCTAGAAAGTAAAAAAGGCATAAAGAAAACCCTTGTAATTATCCTAAAATCATTGCTAATATTTTGAAACATATTCTTCCAAGTTTTTCTTATATGTAATATATTCATATATTGTATATGAAAATAGAAACCTATTATTAATGTTAGTAGAAACTAATGTTTATGTTGCCTTCTAATGTCTGTTAGGGACTTTATATACATTTAAGGGCTTTAAAATATTTATTTATTAGTGTTGATTCAATTCTCACAACTTTATGTTCTAGGTCCTGTCATTTATCCCCATTTTTGGGTGAGGAAACAGAAGTTAGATCACCTAATTTGCGTGCTGTCATATAGCTCTTGAGTGACAGAATTGAGATTTAAACCAAAGCAGCAGAATCCATGCTCAGAATCACTATTCTTGCTCTCCCCAAATCTTGCTGTAATTTGTTTTTCTCCCCCAAATCTTGCATGTTCTTTTTTAACGTCATTTGTAAAAGATGTGTAGCATTTCAACACATGGATATTTGGATTTTTCTGTTTTTAAACAATTGTTTTTCTTTTTTTCCCCTACTATGAATAATTCTGGACTAAAATACCTTGAAAAATTGATCTGTATTCACCGATACGATGACTTCTTCAGGTCAGATTTCTTAAACTGGTGTGTAAAGCTCAGCAAAAATCTATAACTAAGGAAGTACAACGGATTATTTTGCTAGTTTCATGCATCTGGAATATTGTGCAATTACTTTATGAATTCTGTAAGGGAAGCCCACTTGTATTTCTACTTCTCTTTATCTAGTGGCTACTTCTGTTAAAAATCATTTAGTAACCTGTGCAACTGAAAATGTATTCTTAAACTGAGACATTGTGACTGTGGGAAGAACTATAAATGATCTTAGAAAATTCAAAATTAAATTCAGGCTAAAACTGAGTAAGTACAGCAAATGTGTATACTTAACACTATAAGCAAATTGGAATGTATTTCAAGCCAAACAGAGAACTTGTTTTATAAAGACACAGAGCTAATTAATCTGTGTCAAATTGGTTTTTTTTTTAAATACTTGCCTTTTGGAATAATTCAGGTTTACTCTTGCAGGAATTAATCTATCTTCCCTTTGCCATTTGTAATTGTTGACCTGACAGGCATTTACTTAAATTTCTTTTTTGCAGTATAATGTGTTTATGTTGGAAAATTAACATCATTAAACAACATGTCACCCTTTGGGTGAAAACACTGAGCACTTTTAGCTCAACTCTCTTGCGGGATGCATGGTGCAGGTCTAGGTGAAACTGTCAAGTGTTCCCTTTGCAAATATTTGGAAACACACAGTGCGGTTGTACCTGAGGCATACAAGGTGATGTGTGTGTGTGTGTGTGTGTCTATGTGTTTGTGCAAGTGCACAGACATCAGCTTGATGAACTAGATTGCAGTAAAGGATCCACAGGGCAAGATTTGAGTAAAATACATGTAAGCCTTTATTGCCTCATCAACAACAACTCTCAGAAGCACTGCAGTGCAATTAGCTGAAAATTTATTCAATAATCAATTCAGTGAGCATTTATTGAGCATAAGATGAGCTCAGCACTGTTTTAAACTCTGCAATACAAAGATTAATTAGAACCTCAAGGAGTTCATGGTATCATGGAAAAATTATACAGGTAAGTGAGCATTTAGAGACCATGAGATAGTGTCACCAGTAATAATAAATACAGGTAACAGAGTCAGCATGGATCAGGGAGGGACGGAGGGGATTTAGGGTAAGCATCACAGAGCAGGGTTCACATGAAGGACACCTTCATCAGGTGGCTAAAGTGGGAACAAAAGTATAAAATAGCATCAAGTATTCAGACGTTGTCAGTGGTGAACCTATGGCACACGTGCCACAGTAGGTTGTTTGTACCCTTGAAAAAGGTACTAAAAGGTTCACCATCACTACTTTAAGTTACAGAGTGCTGCTGGAGTCAGAAGAGCCCAAGTGGCTACAAAATCACCCTTTCCTCTGGTCATAGAGCTCATGAAGAGACACTGAAGCTGCCATGCCTTCTATTGGCCGTATTTGCATTACATTGAGGTCTCTGAGGAAAAATTCAGGGATCACTGAGAATTTCTGAAGCTGCTTGGGATTCTACTGTTAGACTAATTGTCTTGTATGTTAGCTGTGGAACATATGTTCCCAGGGAGACATTTATCATAGTTTCTTTATCACAGGTTGTACTAGCTCCTGTGCAGTTCCCACCTCATAGTAGGTAGGTACTAAATTTCCATTGACTGAAATGTTGCCAGAAAGTGATAAAGATGCAAGCCAGTAGTTTACTTCAAGGAGCTTTGGTTTTGGAGAGATGAACCATAAATGTGTAACAGATTCACAATGCAAAATTTAAATAACAGTTACATGCAAAGAGAATTTACTAAATTATTGTTAAGTTCTAAAAAAATTAATTCAAGGTTAATTAGTATGTACATAAATATTATTCCAGGTCTTGAAAATGGATAGGAACACAATATTTTTCTATCTGTAAAATGTGGTGTCTAGTTTTATTAACTAGTTTTAAGTAGGACATTGATAAACTAAAGGCACAACTGAGGTCTCTGCAATATTTCTTAAGGTCAATTTCTTTGAGTAGACTTACTGAATCAAAGGATATAAACAATTTTAGTCACATGGTTGCAATATAGATTTCCAAAATATTTGTACCAATTTAATTTGTCACACAATGGATAAACATACTTTTTCATCATAACTTTGTTAGACTTGCGACAACTGCAATTTTTGAAGTTTTTAAAATATGGCAATTTAATCAGGATAAAATTATTCTCATTGTAATTTGTATTTTTTGTTTACTAGTGAGTTTGCTTAAGTTTTGTTTCTTTAATAGTTCTATTTTATTTTATACGAAGTCATTTTCCTGCTAGCACCATGATCCAAAAAGAGGAAAAGAAAAGAATTATTTTTAAAATGGGGGAAATGTAGAGATACAGGTGCAAGACATTGGTGCTGTATCCGTATCTTTTTGTGGTAAACGAAAGAAGACTTTACTCTAGGTGCCTTAGATAAAAATGAAATTTAATAATTTACCCAATTGAGGTTTCCTGACCAAAGATTTGGTTTCAGGTATAGCTTGCAGCTTAAGTGGTGCTACCAAGACCTATTTCTGGATTCTGTGGTCTCCACATTGATGTAGAAGCCTATATCCAAACAAGCTCACCTCTTGTGATTATAATGTAGCCACAGCTCTTCCCACAGTCTTCAATTCCAGATTAAGTTTCAGATGGAAGGGTAGAGTCTCTCGTGATCTACCTGAGTCAGATTGGGTCATGTGAACATTCTGCACCAATCACCGTGGCCTGGGGAACGTGGAGTTTTGATTGGCTTAGACCTGGGTCACATGCTTCACTACTATGTTGAATTGGAGCTGTAGCCTAAGTGTGAAGCCCAAGTGAAGAGGATCCACAGGAAATCAGAAGTCCAGTGAATGGCATTAAAATATCCACCTTCACCATAAAGCCATTGTTTGGGAAAGACAGGAGCTTTGTGATGGGTGCATTACTGGGGTTCCGAAGGCTAAAGGATAGAATGACTATTGCTCTGAGTGTCCTCAGGGTGTTTGAAATTCAGATGTGATTTCTTCCTCATTTTTCAGCCTGTCAGGGAGTAAGCCTCTCTTTCTCCTTACAGTCCCCCTCTGAGAAACTTGCTTAAATCCATTGCCTAAAAATCTGGTCCTCCCCTTCCTGGTTGGGAGACAGAAGTCCAGAAACTGTTCTGAGCTATTGTCTGACAGCTCCAAGCTCATCTTTGTTACTCAGCTCTTTGATACCAGGACTGAGACTTGGCAAACCACATTTCTCCTTTGCGGTGTGGTTCCCTGTTGGGCTCTGCCAATACAGGAGGGGAAGCCAGAGATGTGGGGCTAGAGAGGAAGGAAGAACCACGTTCCCTCCTATTTACATAACCCAGCAATGCTTCTTCACCTTGACAGTGATGCTTGCTTTCAACAGAAGCTATTGATTCCAGTATGTAGTTTTTCCTAGGCTCTCAGAACTGCCCTCTTGCTGCCTTTTGAGACATTAGCACTTTCTAGCCAGTATCTCCTCGGAAATCCAAATCCCAGCTCTTCCAGATCCTCTGAATTGCAGAGGAATTGGCATCTGCCAGACAGCATCCTCTCCTCAGAGGCCTGGGCTTGCACTCTGCAGCACCTTCGCTCCAAGTTTATAAATTTTGATAATATCAATACCTTGTTTCCTCAGCCCTCAAAGTGGTAGCTGTTTCCTCCAGCTACTACATTTATGATACTCTAGTGTCTCTTTTTGGTCTTTTTAGTTTTTCTAATATCTGGCTCATTCTTTACATTTAATTACTTCCACTAAAATAATTGGTGGTGGCAATAGCCTGGCTGGACTGCGATTGAGGCAGCCGTAGAGTCTGTGTTATCTTGCAATCCTTTGAGCCAAGCTCAAGAAGATCATTCTCACGGAAATTAATATTGACTTTGCATTACTCTGAGGTTGGAGTCTGAACCTCCAGGCCCTGCCTGGATTTTACAGCTGCCTTGCTTGCCATCACCCTAACTCTAATGTTCTACCTGCGTGAAACTTCCTTAAGTTCTTCCAGTGTGTAATGTTGTGTCACAGTTAGGTCACTGAATGTGTTATTTCTGCTAAGAATGTTGATACTGTCTCCTCTTTAACCTGGGTAGCTCTCATGTATTCTTCAGGTTATTTCCCCTGGAAGCCTTTCTTGGTTTCTTCACCTTCTCCTGCAGCATCCTGTTTTTCCCTTCTGAGGGCACACATTATTTGCTTGTATTTTTTACTCACTGGTCTGCAAACTCCTTGAAAGCAGTGCCTGGAACTCAAGAGGTACTTTAATAAATATTTGACAAGGACTTCTTTAGAAAATTTCAATGCTTTCTTTTTACTTTTATGAATCAAGGACACAACTCCAGCTACCATTACTGCTGATGCAAGTCACGCCCTAAGTGACTACTGAGAGTTTCATATCTCATCCAAAGGACAAGCTAATATTGTGAAAATTGCTAACCTGAAACCTGAGGACAACAAACAAGGTGCTTTAAGGACCTGAGATGGCTCTGAAGCTTCCATGTGTCACTCTAGTGATGAAGGTGGACAGGGATCAGCTATTGATTCATCAGGTTAAAAGCCTTACCATCACCCACAGCAGCTGAAGGCCTCGTGTCAAAGAAAAGTGGCAGAAGAAGATGAAGCTTTGTCAAGCCCTTGCACATATGATTTCAGGATGCTAATGACACTCCATGCATTTGAAGGGAAGACTTGGAATATGCCTGCTTTTATGAGGCTGTGCCTCATAAAAAAACAAAGATTTGAGAGTAAGGCTTGGTTCAAATCTTGGCTTCATCTTTATCTCCATCAGGAAATAGTGACTTTTGTAAAATTCTTAGTTTATTAATCTGAGAAATGGGACTTACAGCATCCACTTTGCTTTATTTATTTGTTTAAAGCTAAATGAGGTAATTGACTTAAAGTATGTACCATACAGTGGGAAATATTTGTAGTTTGTAGAAAATGAATTGGTGGAGCTGATCCTATTCATGTATTAAAAATATTGAACATCTCATAAATGCTAGTAATATACAAGTGAATAACTTAGAAAATGTCCTTCTCTTCATGAAGTTTTTACGGTGGGAGACAATCTGAAAAGGCAACAAACATATCAATAAGTAAAAGAATGACAATTTTGTCAGTTGACTCAATGATGTACTTTAGCACATTATTTTCTGATCTAGGGCCCAGTCTGGGTCACTTGTTGCACTTAGCTGTCATGTCCTGTGAGTGATCATTACTCAAGAGAAGCTCCTGGGCCTTTCATTGACTTTCATGACATTGGTGTTTGTTGAAGAGTCCAGGCCACTTGTTTTGTAGAATGTTTCTCAATTTGGGTTTGTGTTTTCTAACCGTGGACATTTTAAGGACATAAAGCCAGCAAATGACAGAGCTAAGATGTGGGTCCACCTTTCTTGACCCTTTTTGTTGTACACTTTTCTTTTAAAAGCTTTTAAGAGACTTGGAGGTCAGAAGACCTTATGGCTGTACCCCTAGCTCAGTCTTGTTAACACAGCCAGCTTGTTAAATAGCAGCAGTATTGAAGTAGTAGTAACCAGAGAGAACACTTCCACCCCGCTATTTTCTTGGTTGTTATTTAGCATCTCCAGATCTGAATGACAATTAAAAAAAAATCTGTAGTTATTTTATTACTTTTCTGTCATCATCTCTCAAGGTGACAATTTGTCCTGCTTTAATAGAGCAGCTGGAAAAAACACTAGGAAAATTAGACCAAGTGTGGGTAGAATGCCATAAGACAATTTCAGTTCTATTATGATGTATTTTTCAAAACTGCAGGACAATGAACAAAATGGACGAAAATTTTTTAAAAATCCCCTTTTCATTTGGAAAATTCTTTTTAAAAGCTGAACAATTGCTGCAGCTAATCTATAATTTACCCAAATGTTGGGTACTTTATTATATTGATATGCTATGAGTTAGCTCACTAAATTTTCTCCAAGAAATTGGGAGACAAAAAGGGCAAGTAATTGGTGCTCTGAGCCCATGTTCTGCCTTCCATTTCATAAATTGGACCACACATAAATTTTAAAATGTTCCCAGATGTTATTTTTTTTAAGTCTCTAAAGCCCTAAATGAACTTTTCACAGCTTTCGATTTCTAGTTAAGCACTTTGTCGGCTGCCGTTCCAAAAGCAGGATTAGGAGGCTGTCTTTAGTGGGGCTGGGGAAAGACCCTCTCCTACTCAATATATATTGCTATAGAGTATGTTGGAGCTGAGTAGTGAGGGAAATTTCACATATGTGTCTCATTGATGAGAAGTGATAGTAATGGTTGGGTTGTTTATTTGTGTTATTCATTCATTATTATTCATTGAACTTCACTTATAAGCAAGGCACTGTGCTTAGAGGAGGATTTAAAAATGACTAACTCAAACATTGTCTCTACCCTCAGGGAATTCTAAGTGTTGTGTTGCGGAGTACAAGTTAGGCAGTTTATACAGGCTCAGCACAGCGTGATCGCAGCCTTACTTAGTTCCTCCCATATTCTCTCCACTGCAAACCTCCTGTCTCTTCTAACAAGAAGTTTCTAAAGGTTCTCAGTATTTCAAAGTTCAGGCACAAGGAGCATGTACAAGTCAGCCTTTGCTGAACATTGCTTTGCCTTCTGGAGTCCCACTCTAAAGGCTAGCATATCCTTGAGCGGAGGCAGTGCTAATAGCACTCAGTAATAATAATAATCACAGCAGTAGCAACAGCCACCTCACATCACTTCCTTTTGTTGTCCTTACTGGCTAGGAGTCAAGCTTCCTTTTCTCTCCTTGGTCCGCTCCCATACCCAAATAGTTGTTTATGGACTGAACTGTGTCCCCTTTCCAATTCATGTGTTGAAGATCTCACTCTTAATTCTTTGGATTAGACCTCTCAAGAGGTGACTGTATTAAAACAAGGCCATTAGAATGGGTTCTAATCCAAGGTGATTGGTGTCCTCCTTCTATGAAAAGAACTACAGCCACATAGAGTTTTGCAGGTTCAGAGAGGAGAGATTGTGTGAGCACATGGGGAGAAGGTTCCTATCTGCAAGCCCAGGAGAAGAAATCAAACCTGCCAACACCTTGATCTGGGACTTCTAGTTTCCAGAACTGAGAGAAAAAAAACTTCTGTTGCTTGAGGTATCCAGTCTGCAGTACTTGTTACAGTAACCATCACAGACTAATACTCTAGTTGGAATATAGTTTGAACTGTCGTGTCTAGTAATAATAATTTCATTAAGTTCTTACAAAATTCTAGAGATAGCACGATGACTTCATTGCATCTTTCGGCACTATATGGTTAGTCTTGTTCTCATTTTGAAAATGAGGGAACTGAGGTTTGGAGAAGGACATGATTTACCTAAATTTACAGAGCTACAAAAAGGCTGAATTGGGTTCAAACCCAACTCTCTCTTACACCAGTGTGCTACACTGCCTTGAAATGCTGCTTTCTCTAACTGCTCCCTTTTCCCACTGTGAATAATGCTCCTCCCCCCAATCCCCGTGGATCTCTGCTTCTTGTCTTTGGAGCACTAGTTATAATTTGTAGTTGCAAGTTTAATTCTGTGAGAGTGTTTTTCTGTGTCCTTCTCACTAGTCCGCCATGTAGTGGTGTGCTTAAAATTATGAAGATGAGGTTGATTTTGGAACAAGCAGGGCTGAAAGGCTTCTTGATTTTTCTGCCAGCTGAGTCAGCCAGCCCTTTGCACATGGTGAAATGGTCCATCTCAGTGGGCATTGGCAAGCAATAGCAACTACCACTGGGCTCTTTACGTTATACCTTAATATTGCACATGCGGACTCAGGAGTGGAGCATGTCATCACTAACTTCACCGTGGTGCAGCACCAGCATTCGTTCTTGGTGACTCCTGTCAGGAAGAGCCCTCCTGAATGGGAGGCTCTAGGACTTGTTTTTCCATTTTAATCGTGCTTCAAGGCAGGAAACTGTGACCTACCGGATGCTTTCTTGGTGGCTTTTTCTGCTTTATCTTTGCTCTTCAATTTCTTAACACCTGGGTGAAGTGGGAGTGCTTATTTTGTATATAATGTAGTCTAAAAAATAATAAATCCTGATCTGCTATACCAGATTCTGGCTCTTCAATGAACAAGATCCTGGTAGGTGCTTGTTGGAAAGCAGTGTGTTAATCACCTACTTCAGCCAGTGTAATACTGTGATGATAGTGGTTATTATTTCTCCAATGATGTTCTCCCACCAGAGATGGAAACACAGTCAACGTTTACCCCCAACCTAAACTGTTAGAAAATTTTACCTACCTCCCAAGGGCTGAATTTCGTAAGGACAGACTCTTTTCTCTATTTAGCCTTTTATTTTTAGGTTTACTGCTTCCTCCCCCGCTTTTCCCCCATTTAATGTTTTTAGAAAGAATGAATAGTATTCTACATCTTTATATTCTAAACACCACTCCTGCATAATTCTATTCATTTCTTTGTTGTTCTTTTTTTTTCAAATTATGGTTTTAAAAATAATCTAGAACTAATTTGTCTAATGAATATGCAATTATTGCAAGAGTCTTTTTGAAGTTTTTGAAAACCTCCTGTCAGCATCTTTCTGGGACATGGAAATGAATGTAGCATCAGGCATTTGGAAGCGGTTTATAATTTGGCATGAGCAGGTACAATTTCTGCACATTTGAAAGCTGAGCACGATGCAGACATTTACTGTGTACTTATCATGGTTAGCTTAGTGTAGTTGCTTTCTAGTGCAGCTCCTTCTGTTAGTGCATCATTCATACAGGGGCATGCTGGGGCTGAGCTAGAAGTCAGCTTGGGCAGCCATAGCAGAATATATAGGAGAGATGTGGGCATAGCTTAGTTCTGTCACAGCTCGTGACCAAAGCTTACAAATCATAGCTACCACTTAGAGTGGGCCTATGTCATGCAGGGCACTTTACATGCATTTTAGTCTTTAGGTAAGCATAATCCAGAGAGCAAGGGAATGTAGTCACTATTTTATAATTAAGGAAAATGATACTTGAAGGGAGTAAGAAATTTCCCAAGATCACATAGGTAGTAAGTGACAGAGCCAATGTTCTTATCCACTTATCATTGGGAATATTTTCTGTGCAAAGCATTATGCTATGCAGTTCGGCAAGTGTAGAAATGAACTTGACATGAATTCTACTTTCAGAGTGTTTCTGGTAGAAGAGGGAAGGCAAGAAGCCATTGATATGTGGCCAAGAAAATTAGGAAAAGAGACAAGATAGAGGTCTATGCCATGAACGTGAAAGCAAAGAAAAAGGAGGAAAATTTTCATCACTGTAGAGATAAAATTTATCTTTAAGAGGACTGATCTCCTGGGTTTTTGCATGTGGATTCTTCTGACTGCTGAGCACATTGTGATTTTGAAAGTGGCCCCTGGATACAATTTTTCAGTAATTGTTTTGACCTGGAGAAGCAGCTTCCTCCTGGGTTCTTATTTTTCCCCGGTACCTGAGTGAAGAAGCCAGCTGGGCTTTCTCCATTGCTGAAGCAGGCACAAGCATCCCAACCCCAGCTGTGGGATTCATTAGCGGCTGCTATCAAATTGCTGCGATCACAAGGCTGTGACAGGCACAGTGCCTTCCCAGCCTTAGCTGGGCACAGGTCATCATAGTTCTCCATCAAGCATCACAGGGCTAGTTGCTGAGTGCCAAGAAGTGACACCTTGTGAACCATTGCCTTCCTAAGTGATTGTTTTTCTTTGTACTGGTGATTGGAACAAAGTGATTTCACCCATACCCAGTCTTTGCTCTATTTTTCCCCCTGTGGCCAAGCATATCTGTCAAAAGTTTTTTTTTTTCTTTTCTTCTTTTTATTGTAGGTACCAGAAGCACTGCAACTAGCTTAAGCACTTTAAGGGGAATTTGTCATAAGAATCTCAGTGATTAGCCTCAGGAACCAGAACAATCAGGAGCCAACAGTTACTTTCTTGGCAGTTCTTTCTTGTGGATTTCATAGACTTGTATTTCTGCACATCTCTTTATTCTCTCTCTATCAAACCATTGGGAAGTTATCTCTTTTCACAGGTTCATGCCAGAATACAGTGTGCTGTAGCTCCAAATATCTTCTGTTCGAGCTACCAAAAGAAATTCATCCCGTATACAATTCTCCTGCTGGGAGAAACAAGCGTGATGTACTCAGGTTGGGTCCACTTGGCACTGTCTATGGTAGAGGTGGTGTAGGATAGATAGGACTTCAGGCTCCCATCCCAGCCTCAGCTGCCAAGTGGGATGCATTTCACAGAGAAAGATGTAGAGGAGGAGGCATTCATATAGGTAATCATATATTTATAAATCAGTAATGTGACATGATTCCAACTTTTCTCAGGATTTAATGCAGCATGCTAAGTATCCATAAGATAATATTATTTTTGGACTTTTGTTTCTTCTTGGACCAAATGGGATTCATTTGGGCTGTGTAAAGAAAATTGGTGAAAATACCCATAGAATTCAGGCTAAACCTTACGGTGAAAGAAAAGAGGCTTCTCTTGTGTTGAATGAATTGGATCAGCTAATGTTACTCAAATACACAAGATAATAGTTTGGGTGTCATCAAAATAGGAGTAAGACTTGAGTGGTTCTCATTGGCATTGGGAACATAGAACTATCTCTTTGTCACATGCTTCTTCTGTAGGGGCTTTTCTTTGTTTTTGTTGTTGTTGTTGGGTTTTTTGTTTTCTTTTGAAACAGGGCCTCACTGTGTAGTTCAGGCTGGCCTGGAACTCTCTCTGTGGAGCCCAGGCTGGCCTCGAACTTGTAGTGATCCTTCCACCTCAGCCTCCTGAGTACTGGATTATGGGTGTGCACCACCACACTCAGAATGGGAGGGGGATCTCTTTGGTATCCCAATGTAAAAATATCTTGTCCTTTTCCAAAAGTCCAAAGAAATGTTTGGTACTTCCAGTCTATTCAACTTCCTTATACTTATTTGTGTGCTTTTATCTTCTGACAGGTTGTTGCTTGTTCACTTCAGAGTCATTTTCTTGCCCCTAAGGCTGATCATAATGTCTTGTAGATAGGAGATTCCAGTTGTAAGTGCTAAATATGAGAGGCACTTCAGATCAACTGATTATTGGTTTAAAAGTCCTTGAGCAGAGTTCCTCAACTGGCCAACTAATTAATCAATCAAATAAATATTACCAGTATGGTCAATCTGCCTAGTGTTGCTGTCACTGCTCCTAGGTAGGTGGCTTTAAAATTTATCAGTTAAGACCTTGGGAAAGCTTATCCCGATTTCCAGTGTTTTCATCTACATACTGAAGAGAGGGGAGGGCAAGGAAGAGAATTAAACTTCCCTAGATTTATGATTGTGAGGCTTTTTAATTATAATTATTATTGTTTGTAGAAGGTTTGGCTTTTCATGCATACTTTCAAATCCAAGAAAAGTTGCGTTTCTTTATTTGCTCCAATGTACCTTGCTTTCTGTGATCTCATTTCTCTAAAATAGAATTCAATTTCAGTAGTATTCTAAAGACTGCTCACTTTCTCAAAGACGTGGAAAGTCTCCATGGGTCTCCTGCAGGCTTTCTGGACTCCACACCACCCGCTCCAACCTGAGGAACCCTTCAGAGCCACTCTTGGCCCCTAAAGGTGGATCGCTTTGCTTCTTTTGCAGCTCAGCTTGGGCTTGAGGTTCTAAGGCTGTAATTCCCAGGACTGCACATTGTTGTGTTCCCTTTTACCTTGGGCTGAGGAATCTTCCACTCTTCTAGTTTGGATTTTACCCCTCCATTATAAAAGCCTGAAGCAGGATTGTAGAAATTTCTTCTAGTAGCTTCAGTTTCTGAGCTAGAAGTTGTTGGCTATCCCTGAAGGGAGAAATATTCTCCAAACTTAGCTATCATCTTGGTCTTGGTTAGGAAAATTTGAATTTTGCTCCTTCAAATTAAATTGATCAAATGTGAATTAATGTTTCAAAAGATCATCCAGCACTGTGCTTTTCATTCTTGAAATACTAAAATCCTGTCGGTTCATTTTCTGCTTTTGACTCTACAGTTTTCCTTCAGGGCTTTGTTTGTATTTCTGTCTACATTCAGTATTTCCACCAATTCATAATTTTGTTCCTTCTCATTGGTTGACTCTTAGCTTGACTGTTACCTCTTTGAAGGTGTCTTTCTTGAATGGTGTTTTTAAAGTAGAGATCACTCCCCAAACTGGCCAAGTACCTCACACTATTTGATTATTTTCATAGAATGCATCACAAACTTGATTATCTTGATTATTGACTGTGTCTGAGTGCTAGAATGTCATCTCCGTGGAGACCTTGCTTATTTACCATTGTATAATGAACAGTGGTAACAGCATAACACCTGGCATATATCAGGAGCTCAAAAGATAGTTCTTGAATGGAAGAACTAATGACCCCGCTGAGCTGTTAAGGTGATAATGATGAAAGGATGAAAGAAATAAGACACAATACCTGCTTTAAGGTTGCTTGCACTATTTCGAAGTAAGAGTAAAGAAATAGTTTGAGGACTAACCCAAGAGTTGCACGGAGAGTCTTGGAGTGGTGATGTAGAGTATATTTATCAAATAACCTGTAATCCAGTATTTGTGAGGCTGAGACATGATCACCGTGAGTTCCAGGCCAGCCTAGGCTACATAGCTAGTCTGAAATACATAGTGAAACCCTGTCTCAAAAAACCAATATATATGTATGTGTGTAGATATACATACACACACACATATAAATACATATAGAAGGATCTGTATACACACATGCATACATATGTATGCAAGAAGTAGGAAATAAATTATATAATTAGAAAAAGTTCTTGAAGTCCTACTGCTTATATTATTAATAGTAAAGTCAGGTAATTTTTTTATGTTTATCAAAACAAGACGTGGATTTAAGAAGTGTGAGCAATATTGGTTTAACTTCTTGACAGAGTAAGGTGTGAGCTGACCCCATCAGTGTCACCGGGAGCTTCAAGGACACCATGCATAGAGATTCTGGATCAGTGGAGCTGGGACGGGACTCTGAAATCTGTATTTTGAAAGAAAGATTCTCTAGATGATTCTGCTTCATAACTAACTTTCAGAGTCAGTGATTTACACCAAAAGTTTATGGAGTGTAAAGTAGACTGAGTTTAGAGAGATGTTTGGGGAAAATACACCGCCAGTTCAAAGAAGAGGATTGATTTGTGAAGGCAACACTAGAGCTCACTGCTGAATTGTTAATTAAAGCCTGGGAGTTGCCAGCCTTCAAATTCATCATTCTCAGGTGAGGTAAATGGTGGTGCTCCAGCCACCCCCCCTCCCACTTTCTGGTTTCCTTTAAATGTAGTAACTGTATTATGAAAAATTTGAGGTACACACAGTAGAATAACGTAATGAATCCCTGTGCATTCCTCACCCAGCTTCAACAATTACAAATTCATGGTTGATCTTATTTAACCTCTTCATGATTCATTATCACCCTACCTTTAGATTATTTTAAAGAAATTTTAAGACATGTAAACATAAGGATTCTTTAAAAATGTCATCTTCTATATAATCATTGTACCAAAACAAATATAACTTTAAAAATTTTTCAAATATCAGTGCTGAAATTTCCTCTGTTGCAGAAATGCTTTCTCACAGTAATTTTAACATGGGAACCAAATAAAGCCCCTATGTTTTCATTGACTGATGATTTATTTCTTTGGTAAGGTATCCCACAGGCTGAATTTTGCTGATTTAGTTCATGTGGCATTGTTAAAAGTATTTTTCTGTCATCTGTAGTTTTTATAAATTAATGACCAGATTTAAAGGTTTAATAATAAAAATTTGATTTTTAATCTAAGAAACCATAGATGGTGATGTTTGTTTATTTATTTTTTTGGTATCAGGGATCAAACTCATTACCTTATTCTTGTGAGGCAAGCTAAATCCCTGGTCCCGTAATGTTTATTTTTATCAGAAGGCACATGATACCTTGTCATGCCTTTTTGTGATGACAGCGGCCACTGATTATTACCTAGAGACATTATTTAATTAGGGATAGCAAAAATGGTGATGCTCTAATTTTATCATTTCTGTTTTCATTTGCTATTTAGAATATTTCTATAATAAATCATAGCATTGCTCAGAAAAACCAGATCAAATACTTGATTCTCTTTAATTCTTTTTGACATGCTCCAAATGTGACTTAATCACTTTGTTAGTGGAGTCTTTGATAGCGTTGTCAACACGTGTTTAAGTATATTTGTTGTCTTTCAATCCATTGCAGTTATTATTTTTTGTCCTTATTCTTCCTTGTGATTCTGTTTTTTTAACCTTTATTAAATTTATTGGTATGTATTAGGTATACAGTACAGTTACATTCATTATTGTGATCTTGTACCTTTACATGATATATCAGGTTCTTATTTTTCCCCATTTCCCAGCCCTCCATTAAGCCCTCCACCCTTCCCTGTTTAGGAAGACTTTGTTTCCATGTTTTTCCTTTTCACATATTTTTTCTTTTCCCTTTTTACCTTTCCTCTACCCCTCCCACTTCCTGTACTCTTTTAGACTTTTCTTCCTATTGCACAATATCAATTATACATTTTAATCCTTATTTACACTTTTACTTTTTCACGCCATAGAAACTACGTGTAATTTAATAATTTCACCTTAAGAGTATCATCTCAATGTGCATCCACTTAGCTATAAATCTCTCTGGTTTCTTCTTTATGGCTGAGTAGTATTCCATTTTATTAAAAAAACACATTATCCAGTCTCCAGTTGATGGGCACATTGGCTGTTTCCAAGTTTTAGCTATTACCAACTGTGCCACTGTAAACATGGGTGAGCATATGTCACTGTGGTATGACTCTTTCAATTCTCTTGGAAAGATGCCCAGCAGAGGGATAGCTGGGTCATATGGGACTTCTTGTTGTTTGAGGGATCTCCATATTGATTTCCACAGTGGTTGCACCAGTCTACATTCCCACCAACAATGGAGAAGGGTTCCTATCTCTGTACAACCCTACAGAGGGTTATTGGTTGATTTCTTGATAGCAGCCATTCTCTCTGGGTTGAGATGGAATTTCAGTGTTGTTTCCATCTGCATCTCTCGAATGACCATTGATGTTGAACATTTTTCATATGATTATTTTCTGCTTTTACTTCTTTGTCTCAGAAGTGCCTGTTCCTTTCAGATGCCCATTTTTGAATTGGGTCTTTATATTTGGAGGGTCTGACTTTTTGAATTCTTTATATATTCTAAATAGTAGACCTTTGTCTGAGCAGCAGCTGGTAAAAAATTTTTTCCCACATTGTGGGCTGTCTCTTTAGCTCTGCTTGTGATTTCTCTGGCAATACAGAAGCTTTTTAAAAAGATGAGATCCCAGTTGTTGATTCCTTGTGATTCTAGTTCGTTGTGTGAATGTGCCATGTTGATTTGTATAAAAGAGTTCAGCAAACATTTTCCGTAAAGGATCAAATAAAAACATTTTATTTATTTTATTTATTTATTTATTTATTTTTTTGGTACTGGGGATCGAACTCTGGTCCTTGCACTTGTGAGGTAGGTGGCAGAACCACTGAGCTAAATCCCTGGTGGTTTTCACATTTTTAAATAATCCTTTAGAAATGTAACATGGCATTTGCAGGAAAACTGATGGACTTTGAGACCATAATTTTAAGTGAAATAAGCCAGACACAGAAAATTAAATATCACATAGTTTCTCTTATATGAGAAACCCAAAATATAAATAAATTTATACATGTATAGAATCTGCCAAAAAATGTATACACACTTTAGCAATTTGTTATCCTAATAAATATCTGAAACCTAATGGGCACCATTTTAAGCACCTCTTGTATTTGTAGAGGCCAAAAGTAACTGGTAACTTGTATTAATCTCATATGTCTCAGTAAATTTAGTATTAAAATATTTGTACGAATTTTTCTTTTTCTGATGTATCCATTTTTGATGCTCTTTCTCCATATTTATATATATACATATATTCATATACATATATATAGTCAAAATGAAGATAACTAGTACTTATGGTAAACATATAGTAAAATAAAACAAAACAAAGCAATGTAAAACAAAAACAAAAAGAAAATACTCAACTTTCAGGCTGTATAAAAACAGGCCTTGGGATTTTACTTGGGCTATAGTTAGGAGCTATCAATAACCACTTAATTTGTTTGCAGATATTTACTGCTGTAACTTGTGTTGCAACAAATGCATTTCTTCCTACATCCTTTGCCATTTTTACATTGGAATGGAGTCTTAGAAGTGAGTTTACTCAGTCAAAGGGTAAAGGAATATTGAGTTTGTTAGTATCATTTCTTCTCAGTGGGTCTACTCTATTTTATATCAGCAATGTATGAGAATGCTTATTAGTATTTCTTTGAACCTTGACAAAATTTTAGAGTTGTGTTACTCTGAGTAATGTTTATTGTCTTACTTTTTGTTGGAAATTTTGAGGAAATTATTTTGTTCAAGTACTGACACAGTATTATTCTTACATCTAAATCTGTGACCCATTTGGAATTTATGCAGTACTTGGTATATGGAGTGAGAAAGGCATTCAGTTTTATGTTTTCCATATTACTCACCTGGTCTCTACAAACCACTTATTGAAACATCCATCTTTTCCCAATTTATCTGAGATGTTGAATTTGAATTAACAAAAATTTCAATTATTAAATTTTAAATATTCATATATAGTTATATCTATCTCTAGATTTTATATTTGTTCCATTTGTCCTTTTGTCTGTTCAGGTGCCAGTACCACACCTAAAATATTTTTGTAGGCTTAATAAAAAGTTTTAGTATCAATTAGGCTCTTCTTTCATATTTACTCATATCTTTTAGCCTCTTCTTAACTATATAATCAAGTTTACCTTTAGGAAAATACAAATCTGATGGCATTTTATTGATACTCATTAAGTATAAAAATTAACATTGGATGTGTTGAGAACTTCATGATGTTTGTCAAGAATGTCAAGAATGTGCAATGAAAGTCTCCATATGATCAAGTTTACTTCTATGTTTTTCAGACATATTTTATAGTTTTTTCATGTGGATTTGGTTATTTGGTTGTTACTATTATTATTATTATTATAAGCAAGCTTTTGCCTTTCCATGTTGTCTTTGAATTATATTTTTATCTTATTAACATGTCCATCTTTTTACTTTATCTGTTCATAATTTTTTTGGTTTGGCTGTGTCTCTTGAATGTGTTAAATTTTGTTTTCTAAGCTAGTCCAAAAACGTTTACAGGTGTGTTAAGCCCCTGGGTTACCATTATTGATGTGACAGAAAGGTTTGACATAATTTGTGTTATACTGCTTTATTTTATGTGATGTTTATGGAGTGTGTGTATGTGTGTGCATAATATTTCTCTGTGGGCTTATTTACTGCTTCCTTTTCTCTTTCTTTTTTCATATATCTTTCAGTATTTAGGAAGGTCTGCATTTTTGGTCTGATAGTTACCTTTCTATAATGCATCTGTTTTTTTCTATTTTGGGTAGGGTCTAATGCTTCCCTAGTATGAGCAGTACAGTAATTGGCTACTGATTTTTTTTCTCTTCCACTCCCTTTCCCAGAGCATCTAGTGAAATTTGGTGCTGAAGTTAAATTGTTTTCCCTCAGTTAATACGTATAAGACAATTATCAAAATAAATCTCCTATATTTTCTGCTCTTCTCCATTTCCATCTTGATTGACTATTCCTGAAAAGGAGGAAGAGGAAAATGGCAGCATCTTTCCTCACACTTCATCCTTTCTTCCCATCGAGCCAGAGATGTGCATTGGATGGGAATGAGACCAGACTGCGGTGGGTGAAAAGGACTGGATTTGATCATATATTTCCAATAGCTTCCTTAACAACAGAGAACTATTCTGAAGGTACTTTTGACATTTACTTGAGTGTTTACTCCTGGAAAGTCGATGCCCACCACGGTAATCAGTAGACTGCTCTCTATCAGTGCCTGCAGGAAGGTGAAAAGGTGTCCTGAGAAATGAGATGAGAGCAAGTATAGTTTCCTTAGCGGTCTGGAGACCTGAGGCCTAAGGTCCGTTTCTTACAGTATCCTGTGCTCCCAGAGCTTTTCAGGAAAGCTGTAGCGTCATCACTATTCAAGGGACAGTGTAAACGTGTCAGATGAGCACATGGCTTGGAAACAGTGTGAGCTGGAGAACAAGAGGGCCCTCTCACCGTACTGTGATCTTTGCATAGCGTCGGGAGTAACGTGTGATGATGGCGGGGCAGGCCTCCTTAAGCTTGGCGGGAATTCAGTGGCCCGTCACCGACATAGTCATCTGGTTAAAGTGTCTTTTTAAAATTTACATAAAATAATAGAAAAAGAGAAGAATGGAATCAAGAGATGGATGGAGGGGAGAAAAGGAAAGGGGATAGAAAAGGAATTAAGATGTATTACATACATACATAAATTTCCCACAAGGAATATAAATATTATGTTCTGCAAACACATACTAATAAAAATGTACATTCAATGTTGTTTAGTAAAATTTTAAGTAAAATTCTTATCTCCTCCCATGTAATGTTTTCATCATATATGCAGGATATAAGGGAGTAGAAACTAAAGGCACCAAAAGAGTACATGGGCTCCAGCTAGAGGATAGAGGTACCTAGAGCCACCCCGGAAGTAGCCGTAGGAGCTGTTGGTCAGGAAAGTACATCCTAGTCGGGGAGGATTCTACTGGGCACTTTGTTGATTTGAATATGTCTCTTTCTAGGTGGGTCTTGTGGACCTCAGGATCAGATGGTTCTCTCTTTTAAGGGTTTGCTTTTGACCTCAGAGGTGCTTTCCTGAGACTTCATTTATGTCATATATTGGCTTTACTCTTCCGTGTAAAATCAGAGCACAGGCACTTGTAGAGCTGAATGAGAGAAAGGGATCTGGAAGACTGCTGTCCTCATGTCCCAGGTTTCAAAGCCACACGGGGCACAGATCTTGGAAAAAATGTTAGAATTCAGACAAGATTGGGTGTCAGTAATGACCATTTACACAAATCAAAACTATAGAAAAAAAAACCCTGCATATTATTGGGAAGATCATTTTCCTTTAAAGTTAGGGAAATGTTGGATATGGGCTGTATTTTCTATCAACCCATTTTCTTGTTTTATTGCTCAGTGACTTTATGTTTGGAGGTGAGATAAAGGCCAATAAAGTTTTACTTGTTTCCAATTTTTTGGCTGACTCTCTCTTAGTAATGTTTCTTTCCTTACACCTATTCTATTATAAAAGAAAAAACGAGGGGGAGAGAAATAACTATATAGGAGGAAGCAAGCTTTCATCATTGAAAGTAGCTTTTTTTTTTTTAAACAGCATCTATGGGGAATTTTGAACATTAGCTTCAAAAATAAGAACAAAACAAACAAAAAATTCCTGATGCCAAAGCTACGTTTAGATTTGGCTTTTCAAGATTCATGTTATGAAAGCCAGCACTAGAATAGGAAAGGCTGATTCCTGAAAAAGCGGATAGGTAAAATAATGGCCAAAAAATTTACAGGCTAGACCTACCTATAAACATTAAAATTTTTTTAAAATTTATTTTTATTAGTACATATTTGCCATACATAATGATCAAATTCATCATAGGAAATTTGTACCTGTACATAAAATTCTTCTTTCCCCCCCATTCCTCTCCTTTTCCTTCAATCTTTCTTCCCCCTCCCATTTATGGAAACGTTGTTGTTGTTGTTTGTTTGTTGTCGTACAGTTACTCTGGTTCCGAAGCTCGGTTCGTGAGCATCACCAACCAGACTCTGGGGAGGTTTCTGGAACACTTCCGTTTTTTTTTTTCTTTTTATTGAGTTTATTGATACATTTTAGGTATACATTACAGTTATATTCATTATTGGGATCTCGTACCTTTACATGACAGGGCTTGGTTCTCATTTTTTCCCCTTGTCCCTTCCCTCCCTTCACCCCCCTCCTCCCCTCCCCATTAACAAACACTTTATTTCCAATTTTTAATTTTCTCATTTTTTTCTTTTCCCTTATTCTTTTCCCCTACCCTTCCCACTTTCCCTACACCTTTAGCCCTTTTCTTCCTATTTCATATCACTTCCGTTTTTAATAGGCAGAGCAATCGCTTACATAATCACGGAGCAAGGGGGGGCACTGTATGCTGGGCATAACATGATTGGTTGATGCTCTCTTATTTCTATATAAGGTGATCTTTTGGGCGAGCTACGGAGGCAGTGAATGGGAGGAACATGACACTGTTCAGCCGGCTCTAAACCAGTCTCAGCGCAGGAGAGTGAGCATGCTCAAACTCCAGAGTATCCCCGAGCCGGCTAGGAGACGTGTGTGCAGCTCACTTGGCTCAGCCATGCTTGAATTTCTCTCACAGAAACCGTTTCCATTTTTTCCCTTTCAGTCTTTTTTTTTTTAAATTCCATTTTCCCTCCTGTCCCCCCTCCTTTGTTTCCCGTCCCATTTGAACACGTTCTTGCTACTTTCCTCTGTTTTGCTCATTTACCCTTTGAGTTGCTCACAGAAGAGAAATAGTACAATATTTAAACTTGTGTGTCTGATTCACTTCACTTAGAATGCACTTGTGGTGTATCCACTTACCTGTAAATGACTCAAGATCATCCTTCTGTATGGTAGAGTAGTACTCCATTTCATATAATTACCACAATTTCTTTTTCTATTCATCTGTTGATGGGCACAGAACTCCTAATTCTTCGTCTTATAGCTGTTGAAGATGGTGATCATTTTACTCTTATTTTTTTTACTCTTACTTTTCCCTACTGTATTCTCAAAGAGAATTTTGTGCCTTGATAACACAAAATTACAGGAGATTGGAAAGCACAAGAAAAGCAAAAGGGGTTGTAATAGAGCAAAGTGACAAATATTTTGAGGATTTTAATAAATGAGCCATATCAGCACCAGAGGGCCTTCTTGGCCACGCCCTCTCCGGCCCTTGGCGCTTTCCGCCATTTTCAGCGCCAGAGGGCCTTCTCGGCCACGCCTTCTCCTGCAGGCGGCACCTCCGTCCCTTCCGCCATCTTCAGCGCCAGAGGGTCTTTTCTGCCGCCCTCCCTGGTGGTGTTCCTGCTATCTTCAGCGCCAGAGGACCTGCTCGGCCAGGCCAGGCCCTCCCCTGCTGGCGCTGCTGCACCGCTGCCGCCATCCTCAGCACCAGAAAGGTAGCCGCGCAGGCAACCCCAACCCCCCCCACCTCTCTTCCCCCTCGCGCTTTTAGACCTCCTGATTGTACCAGTCTTTGGACCTACTCTGTAGAGGCAGAGGTGGTCATAAAGGGTATTTTCTGGCGCTTTCAACTTTGAACATCTTTAAAGAAGTGGTGGGGGAAACTTATAGTAGAACTGAGAGGAGTTCAGCCCTTTGGGAGGTCGGGGAACTCAGTCTGGGCCTTGCAGCCCGAGCTCAGTCTGCTTTGTGGGGTTCTGCCACCAGCTAGCTGAGGTCAGGGGACTCGGCTCCGCAAATGGCAGCACATATTGTATATTATGATAGCAGTGATATAGTCTCAAAGAGGCCCTTTAAACTCATTTTTGTTTCTTTTTTCTTCATTCCACTCTGCAAATTCTTTTTTTTCTTTTTCTCTTTTCTTTCTCCAACTCAGTCTGTTACTGTGCTGTAGTATCCCTCATCTCCCTTTCTGTTTCTGCTCTTGTCCAACTCACATTTCTTTCTTTATTATTTTTTTCTTTTTACTTTATGTTTTCTTATGTCATTCTGCCTCACTCAAGGGTTATTGTACTTCTATTTTGTTTGTTCGTTTTGAATTTAACAGTTTCCTGACGATTGTCTGGTCATTCTATGTCTTTTGACTTCATATGAAACCTTCTCTAATTCTTTTACTTATCTACTCCTCTTGTCTTAACTCTGTCTTATGCCCCCATTCTAAATGGTAAATATCCTTATTGAAAAGTTTATTCACTGTAAGCATACTTTGGACTGTTCTTGATTTTAATTTAATTCACATGGTTTGAAGGTGCTAGGTTGATGACTACCATAAGTGGTCAGTTTGCAAATTGTGCTTCCTTATATTGTGGTGCTGATTGTATCAATTAGGATAAAGGATTGTGATTGATTCAATGAGCTGTTTTCTTCGATATTATGAAAATGAGAATGTCTGTAAGTCATTAGAGACCCATGGGCTGCAGCCCAACTATATCAGGAAGATTTAAGTAATAACCTAAAGGTTAAACTAAGGACAACCCAACAACAATAGTAAAAATGAGAAAACGCTTAAGCAAAACACAGGAACAGACTTCCAGTTCACCAATGGCAAACAGTGGGGCAAATGAGGATGAAAAGTCTGACAGTAAATCATTAGGACACCCTGAAATCACCATAGGAAGTAACAAAACTGATCAATCAGGCTCTAGAGAAATATAAAACAGAAGTAATTTCCCAGATAATAATAGAGATGACAGGGAAAATGAAAGTTAAAATTCGTGACTCTAGAACAGAAACTTAGAGGAAATAAGATGAGCTCAGGACCATGATAGAAGCCATAAATGCCCAGCATAAGAAAGAATTGGAAACAATAAATGCCCAATACAAGAAAGAAATGAAATCCATAGGACAGACTCTAACCGATATTCAGGAGATTAAAAACTCCTTTGAGAGTGTTCACAAAAGAATAAAAGAGTCCAAAGATAGAATCTCAGATATAGAAGATAAAATTTCAGTCAGTGACCGTGGAAAGAGAGGTCTCTTAAAAACAGTAGGGGATCATGAGAAATTGATGCAACAACTCTTAGACGATACAAAGAAGAATAGCATAAGACTGATAGGAATTCAAGAAGTAGTAGGAGAAAATGCAAATGACTTTAAAAAGCTGTTCACAGAATTAATTATAGAAAACTTCCCAAACGGGAAGAATTTGACATACAGATAAGTGAGGCATATAGGACTCCAATTAGCCGTGATCAAAAAAAATCTACACCTAGACATATAATAATCAAGATCCCAGAAACCCAACAGAAGAACAAAATACCACAAGCAGTAAGAGACAAGAAACAAATTACATGCAAAGGAAAGCCCATCAGAATCACAGCAGACTTTTCAATACAAACCCTTAGGTTAAGGAGACCTGGAATGAGACATTTCAAGTACTAAAAGAAAACAACCTGCAACCTAGACTGATGTATCCTGCAAAACTTTCTTTCAAAATGGATGGGGAAATAAGATATTTCCATGATAAAGAACACCTGAGCAACTTTATGAATACCAAACCAGCACTACATTGAATTCTAAACAATATCCTAGAAAAAGACAAGGTAACAACATAGTGAGGTCCAACAGAGCAAATCAAATAGGCAAGCCAAGAATCTAAAAGGAGAAGGCGAAAAACACATGACAATAAGTTAGTACATATCAGTTAAAACCATCAATATCAATGGCCTCAATTCACCACTCAAGAGAAATAGACCGACAGAATGGATTAAGAAGCAAAATCAAATAATATGTTGTATACAAGACACGTGTAGTGCAAAAAGAAGTCCATAGACTGAAAGGACAGAAAACTTCTTCATGTAACAGGAGCCCAGAAAAAAAAGCAGGGGTAGCAACCTTATTCACAGACAAAGTAAGTTTCAAACCTAAACTGATTGAAAGAGACAAAGAAGCTCACTACATACTTGTGAAGGGAACAATTCAAGAGGAAGAGATAACAAATAATTTATTTTTAATTTATTGAGTATGTCAGAAAGTACATATG
The DNA here is from genome assembly GCF_012274545.1 of Fukomys damarensis. NCBI lineage: Eukaryota > Metazoa > Chordata > Mammalia > Rodentia > Bathyergidae > Fukomys > Fukomys damarensis. Next base: position 12,255,667 of record NW_022900915.1, read on the forward strand.
CTTTTTTTTTTCCCTCTTTTCTTCTTTTTTTCTTTTTTCTTTTTCTTCCTCCGATGCTGGGGATTAAACTCGGCACATTGTTCTGGCTAGGCAGGTGCAGCACTACCTAGCTAAATCTCAGGCTTTACATTTCATACTTAAAAAATTTTATCAACACATTAATACTTGTCTTTATATGTAGGTCCACCAAATTGATGAATTATCTTGGTTCTCATTTTCTTTGCTTTTTTATTTGAGAATTTATGAAATCTGTATATATGAGTAGTATGAAAAGTATTAAGGTCCATCTGTCATTTTCCTCTTTCATCTCTGCTTTCTACAAACTTCCTTTTCTGTCACTACAGCTTGTTTGGTTGGAAATTTTTTAAGACAAATGTTATGTTATCAATATATCTTTGTACCTATTTTCTACTGATGACAAATATTAATTTTTAAGTAAATTTTATTATAACTACACTTAAATAAACCATTAATATATAGTAGCTGGTACATATTACAAATTCTCAAACTCCCTCAAAATTGATATTTGTTTTTTCTCAAATCACACATATCACCAACATTCCACAATCACTGCACTGTTTTATTATACCAAAGTATATATTGTAGAAAATATGCATTGTGTATATGTGTGGGGGGTATGTTTTTACACATATGTGTGCACTATTAAATGAGAAACATGGTCTTGAATGTGATAGGATTGTGCACATTTGGCTTTTTGATAGTTTCTCTGGCAACCTTATGATTTCTTTACATTACATGCTTGACTTAATTCATAGTCCTTCGTTTGGGAAGAATATTACATATGTATTGGTGTTAAATTCTATCATTATGCTTATAAAAATATAATAAAAATAAGTATGGGATATAATAAAATACAAACAGAAAAATCTGATCTTAAAAATGTGAATTTTTTTAGTTGCTTTTGGATTTCAAATATAAGTATTTTTTTTCCCTGTGGAAAGTTTTGTTAGAAAATGTAAGTGGTACAATCAACAAGCATATGATATTTATCAATTAATAATACCAAGGAGTTTATAAATCACAAAATTTTGAGGACAGTTTCTCAACTATAATATGTAATTTTGTTTTATTTGTAATTACATTATTTCAAAAATACAGGAAAATGAGAAAGAACATAGCATTTGAAGGTCATATCAAACTAATAGTGTTTTGATTATTAGTCTGTTACATAAACTTTTGTTTATTTCATATCTTTTTTTGCTTTATATGTATATTTGAAATTTTTATTTAGTATCTTCATTTCTTGTTATCATGTATGTTTGCAATCTTTAATAAAAAAGTAAATATTTAAAAAAAATAAATGAGCCATAAAAATAGTATAATGAAGGAAGTGGAGGGGAAAGAAAAGTGAGTCTATAAAATAAAGTATTCCTGAACTCAACCTGTCCACTCATGGTGTTTGCAAATGGAAACACTTGATATTTTTCTTAATTTTTAAAAAAATTTAATGTAATCCCATTTACTCTATTTTTGCTTTTATTTCCTGTGCTTTTGACTTTTTTTTTTTTGTACTGGGATTGGAACTCTGGACCTTGCTCTAGCACTTGATATTTTAACATTGTTCATAATTTTTTGTTTCTAGACTGAAGTTTTTCAATCACAATACTGTCCTCCAACTGACCTTTCTGGTTGGTGCCCTGATAAGTTTGTGCTTATGTCTCTTGAAGTATAACTTGATTGATGGTCTTTTATAGTACACATGCCGAGGCCTGTTATGGAGAGTAGGTGAAATCCTGCGCATTAACTCTGACAGAGTTTGGAAGCTTTTGGAGAATTGCATTAGGAAAAAAAACCCCAAAACAAAAACAAACTATGTGGGTTATAGTGGGAAGGACACCCTGATTGACTAGATGTTTTCTAATGTGGGTATGAAATGCTGAGTTCATGTGCCATGGACTCTGCCCCAGTTACGGAAACATTCTGTCTGACTTGTAATATACAGCTGATGCAACAGAGAGGACAACTGTAAATTCAAACCTGCAAAGCTCTGAAGAAAAATATTCAAAACAAGGTTTTTGTTTTTGTTTTTGTTTTTGTTTTCTAGTGTTGGAGCTCTAACCCAGGGCCTCCAGCATGTTAGGCAGACAGTATCATTGAATTACATGCCAGCCCCTAAATAATATTAAATTTAAAATGAGTACCAGGGACTAAATTAATATAGCAATGTTTTAATATATGGACTATAATCCAGGACGAGGTTCTGGACAACAGAAGAATTGACCTGAATTTCACTATGCTGTTGGACCAAAAAGTTTTGTGAGAGCTCTGAGTATAACATAGATTAACTGAGTTCAAAAAGCCAACCAATCAGGGCCGGGGATTTAGCTCAGTGGTTCTGCCACCTGCCTTGCAAGTGCAAGGTCTCAATACTAAAAATAAATAAATAAAAAGTAAATAAATAAATGGCCAGCCAATTGCTTTGTCTTGTGAATTATTCATGTTAACTACATCTGCTGTCTGGAATCTGATGTCAGTAGTTCTTGACCTTCTTTAAGTCACTCTATCATTTTATTTAAAAGTTTTGGCTCTTTCTAAAGACAACTTTTCTGAGAAGAGCACTTCTGCAGTTACAGAAATTTGACTTGTTTTTGTTTTGGAGATAAATGTTTTGCTCACATTAGCTTATTGAATATCTATACAAAGGTTGTGCTGGGCATTGTGGCGCATGTCTGTAATCTCAGCACTCGGGAGGCTGAGGCAGGAGCATCATCACCAGTTTGAAGCCAGTCTAAGCTACTTAGTGAGCTCACTATGCAGTGAGATTTTGTCTCCAGAAGAAAAAATCTTGTGGTGATATAATTATCTTCATTTTATGCTGAAACGACTCATTCCCAAAGAGGTTATGTACCCAACTCTATTGGTATATATTTAATAATATTAAGATCTTACTATTATATATTAGAGATTTGGGGCTCCTAATCATATACTGTACTGCTAATTTTGTTTGCTTCTTTATTATTTATAGTACATTTTAAGAACTTGAGAAACTGTAGTTTCTTCCTAGACCCAGGCCGGCATGAGCCATGCAACTCATGATCACAGCAATCTTGGGGGACAGCTGAATCCCTGGAGTTTGTGGAGCCCAAAGAGAGAGAGGTTGAAAATCAGGAAGTTGGGGTCAAGGCATGAGTTTGCTTAGGCACAGTTGGAGATGAACAGCTGATGTCGGCAGTGAAGAGGGTAAGAGGATAGAGTGGGTCACTGATTTCTGTGATTTGTTTTAACTCAACCAGTATTTCTTTAGCACCTGCCACACACAAATCAGTGTGTTACCAATCAGAGATGCAAACCAGCAGACACAGAATCAATCTTGCCTTCATGGGCTTTCAGAGTAATGAGTGAAATGCAGCTTAATCATTACCTACACAAATAAATGGAAAGCAGAACTGTGCTTAATGTGGTGCAGGCCAGGTGTATGGACGATGGGAAGGACTAGGAGGGGGACTTGAGACTGTCATGGGTCAGGGAAGGCTTCTCTGAGAAAAGGGATGGTTTAACTGAGATCTGAAGAGTGAATTACTTTAGGAACGAGATAGGGAAAAGAATTCTGAAGAGAGAGTGGTAGTGTGTGAAAGTCATGCAAGGGAAGGTGGAGTGTAGCCAGTGTGCCTAGAGTAAAGAGGGGTACAGGAGCTTGCTGGAGAGAAAGGTAGGAGAAAGACTCCACATAGTCTTGGGCCATGTTCATGGTTAGAGTCTTTATCCCCATAACTATGGGGGCCAGTGAAATATTGGGGTCAGGGGATGGCATGACTAGGCTTAAATTCCAAACAGGTCTCCTGAGCTGAACGAGAAGCAGGCTAGAGGAGGGAAAGAACAGGAGCAAGTAGTTCAGTTTGGAGGCAGTTTGATTTTGTCCAGAAGCAATAATCAGCTCTCAAGATGTCTGGTACATAGGAGTTTTGGTCTTTCTGAGCTGGTAGCATCGAGATAAAGGCAGGTGGTTGACCTGAACATGAAGATAGAAACCTATAGTGCTGAATAGAGTAGACTGTAAGTCTACATTTCAGAATAATTGTTTTGTACACAAGTATGGTTACCTTTTATTAATATACTAGATACATTGATCACTGTTCATTTATAGCTAACATCCAGTCTGCCAACTGTTTTCCTATCCAGTATGGTTCCCTAGCAAATGATCTTAATCTGTTAGTTTTCAGTGAGCTCAATTAATTTAAAGATAATTCCATAACTTTCCCCAAGTAATTGGTTTAGAAATGAACGCCTGACGTATTTCTAGCCAGTGAGGATGAAGGGAAGCTGAAAAGCATGAAAAGGTACTTCTGTGGAAAATTTTCGTCTAATAAGAAAAATCTACAGGAAATGACTTAGATTTGAGAACAGGAACTGCCAGGATCTGTGGATGGTGAGAGGTAGGAGGAACTTTGAGCTTGACCTTAACAACACCATTAAGCTATTAGTCAACAGAAATCAATAATCTTCAGGGCTCACTGTGCTTCTGACTTCCTGTTACAGGGTATAATAACATCCTTGATTTGAATTTAGGTTTCTCTTTTCACAAATAACCAAATGAACCAGCTGTGTGTACTGACTACTGTCTGTGAGCTACTTTTTTTCTACAAGTTGAGTGATAGTTATATATGGTGCCTTGAACTGTAGTTATGAGGAGTATATTAGATAATGCACCTTAAGTGTGTAGCTCATTGCCCAGCAGTTTTCAATAAATGGCTACTATGCAGATTAATCATAATCATTTCTTATATTAAAGTCAGTGAGGATGGGCTCTGATTAAATATAGCCTCCTGTCTATAATTCCCTTACTTGTCAACTATTTGGAAACAGAAAAATAAATAGCTATACTTTTTTTCTTCTACCTAAATTTATCTTGTACTTGAGGTTTTTGTTGGGACATACAAATATGCTCTAGATTGCCTGGATATCATTTTTTAAACCACTTTGATGATTCATTTCAATACAACTAATTAAATTTATAGTGGAGATGATTCAGTTTGATCATTAGGTTGTCAGAAGGCACCAGCTGGATAATTGAGAGAGCCAGACTCTTTCATTTGGCTGTGGCCTCCGTCTTTTGTTGAAGGATTTAACACATGAGATAAGTACTATGTAAAGATCATATTGGCAATACTTACTCTATCACAGAGGAGCACTGAATCAATTCTGATTTTTCTTGAATGCTCAGATCAATAGCTTAGTTCTTTTTTCCCAAAATCCTAATATGATTTTTGGACCACTGTCAACAGTTCACAAACTAGCTTGCCACTCCCAAAATGAATTGTATGAGTCAAAGCCAAAACTGGCTTTTGAGCATTGTGCTTCTCTGAAACACTTTTGTTTTTGGTCCTCACCTAGTCATTGCTAGACTTACACTTTCTTTTGACCAATCTCCTAAAGCGGAATCCACTCTGCAGCAGTGGCTAGATACCAAACTTATCTGCAAAAAGCATATTTGCGTTTGCAGGGAGAAAGCTAACATTTGAGTGCAAGCTGTGGTGCAACAGATGCAGTCCCAGAATCAGAGACCTGGAATACCTTGCTGAAGTCACAAGTTGATAAGTAGCAGAGGAGTTTGAACCAGGCTTTCCTCACTCCCCAGACCCCTGCCGGAGAAGCAGCATGGCATAGTAAGAAGCAGATCTTACACGGCCAGAAGCATGACTGCTTATGTCCAGCAGTTGGCTTTGCCACTGACGTTGGCACAGTCCTAGGCAAGTCATCTTGCTGTGATCACTCTCAATACTTCCTGGCACAGTGTAAGTGATAAATGTATTTTAAAATTAATTTATTGGTGTAATTTAGATATACACAATGATCACATTCTTCATGGGAAATTTGTACCTGCGCATGATGTATTTTAGTTCTTCTTTGTGTCCTGTTCCTCTCCTCTCCCTTCAACCGCTCTTCTGCTCCTTCCATACAAAAGCTTTGTTTCCTTTTTCCCTTCTTTTAAAAATTTCCCTTTCCTTTCTCCCTCCCCTCCTACCTAGTTTCCTTCTCCATTTGAACATTTACTTCCTATTTCAAAATATCTGTTACACATTTTGGTCCTTATTTATACTTTCAATTTCTCACACTAGAGATACAATGCAATGTTTACACTTATGTCCAGTGTATTTCACTTAAAGAACACAGTTTCAGCGTGCATTTTTTGCCTAGAAATGTCTCTTGTTTATCCTTCTTTATAGCTGAGTAATACTCTGTTGTATAAAAAAAGCTACATCTTCTTTATCCATTCTTTGGTTGATAGGCATTTGAGCTATTTCCAAGATTTATCTATTATGCTGCTATAAACATGCTATAATGCTTTTAATGCTTTTTTTTTTCTTCGACTAGGGATCAAACTCAGGACCTCACACTTGTCAGGCAGGCGTGGTTCCCCTGAGCTAAATCCCCAACCCCTTTTAATATTTGTTTTTGGAAGATACCAAGAAGGGGAATAGCTGGGTCAAATGGAACCTCTAGTTTTAGTTTTTTTTTTTTTTTTTT
>NW_022900915.1:12262282-12279086 GCF_012274545.1 Fukomys damarensis
TTTTTTTTTTTTTTTTTTTTTTTTTTCATCTCCACCTCATTTCCACAGTGGTTGCACCAGTATACACTCCTATCAGCAGTGGAAAAGTGTTCCTTTTTCTCCACAACCCCTCTAGCATTTGTTTTTGATTGAGTTTGTGATGATAGCTATTTTTTTTTTGGAAGACAATCTCAGCATTGTTTTAATTTGCATTTCATGAATGACCAGTGGTGCTGAACATTTTTTCATATATTTATTTGCTATTTGTGCTTCTGCATTTGAGACGTGCATTTTCATTTTAGATGCCTATTTTTAGATTGGTTCTTTACATTTGATCTTAACCAAAAGGCTGAGAAGCAATAGATTGGGTCATTAAATTGGGGGAATCTTATTTTTTTGAGTTCTTTATATTTTCTAGATATTAGTCCTTTGAGGAACAGCTGGCAAAATATTTTTTCCTGTCCTGGGAGTTGTCTCTTAACTGTTGGTGATTTCTTTTTCTGTGTAAAAGTTTTTTAATAAAATGAAATTCCAATTTTTTATTCCTGGTAATACTTCCTGTGCACTCAGCTTTTTGTTCATAAAGTCTTTGCCTCTGCCTATGTCTTCAAGACTTCTGCCTATTCTCTCTTCTAGCAGATTTAGTGTTTCTTTTTCAATATTCAGATCTTTGATCCATTTTGATTTTAGTTTAGTGCCTGGTGAGAGACATGTGTCGCGTTTTAGTTTTAGTCTTCAGCATGTGGAAAGCTAGGTTTCCCAGTACCATTTACTGTGAAGGTGTTCGGCCCCTTTGTCCAAGATACGGTGACCAAATGTGTTTGGAGTAAATTATACTACAAAGCTACTCTAATAAAACAGCATGGTACTGGCAAAAAACAAAAATAAAAACAACAAACAAAATATAGACTCGAGGATCAGTTGAACAGATTAGAAGATGTAGAAACAACTCCCAATAAATATATTAAAAATAAAGTGAAATAATACGCTCTTCACCTCTAGATAAATGTGCTTGTATTGCCCTATTTCCACTTTGGCTTCAATGTTATTGTATATTTTGTAATGGAGGTACAAATACTTCTGAACAAGTTGCGTATACTTGACCACAGAGCTAGACTATTTCAGGCTGCAACTTGAATGCAGGTCTTTAAGACTATAAAACCAGTATATTTCATTACCACATCCCACACAGAATGGACATTTGAGGAATTACAAAACAGAACTTCACAGAAGATATTAACTGAAAGGTTAACATTCATATTTATTTCTTAGACTTTTTAGGGATTAACTATGACTGACTATGGTTTTTTTTACATGTTGAGATTTGAAAATTAAATGTAATTTGAATAAAAGTCCAGGTATGATATGTATATACCTCTGGAAATACAGTGAATGTTTATATTTTCTGAAAAGTTTATTGCAGTAAAAGACATGTTGCTATTAATCACCCTCAAAACACTATATCTCACTTCAAATACATCCCATTATTACTGCCACTTTCTGAAGCAGATCTGGAAGTTCTTCTTCTTGTCTTTAGTGGCTCTTCTGTGACTGCCTTGATGCCCTGAATTGATTCAAAACATTTAATCTTCCACAGTCACTTTGAAGTCGAGGAAGGGACAAAGTTGCCTGGTGCAAGATCTGGTGAATAAGGTAGACGATGAGAAACTCAATATTTCTACAAGCCTTCCTTTTGCTTGAATGGCACCTAGCAACAATATTCAATATTGTATTTTGGATATACTTCATAAAAACATGAAAAAGGACTTCCAGAAGTGCTTCAGAAAGTGGCAAGAACAGTGGCATAAGTATGTTCAAAGCTAGGAGAAGTATTTGGGGAAGATATATCTTTTACTATAATACTTTTTAAAAAATTTAAACATTTACCCTATATTTTGATCACACCTTGTATATTCATTCACCAGAGATTTCTCATCTTCTTTTTGTCTTATACCAATAACAAAACTGTTCTTATTTATCTCTGTTATCTTTTGCCACTACTCTATGAGATTTTAAATATTTTGTCACATATATGCCATTCTTTGATTCTTTGCCATGCATTGGTTCTGACTCAGTGTGCTATAAATAAACACAAAACTGGAATAAATTTCATTAGTACATAAACATAATACCTATCATAGAGTACTTCACATAAATTCCTTCCTCTGCTTGTCAAGCAGGGGCTCAAGAAATGCATGTCTGTGCAGCCTGCACAAATTCATAAATTGCTTCAAAGAATGGGGAAATATCGAGTAAACACAGACAATTAATAATCATATTTCCAAGGGCCTGAATGGAGCTCCCATGCATTCCCAAGGAGCAGAGGAAAAGTGCTTGTCCTGTGTTGTCCTTGAGGGATCTGGCATTGGGTGAGTGAGCTGGATGGACACAAGTTTAAATTTAGCATTTTTTTGGGAGGGGGCATGTACATTTGTATTTTTCCCCTGCCTGAAATAGATTCTTCATTTTTCTGGAAGGCGAACATTCCTGATCTTTCTTGTATGAACCCAGTGTATCTCACTGTCAGCACATTGTTTGAATTGAGTTGATTTGTCTCTCTTCTGCAAGAATGGAATATGACCTATACTTGAACACTAAGAAAATTCCATCTTCTTCATCACAATGATTGGTCTAGATGATCCAAACAGACCAACTAGATTTAATTCTGGAGCTTCTCTTGGAAATATTAGGAAAGAAAATTCCCTGCCTCTAGATCTGCAGCTGGAACAAGCCCACATGAAAACCACGTGCTTAGAATTAAGTCAAAAACAAAGGAAAAAATGTGCCTGGAGATGAAGGAACCAGCTGTGAAGATATCACTTGAGCACCATGTTCAAGTCAAACCTGAAGATTTTATCTTCAAACTTTTCATTAACATGTAGAAGTAAAGAGTATATTTCTTTCTATTAAAACTAGTTTGCTATTTTCTCTTAAGCCAGTTTGAATTGGTTTTTATTATTTGCAATGAAAAGGTCATCATTAATCAGACTATGATATAAAAGTACCATAACAGTCATATAAATAAAAACCTTGGGATCTTCAGGATGGAGAGACTAGGAAGTGTTATTTTACTTCAGCTTTGAAAGATATGTAAACTTTTACAAGGGGAATAAGGTAAAGAAAATTATTTCAGAGGAAGAGACAACAGGGGAGAAAGTGATGGGCATTTGAGGGAATGCAAGAAATTTAAATTGACCAAGGGATATTGTTGTGGTGGGGAGTGATTAAAAAAAGTGGCTGGAGAGATGGGCACATTGTACGTGTTCTGTGTACATATTAAGGGCAGTATGAGCCAGAGGAGAATGATATAATAACATGGATATGTTATAAGTTACTAATAGGGCAGAATGGAGAAAGGACTGGAGTATAGAGCCCATAGGTGAGAAAGTCGATTTGGAGGCCATGGCAACCATTCACGAAAACAACAACATATCCACTACGCTATCATTGATCCATTCTCCCAATCCTGCATCCAAGGCAGATATTGTTATTTCACCACCCGCTTTCCCAATTTAGCATTCTCAACCCAGTGTTGCAGATAGCCATTAGCAATTGTTTGTCCATATGAACACTCAGGTTGAAATGTACCTGCCCTTCTAGATCATTCAGTAAGCGGTTAATGTGATAGACTGAAATTCTATTGTCTGTAGCTTTAGATTTTCACGTTCTATTGTAGATCTAAAACATAACTGTAGAAGTAATGGATGAGTGTTTGCTGAAGATGAAAAGAAATATTTTGAGTGAAATTTAGGGCTGTAGGAGAGAGTAACTTTTCTTTATCTCTCAATGCAAATGACAGCCCTGATCCAGCAAACAAAACAAAGTTGATGGACTCCATGGGAGCCAGTGTCTGGCTCAAGCCACTTTTAATGGGATGTGGAGCATGTGCATTTCCTTGAGGTCACAGTTTAAATCTGACCCATGGCTCTAAGATCCTCTGTCTGACAGCTTCTTGGCAGCTGCTGTGAAATGAATTATGGGTCTCAGGATCATTTCGAGTAGCATGAGTCCATTTCAGCAAAGCCATTCTTGAGTTACTGCTGGAGAGGGAGTGCTAAATTGAAAGGCAAAAGAATAAATGGAGACAGGGCTGCTACATCTGCCTATGGTTTTTCTTTGCATATTGAGATTTAAAAATCAAGTGTAATTTAAGTAAAAGTCCAGGTTTCCCAGAGCCATCTTGAGGCCCACTGGGTTAAAGGCTATAGTAAGAGCTGTTGCTAGAGAGAGGACACTGTCAGAGAGTGGGATCTGTTCTCCTGTTGGCTCAGAGAGAAAGACTGAAACATCAGGGACTCCAAGGGCCTGCACTCTGGATAGCAAAGAGGAGTTGCAGTCCTGAGATCTACCAGATACAGGATCTTAAGAGCAACATCTAATTTGCATGTCAGATAAAGAAGAGACATTCCTCATTTGGACAGCACCAAGAGGCCATGTAGGAAGGAAGCTGATTCTTAGGTACTAAGCTTTGAAATTTTCTTAAAAAGTTTCTCTCATTCCACTTAGGGGTACTTATGAGATATGATTGAGAAATATGGCGTGTGTTAGATCTTAAAAAATTGATCGCAGTAAAAGATAACATTGCTACTAACCCACCTCAGGACACTCCCTTTCACTTCAAACACACTTATCCTACCACTTTTGCTACTTTCTAAAGTAGTTCTGGAAGTCCTTTTTCATGTATTTTGTTCACTGTCATGACTGATGGACTGAATCCTGACTCAATTCAAAATATTACTCCTCATGATCATTTAGAATTACGGGAAGAGCCAGAAGTCACACTGTGTCAGATCTAGTGAAATAAAGTGGATAAACACACCATGATGTTTTTGCGAGCCTGCCTGGCTGTTGGATGGCACTCGGCAGGGGCATTTAGTATGGCTTCTTTTTTTAAAATCACACCTAGTAACTGCTTCAGAAAGTGGGAAGAAGGACGGTGTTCTAGTAAGTTTTTCATTGCTGAGACATAATACTAGACACTGACAACTGTGACAAACGTTTAGCCCACAGTTTGTAGAGGTTTCAGTCCATTGTTGACTTGCTCTAAGACAGGGCAACATGGCAGCATTGCAGAGGAGAGAGAGCTCATGGCATGGCGAGGCAACTGGAAGGAGGGGTGGGAAGAGGAAGAAAGGGAGAAAGAGAATGAGAGGGAATCAAGGGAGGATAAAGATCAGGGAAGAGATGAGCCAGGACGTACCTCCAGTGACCTAGTGGCTCCTGTCCTAGTGGCTTCACTTGCCGAATCACATTTAGCTTTAAATGTGATAAATAGTCACTGATAAATATCACACACCCTCATGAGCCCATCGCCCCTGAAAAGCCCCACCTATGAGTGCATGAGGCTTTGGGGGACATTTGGGTATAAACTATAACAGATGTGATAAATGTGTCTGAAGTAAGGGGGGTATTTGGAGGGGCATTAATTGCACTGTGTTTTTTAGTATAAAATTTTTAAACTTAAATATTCACTGTAAATTTTGATCACCCCTAAATTCCTTCATTTTATAAATAAAATAACTGAGAGTTTAAAGAAATAATTTGCCTGAGTTACATATCTAGCAAGTGTTGAAACCTGGATTTCTTCAAGTATCTGACTGATTCCTAAGCCTGTGTTGTTTTCATTGTACTATTGGTACCTTTGAGTATAAAAAAGGGTTATGTTACTGGAAATAGCCCAATTACCCATCAAATGGTGCCTGGATAAAGAAGATGTGGTTTAAAAAAAAATGGAGCCAGAAAGGAGGAGAAGCTAGAGACATTTATAGCTAAATGAATGCCCACTGAGGCCATTCTCTTAAGTGAAATGAATAGGACACACATGTAAATACCAAATACTTTCTCTGGTGTGAGAAACAAAGCATAAATGAGGATCAATATGTATAATAGAAAATGTGAAATAGGAAGAAAAGGCCCAAAGAGGAAAGGGAAGGGGAAGTGTCAGAGGCGGGGGAAAGGAAAGAAGGAAAGGGAATAAATATGAGAAATGAAAAAATGGAAACAAAGTCTTTGTAAATAGGGAGGGGTGAAGAGGTTGTAGGGAGGGCTGGGAAATTGGGAAAAAAATAAGAACCAAGATACATCCTGGAAAGGTACGAATTACCAATGATGAATGTCATCATGTTATATACTTAATAAACTAAATGAATAATAAAAAGATTAAATTAGAATGTCTGTCCCCAACTAGATTTAAATAAAATGACTTGAAAGTCCTTAAAACTAATAGATAGTGGGTACTCTGCTATGCACCTTACAAGAATATTCCTAGTTAATTTTCAGAACAAATCACGCATAGGGTTCTATTGCCATTTTACAGAGGAGGGAATTTAGAGTCTAGTGTTTTATCTAAGACCTCCTAGCTCCAAATCATACAGCTAGTGTTAAGATTCAGGTCTGTTTTGCTCCAAAACATACATTCTTGATCAATAAAGCTGGTGTGATACATATTTATAGAGTCTTTTTATTAGAGGCACATGGAATTATATTGGGGGCACATAAATGAATACTTTTTATAGGTAGTCCTATCTTATTTCAATTAATGTAGGCAAATGAGACTGCTTTTTTCTGTAGGGGGTGATACAGCATTTCTGCTGTAACATGCATTTATATCAGTGAAAAAGTGAGCCAATTTAAATGAAATAAGTAAAAAATAATTAGGCACATGGACGTGGCAAAAGGGCTGATGTAGTTCATGACAGACTGAGGTCTGGGGCCACCGCGGTGTGCTGCGCTGTTCTTCCAGAGGCGCCTTGGCCTGCTGTGAGCAGGAGGAAGTGTGCACAAGGCTGAGGGTGCTCTGTGGGCTGAGGGGTGCCTCCTGGCTCAGAACAGCACTGCTGCCTTGGAGGCCTTAAAAGAAAACACGGCTCTTGCTGTTAGCTCCCGAATACTGCACCATGTGGGAAGGTGAACGTGTTTAGTGTGCTTTGCTTTTTAAATTCTACCTGAGTTCCCATATCCAGTCTAAGTCCCTCTTCCTCCATAATCCTTTTTTTCTGTACCATAAAACCAGACTTTTCATAATAAAATCTAGTAATATGCTGTTATTGTTTCTCTGTCATTGTGACCAGAGGTTGCAAACATACTAACACTGAAAGTATCACGCACGACCTCTGAAAGACTGACAGTGGCGGTTGAAGTGCTGGTTTGAAGGAATTCTGAGGCTATGTGTGATCTCTGTAGGAGAGGACACTGATCAATTAGTGATGCCTGTCGCGGGGCGGGCTGGGTGAGAAGAGGTGTGCATGCTACACAGCTGTAATTGTTCTTCATTCTCCAGCCGGGTGTTTGCTCTTTGAGAAAATGATCCACAGCCCAGGAGTGGCACTTCCCTTAGCATGTCACACATTTATGGATTCGTTGATTCTTTCATTTCTCCTGAAGATTGAATATGTAATTCCAAAAGAATCAGAAGTCATTGTATTAAGTTTCACTGTAGATTACAGGTTTAAAATCTGCATTTCTGATTTGAAGATGAAATACCTGCTTACTAAAGAGCAATTGACCTTTTCTTTCTACCTTAATCCAGCAAGAGCTGAGCAGGAGATTTAAAGATGTGGAATGGGAGCCAGGCAAGGGAATGGATTGGAAAAGCAATGACTTTAGGCCCAAATGAGCTTCTATAATAACATTTTGGTGACACTTTTTTCCCATATGCTAATCCAGTTGTCTTTAATCATTTTCCTTCTGTGGATGTAATATCTCCTCGCTTTTTTTCTGTGATTCCGTTACTTGTTGCCAAAGAGCAGATGGCCAACAGGTAAGAATGGCTGGTTCATTGGTCTCTTTGCTAGAGATTTCATCAGCACCAAGGTACAGTAAAGAGCAGCAGCTGTCAGGATTCATTCACAGTGGGATACTGATCTAGACAAGTGCCTGCACTGGGACTAGAGGTATCAAATTGTAGTGGGGGGGAAGCGATCTGCAGAGTGCTGTCTGTGCATCCACCTAAGGCACTCCTTGACAAGGCTGTGAAATAAGCATAGTGCCAGTTCAGGCTCTGCTCATCTCTCTTCTGGGTTTGCTTTACCTGTTCTCTTCATGATCCTAAAATGTTTATTGCCTTCAGGGCAGGGCATGCTTTCCCATGACGAAAATTTTAAAAAATGTTTTCAATATTATTTTTTTCTAACTTAGCCTGTTCTCTGGCGTAAGAATATTTATTCTTAGCTTGTTGATCACATTCTGTGTAGAATAAATTAATATTTTCTAATACTTCCAATAGCTCTTCTAAGCATAATGCTTTGTCTTTGGTTTGTTGTTTAATGTCGTGGAGTTATGTCAGTGGTATGAATCTCAGGCAGTGTGACTGGCCAGGGGAGGAAGCACTTGTGGTTACAAAGGTTTCTTTTGAGAACCTGGTGCTGGGGACCATTCTTCAGTCTGAGTACTTCCTGGCAGTGGCTCTCAGTTGGCATCCGGCAGAAGTGAGCTGTCAAGTGTTGATCAATAATAATGTGTGAGCTGATTTTTGCTGTGACTGAGACTTCTGTGGGCAAAGTCATGTCTGTTGGAATTTAGAATTAAGTAGCTCATGCAATGCTGCATAAGGTTGAGTAAGACTTGGTGCAAATAAAAGACATCTCATACCATTAAGCTGGTGCCAAAAGAGACTTTATTTACTGAAACATGAAAATAACTGGGCCTTGTATATACATGAAAGCAAAGTTAAGTCAGCAAATGCTACAATTTAAGTATCTACTGAAGTCATTGTTGCAAAGTGTGTTGTACCATTTCTTATTTCGAGAGACCAGCTTGTTACCTGGCCAAGGAAGGCACTCAAGAGCTGTTTCATAACCTCAGGAGTAAGATCAAGGTTAGTCTTGTGTTGTATCCTCATGTGTCCAAATAATAGGCAATCTTGAATTAGACAGTCCTGTATCTTCTTTAAAAATAATGAAAACTTTATATTTTTGTTCTAATTGAAAATACACACTTCCAAATCTACAGATGAAGGAATTATTCATATAAACAATATTTACAGTGATACCTTGGTCCACGAACTTAATTTGTTCTGTGATTTTGGAAAAGATGGCCGTGTGTTCGTGTGGGAAGGATGGATGCAGCTGTGCTGTCACCCATTGCAGAGTTTGCAAACAAACATTTCTGCCAAATGCTTCTGTTTGCCAGCCATACATAGGAAGGCAATATGTTAATTTAGAAATCCTGCTTTTCCCACTTTTACATTTGTGAGACGATGTTATTCAAGCCCTTCAGATGTGTATTGGGCCTTTGATATGGTTTCCCCCTTCTCTTGATCCTAACTCTTCTTTAGGTTCAAGTTGTTCAAAAGAGACTTAGGCAGTTGCCCAAACACAATAAGGGGAAAAAATGAGAATCAAGACTTGCCATGTAGAGGTGCTTGATCCCAACAATGAATGTAACTGTACTGTATCCCTAAAATGTACCAATAAACTCAATTAAAGCTGGAAAAAAAAAAAGAGACTTAGGCAGTTGCCCAAACACATTTCATAGTTGACAGTATAGCAGTAAATTATGTAGAACCCATTGGCACCAGCAGCCTGATGATGATTTTGGTATCCATTAATACTTTATTTCAAGAGTGCTTTTGCTGTCTTAGAAAGCCCTGCTGTTAGTGTTTGGGCCATTGAGTGAGCACATTTTTCTTTCCTCAGGCTTTCCCATCAGTATTGGGATCTAATAATAAATTTTCTTCTTGGACTCAGTTTGGGGTCTGTTTTGTCTCAGGAATTAAGAAGAGGGACTGGGAACTGTTGCAGGAAGATGAGCGTAGGGAAGAAAAGCTTGGTGGTGTGATCTCAACCTGGGTGGGACTATGAAGATTTTAAGTACTGAGTGTGAAGGGCATCCAGAGATGATGGAATTCAACACCTTCATGACTTAGAGAAGAAATACACAAAAAGTTTTGATGATATGTATCTCTGTTTTTCTTTCTTTCTTTCTTTTTAACTCCATAGCCAATATTTTAAAGCATTGCATTATCTTTCAAAGAATTTTGTGTTATTCTTGGCCCTGGTCATTCTTAACTATGAAAACTTAAGCAAGAGACTTAGCATCAGTGAGTATGAGTTACATTATCTTTAAAATGGAGTAATAATCCCGTGGTGATTTTGTGAGCAGAGATGAAAATGATATATGTAAAGTGCCCATCCCTGCATCTGGATGTACTATTATTATTGCAAGCTACTCTTATTTTGCAGCTGTAGGTCTTTTTTTAGGCAGTGAGTGTCCACTTTCTACCTTTTCCTTTTCCTTCCCACCTACATCAACTGTACTTTGATTCTAAAGACACAGTGAAAAATAAAAACTAGGAAGAATTCAGTTACAGTGTTAAATGAAGTTGTATTATGTGGCTTTTATTCTTTTTCTTTTGTCCCCAGAGCTCCTCACCCTTTAAGAGTCAGGTCCCATCTCATTGTTTCTAGGAAGCACCCTGTCTCTACCAAACTGTCATTGTGATTCTTTGAGAACTAGAAATGTGTAATAAAGTTGAAATGGTGTGTGTGTGTGTATGTGTGTGTGTGTGTGTGTGTGTGTGTGTGTGTGTTAATTCAAACACAAAGAATAGCATGAAGTATTATCCGAACACTGTGATATAGTCACTAGATGCTTTGACTTGAAACAAAAGAAAATAAGATATTTTCTTTCTTGCAGAGCAGTAGCTGGATATTCTAAAGCTGGAAGTCTTTTTATTTGTCCTTGTTTGAGGAATGAGCTCTGCTCCTGACAGAGACACTAAATTAGATATTTTTAAAAGCTTGTCATTAAGCTTCCAATTAAGAAATGTCCCATTGCTGCTCTCAGTGCATGTAATTGATAGAGATCCTTGCAGAGTCCAAAGACATCAGCCTGGCATTTTCCAAAAATATGGCAACTGACATTTTCTCTTCTTACAATGGCTGAGAAGTATAATTTAAAAAACACCTTTCTCTTTTTCTTTGAATTGCTTTACATAGAAGAATCAATAACTAGTGCATTTGCGTTAGGCTGATGACTAGAGGCCACGTTCTGAAGACCACATTTCACTATCAATAGTCAAGGGCCGAGGATTTAGCTCAGTGGTTCCGGTGCCTGCCTCTGCCTCACAAGCACAAGAACCTGAGTTTGATCCCCAGTACCAAAAAGAAAAAAAAAAGTCAAGGGAAAGTGTAAGTGATGGGAGAAATAGTCTAAAGAAGATGGCAGGACAGGTGTGCCAGTGGCTCCTTTTCTCACCCCAACTCTAGGCCAGGGGAGTTGTCTTGATTCTTCCCAGGCCACAGTGTTGAATATACTTTCCAGAAGATAGGCCCAAGCCTGTATTTTACTAATTAGCCTACCTAGCATTTATTGAGCACTTACTATGTGTAAAACTTCATGATCAGTTCTGTGGCTTCTCCCTTAAAGCAGAATTACAGTCTCACATAGCTAGAAAAATGTACATGTAACACATGAAGGAGTGAAGCAAAATAAAGAGCTTTCAATTGTGAACAGAAGCTGAAAGGAACCAGTTACAGCCTTCCAGTAAAGTGAACTTCCATGACCTTGCTACTTCCCTGATGACCTTGTCCTCCCTCAGTTCCTCTCTTTCCTCACAGTGCACCCTGCTCCTTTCCTGCTGCAGTATCATCCCTCATCAGGTTGGACATATTCTGCATCCATCACGGGCACCTCTGCCTCCACTTGTCATTATCCAGGCACAGCTTAGACTCTGCATTTTAACAAAGGCTCTTCTGGCACCCACTGCCTAACCTCCCATTATTTTATTTCCTTGTGAGCACTTAATCTGTAAATATCTTGCTTATTTATTCATTTACATGTTCTGTTCCACCCTCATGAATATGTATATTCCATAAAGTCTCAAGCTGGGAACAAATTTTGGGAGAGGCCGAGGACTATAGCTGAGCTATGAATGGATGTTTGTGGGTGTAAAGCCACCCTCTGACCCCCATGTCTGTCAGATTTGTGGTTTTGCTTTCACTCTTCTTCCTTTAACATTTTGTTCACCAATCTTGTACCATCTTGTAACAAAAGGAGCTGTTTTAGAGCATGTGCTCCTGATTGCTTTGTCTCTTTCATGGCTTTTCCTCTGTGCAGGGACTTGTTTTGTTTGGTGCTGTGGCCTCACTGCCTAGCACGTGCCTGGTACAAGGATGTGCTCAACAGTGTTAATGGGACTGTCGGCCACACACTGGCGGCGTGACCTGGCATGTGGCATTATATTATGCGGCTCTGTAAGCATCTGTTTGTTAACTTGTAGAACAAAGAAGGGGTCTAGGCAATAATGACATCTCTACTCCCCAAATCTTGAGAGGATGCAGAAAGGTACCAAATGTAGCATGATTAACATGTCCTAGAGTTTAGCAAGAAAAGTTCATAATCAGAAATAGCATGTTTTGAGTCTCTGTCTGCTTTTTGGAAAAGTAACCTTGAATGTTCTGTCCCTGGGGCAAAGTCAGTGTCTAAGGAGGGCAGGGTTTGTGCCTGATGCATCCCTCAGCACTTAAGTGTGCATTTTCCTCTCAGCTAATGTATCCTTGATGAGGCCAGAGGATAGAGTCATCCAGTAACTGCCATATCTGCGTGTGCCCCTTTTTTATTTGAAAATTTTCCTTTCCATGCTGATTCCTTATTTTTAACAAAATTCCATTTTAAGAGAAGCACGCACTAGAATCTTTAACACCGAATCCTTGGATGTGTATTAAGAATGAACTGAATCAGATATTATTTTGTTTATTAGATTCCTTCCTTCAAGAAGGAAGAGACAAAGTTGATTCAAGAGATAAACTTTTGAATAATCAGAGGGATGACACATACTCTTTTCCCACTGCTGACTATTAAACGAGTGTTCACTGAGTATGGAGTGTGGATCAGACACTGCGCTAGATGCTTTTGCCAGCATGTTCTAATTAATCTTCCCAATATGCTGTGAAATAGAGTAGTGCTTTAATATGCCATTTTATATATAAGAAGACTAAGAACAAAGAGTTTGTGTCATTTTCCTCAGATATTGTAGCATATAATTTAATTAAGACATGGAAGTTTTCCAGTTCTAATACTATTTTTTGATCAAGAGCCTTTATATCAGTGTAATAAAATGAAGCTTCTTTCTGTTTGTCTGTTGTTTTATCATGTAAAAATGACTGAATTGGCTTTAACTAAATTCAAAGTAAATGTTTTGGTCAATCAAAGTATAAGTATAGCTGAGACTGGTGGCTTTTGTCTGTAGTCCTAACACTCTGGGAGGCTGAGGCAGGAGGATTTCAAGTTTGAGCCCAGCTTCAGCAGCCTAGCAACTTAGCAAGACCTTCTTTCAAAAACTGAAAGGGTTGGAAATTAAGTTCATTGTGAGGGTGCTAGGCTCCATCCCCAGTACCAAAGCAAACAAACAAATAAACACAGGCTATTGGACATTGTACTAGTCAATTTTCTGTTCCTGAAACAAAATACTTCAAGAAGAAAGGTTTATTTTGGCTCAGTTTTGGGTTCATTTGGCTCCAAGGCAGGGATGACAGAAATGGCTCCATGGCAGAAATGGCGTGGAGGAAAGCTGCTTACTTCATCACAGCCAGGACGAGAGAGAGAGAGGTCATGCCCCCAGTGACCCCTTCTCCACCCAGACCCCATCTCTTCATGGCACATTCATTTGTGAGCTTTTCGATGGATTAACTCACTGATGACTGTAGCACCCCACAATCCAATCACCTTCCAAATCCCCCACCTCTGAACACATGTGACTTTGGTGGGACATTTTAGATCTACACCGCGATAGAGACATGTTCAAAGTTCACTTTACAGGCGTTTGGCTTCTGGTAATGCCAAACTAGGTGGTTTCTCACCAAAACACTGGATGGGGACAACTAAAAAGTCTAGACAACACATTTGAAATTCAGGTTGAAGCCATCAGGAAGCCAAGAAAGAAGCAAAGACCAGGGCAAAGATCTGGGAGAAGAGAGAATTCCATTGATGTGGCCTTGGAATTCAGTGCTACCTCTTTTCTTGAGGCAATATTTGATTTCAACAGTAGTGGCTAAGAGACTGAGGAGCTAAATTTAACATTTAAACTGCTCATCAAATTGAGGGATGGAAATTGGATTTCAGGGCTTGACAAGGAAGAAGGTTTTTTTTTTTTTTTTTTTTTTTTTTTTTTTGGTACCAAGAATTGAACTCAGGACCTTGCATTTGCCAGGCAGGTACAGCGCCACTGAGCTATATCCCCAGCTGTAAGGAAGAAAGTTTTTAATAAAACCCTAAAGTTTGAGTTAGGACCTTAGGAGTAACACTGAATAGGAATAAATTTTCATAGTTAACTCCTGTCCAACTTTTACTTATCTCTCTTTGTGATTGTATCATTATTATTTGAGGTGTCATGGGGGAGATAATTCTGAGAGTCTCAGGTATTTCCTATAACTGCTATATTCAATGTGTAAGACTAAATAAAATGTTTTAGGCATACCATAGAAAAGATTTGGCCAATAGTAAAGCAAAAAGAGGTAAAAACATATAATGAAAATTGGCCCATAGACTAGATATTATAGCTAAATAATTGCAGTTCATATGCCCAGGGAATTAAAAATATAAGATAGAGAATTTTAACAGATAACTGAAAACTATTTTTAAAAGTACTGGAAAATGTGGTGCTCCCTAATTCAACTGAAATAAGAATTAGGTAGACAGTGTGAATAGCAATATAGGCATAGCTGATGAGAGAATTAGTAAACTGGAAGATGGGAGATAATAAAATATTTAGATTTAGGCATGAAAAAGGATGAAAAATACAGAAATAGTATGAGACAAAGTATGACCAAAAGTCTAATATGTATATAATAATGGCATACAGAAAACGAGAAGATACTAAGTGTCAAGCCATTGATTCATGGAAAGCCACAGACTCCAGGTAGGATAATACAAAGAAGATTAAATTAGACCCTCCTATCATAATAAAACTATAGTAAATCACAGACAAAGAGAAAATCTTGAAGTTGAAAGGGAAAAATTACCCTCGAAGAGTCAACAATTGGCCATTTAACAAAAGCAGTGGAAAGCCAAGGCTAATCATTGCCAGTTTAGCATGGGCCACTTTAACAGGCGCTCTCCAGGTGGCAGAAGCAATGCCTTCAACCTGTATTCACACCTGTACACCCTCAGCCTCTCCTTGCCCTTCCACCGCTGGTTTCCAAGTTGTGCTTTGACTTCTTGGAAGTCAGGATGATAGGAATTACCTCACTTCCTCCACATCCCTAGCACATTCAGTTTGCAAAATTTCATTTCTGCAATCACATCTTAACATAATACAACTAGTTTTCTTCCGAGGGTTTTATACAGTAAGATTTATTTTCTAGTGAGTGCAGTACAAATCTGCTGTATAAGGTCCATCATAATTCCAGAGTCATGTGTTTTTGGAAAGATCCATCTATTGCTTGCAAAGTTTGCTGTTCATGTCAATATTGATCCTCTTGAAAAATAGATTCTTAGGCCCAATATACTTCCTAATTCAGGACTAAGACACCATCTAAGATCTAAAACATAGTCTTATCCTGCCTGGTCTTACCAAAAAGTCTTTGTGGGCAAAACAAGCTGCCATTAACTTATGAACCAAGTAGTGAGTATTAAGCGATGTACAGATTTATTTTCATCACAGAACATGCTAGGACAAAAAGTCAAGACTCTTCTCCTTTCTGCTTCCTGGGTGCTGAGAACAGTATATGTTACTTATAAGATGTATTTATTAAAATGATGATGCCATACGTTTAATTGTATATAAAAATATATACATGTCTCTCCTACTTTTGTTGTTATGGCTACAGATTTGTTCAAAAGGAAGCAGTATTCATGTATTTAATTGGATTCGTGTCACTGATATCCTCTCACTCGCTCAATAAACATTTTAAAAGCCCAGGAGATAAAGCAACACTCATGACAAACATGGCTCATGCTGCCCAAGGTCTTATATAGCCTGTGGAAGGGATCAATAGAAAACAATGAAACGCATTTAGATAATGACACGTGATTGAGGAGAACTGGATGAAGGACTGGGCGGCGGGTGCCTGTATGTGAGAGTGGGATGATGAGGACTGGGTTTTCATAAATTCTGCCTGCTGTAGCTGTGCAGTCCATCATTAATAAAAAGTGCCAGAGCACATCCTCCTGCCTACTCAGTGGGGCGCACAGTGAAACAGCTGACATCAGGTATCTCCCAGGCTTTCCAGTGAAGTCACTGGCTCGCTACTACCGGTACTCACGGTATAACTACAAGTACTGACGCTCGCAATGTCACTGAAAGTTGTGAAGTACTTCAAGAATGCTGTCATATTTTTGTCACTACAGTAATATTGAGACCTTGAAAATGTCACATCCTTTCTCCCCTTTTGCTCAAAGAGGCCACTGGAACTAATCACCTCCACACTTCCTTCCATTCTATTTTCAAAAGAGAAGAGTGCTACATCTTGTAGACCGTGATGTGCCTTCTGTTTACTAGACTGGATTTCTCTTCCAGTTAATTATTCATTATTCATTTCATCTTCAGAAAGTTTTCTTCGAACAGTTAAGTATGCAATTCAGTTCTGAGAGCTGCTTTCTTTGGCAGAGAGAAGTCCTCATTGTAGGCAAGATCCTGGAACTTTTCCAGGTAGAAAATATAGTACTGAAAATGTATGGACATAGTATAGAATACAAAGAAGAGATGATGTTTTAGAGTCTGAGATACTTGGTTTTGAGTCCTGCTTCCACCATTTGGTGGGCATGGGGCACCAGAAAAGGAGCTTGAACTTTCTGAGGTTCTATTTGCTTACTTGTAAAATGGTGGCAATAGTAGTATCTACCTCATTAGATTTTTTTTTTTTTTTTTTTTTTTGTTTGGGGTTCA
>NW_022900915.1:12279191-12314094 GCF_012274545.1 Fukomys damarensis
TTTTTTTTTTTTTTTTTTTTTGGTACTGGGGATCAAATTTAGGACCTTGTGCTTTAGAGGCAGGTGGTGGCACCACTGAGCTAAATCCTCGGCCCCTCATTGGATTTTAATGAGGTTTTAATGAGCTAATGCATATAAAATATCTGTTATGTAGTATCCAATAAAAGTGTTACTTGCTCTTATTATCATTTCAGTACATACAAAGACCTTTACGGCCAATTATCTTTTTATGGTCAGTTTTTGGTCTGAATTGAATGGGAAACATTCTGGTTGGAAGGGTCTTTGTAGAGTTTAATCTTTTAGACTATTGGCCTTTATTTAGACTCCATAAGTAATAGAAGTTCATTCTTTGCATGATTATTTCCTACAGTGAGCAGTTAACTTTTTCCTTCTATTGCTAGAATAACTTTAATAAAAAGATAGAACTTAAAAATAGTAAAAATGGCTTGGAAAGGGAAACAGGATGATAATTTCATCTCCAAAAGCATTATTTGCTTTAAAACTGTAATAATTCAGAAGTTCTCAAAGGCTACAGTTTGATCCCTGGGTTAATCTTTTAAAAGTGCATATCTTCAAAATTTCAAACCTTTTGTCCCCCAAAAGAACTATCTCCCAGGCAATTTTCTGTTGTTTTAAGTTGTGAGAGTTTGAAAGAATATTTTAATTCCCTTTAGATATGTATCTACCTCTTCTGGTGGATAGAAACAGCTGTTTAATGGCTGCCTAGCAACGTTGCTTAGTGGCAGAGGACAGGCTGTGGGGTGGTTTCATCTGGCAGAACACCCAAGGGCAATTAGAAAAACAATGTAATTACACAAGTTGGAAATAGGTCAGGATTTGGGACAAACACCCAGATGCTTGGGAAAGTAGTTTTGGGACTTGAAGGACCCTGGGATGAGAAGTTATTTGACTTGGTGTGCCTGGGGGCTTTCTTTGTTTTGTTCTAAGTACTTATGCAGAAAGAGCAACTCTAAGCATACTCCTGAGACATGAGCTTAGGCAATGCTAGTTAGTGTAGATATCTTGATACTTAGACGAAGTATATTAGAATCATTTTGAGTTTGAGCTAAGGAGTTAGATTTGTGTTTGATTACAGCCCTTCTACTTCTTAGCAATATTGTTTAACAACTCTTAAGTGTCAGTGTTCCCACCTCTACCTTGGATACAATAACAGCACTTATTATTTAGAGTTTTAAGAATTAAATAGGATAAAGAAGCGAAGGGATGAGCCTAATGCTAGGCAACTGGAAAATAATTTAAGAGGATGTGATAGACTGCCAAACCTCATACGTCAGGCACTTACGTTACCTAGTTGTGGCCCATTCCTTTTTTTCCTTGACTTTTTTTTTTTTTTTTCAAAGAACTCATTATTTAGTTGCTGTGAGTCCAGAGGGATTTGTTTTGCCATGTTTTGGAAATGTATACATCAGATATAAGACTGTAGAGTAGGTTTATGCTGGAGTTGTCCTGTTTATGGATACCACTCATGGGCATATGCACTAGGAAGTGATCTCTCTGTAACAGACCATGGATAGCTTGTGGTCCACCAGCCAGAGTAGGCATGACCCTGACCACAGAAAAGGTTTCGTGAAACTTTGTAGATCTAGTTCATTTCAAGCACAAAAGAACATTGTGAGAAAAGAAAAGCCTAACTTCACTTTAGAGATGTAAGATATTGAAATGATACAAACATTCAAAGTCATATTGTAAGCTAGAGACCAAAGACAATATTCATCTCAGGGACTTGGGCCAGACAGGCTTAAGTCAAATCTATTTGGTCACTATGGGATCTCTCTCCACGTGCAGGTTAATTTTGACTGCTGATTTGACTGGATTAGGAGACTTCTGGAAGAGTAATTGGATTATAAAGTCACTAATCTAAGCAGTGGGGTAACCTGTGGATGAATTCACAGCCAAGTGGGTTATTAGGAGGTGGGCCCTAGCTGGAGGAAGTTGGTCATGGGGTTTCACCCTTAAGACTGTAACTGGACCCTGTCCCCTTCTCTCAGGCTCTTTCTTTCCTCTATGTATTCCAGATGCTATAAGTTGAGCAGCTTTCCTTCACCATGGTACTCTTCATTGGAGCCAGACAGCTATGGACCTCTGAAGCCATGAGCCAAACCAGCTTTTCTTCCTTTAAATTGTAGACTAGGTATTCTGTTTAGCAATAGAAAGCTGACCAATGCAGCCAGCTTCTGTAAATTAATTTTCACTTTTCTCATCTCTACATGTAGATATCAGTATTCACCATGCAATTTTGATTGTCACATTTAATGAATATAAGGTATTAAACCAGAGCTCATTGTATTTTGTGCCTAGCAGTTATTAAATCATTATATTATTATTACTAAAAATTAATATTATTAGTGCTATTATACATGTAGTTCTAAAACCACACAATTGCCTTTCCTAAAGTGAACTTTACATTGTGTAATACTATAAATATGTATTGAGAAGTATTTCAGATTCTATGATGACTAAAACATTGTTGTTGTCTTCAGGGAATTTATTCTTCAGTTAAAGAGACAGACACATAAACATTTCAAGACCAAATCTCTAAAGTGCTAAATAGTAGGCACACACATTATGGTGTAAGGACAGGAGAAAACAAATGAATTCTGAATCAGGGGAATCAAGCAAGTATTTACAAATGAAATGTCTTAAAAGTAGAGTCCTGATGTGTAGGCATTCTCAGGGAACAGTGTGAACTAGGCTGAAAGATAGAACTCCATGGAGCTCAAATAGAAAATAGTGGATGCTTCAGTTTGACTGGATATTACAGAGGGTTGTGGATATTATATAAGAAGATAAAGAAACTTGTGTTAATGTTTCATTCTGGAAGGCCTTGAGTATGCAAATATGATTTTTGCAAAAATAGTTTAGTAAAAAGACTTCATTCACTTATCACTTTCTTTTTTTATTCAACAATATTTATTTTTTGCTTTCTGCCAGCAAACATTTGATGCTAAAACACTGAATTGGTTATAACCAGTCTGTTTTTAGCTTAACAAAGGAGAGACCTATATTTAAGCAATTCCATTACTGTGTGGAGTGAGTACCTTAATAACCAGGGAAGAAGGAAGGCATCTTGCAAAGTGACCTAGCCCATGTTGGGTGAGTCAGAGAGGACTTTTATGGGAAATGGCTCTGTGCTGGGATCTGTGGGAATGGCTCCAGGTTAAAAAAGGTAAAAGAAGTGAAGAGAATATTTTCACTGGAAAAACAGGATACTTTATAACTTATGGGCAAGGCCAGTTGTGGAATGTCTCCATAATTGCAAGAAAGTTGAACACTGGTGCAGAGCTGAGTGCAAGGTGTCAGAGATTGGAGAGTTTATGGACATCATTCTGATGGAGCATTGCAACTCATGCTGGATTATCCTGGTTTGATCTAAAATTTGCAAAGAATTGGAGGTGGTGCTTGCTTTGGGTGTAGAGCAGGCAGAGTGTGTATAGGATCAAATTACATTGGAAATGGATTATGATTATGATTATTATAATTATTGTTTTGTATTGGGGATCGAACTTGGGAGCTTGTGCTTGCGAGGCAGGTGGCGGAACCACTGAGCTAAACCCCAGCCTCAAATTACATTTGAATTTTAGAAAGATAACTCAGTAGATTAAATATGGGAATTGGAAGTTGAAAGATCAACTTTGGGCTCTGGCAGTCTAGCAAATGGGTCTGTTTTTTACTTCCCCCAAAATGTACCATAATGTAAGGGAGAGGAAGGGCAATCTGGATCATCTCTGCATTAGTGAAGGAGGCAGCACTGGATATCTATCACATTAGGCAGTGTTTCTAATGGTTGTGCGGAGGGAGCCTGATGCATCTTTGCTCTCCCAGTGGGAGGAGGAAAGGATCCTATCTTCTGCCATGAAGAGTTTGGACCCTATGGCAATATTTGCTGGATATCACTGTCTTGAACAATTATTCTATATGTGGCTGGGTTGCTTTCTAAAAGACTCTCATTTGCCTATAGAGGTGACAAATAAGCAGTGCCCTTTTTACTCTGAGACCTAAAGCCAGCAGCAGCTGCTACAGAGAGATTTAAGTAGGGTGGCTGATTTGACAGCAATTGTGTGCACTTGTGAACGTTTTCTTTTTTCCCTTAGGAAATCAGAATAACAAACAGCACGGAATTGGATTGCGTGATGCAAAACTTCCTGACTTAGAGCTTGTCTGACACCTTTGTCAATTGGAGCAGTCCCATAGATTCATTTGAGAAGATGAAAGTTGCTTTTCTTGGTCCTGCAGACATGTAGCCTCTCCTTTCTGTTGCTGGCTATTTGTTTGGGCTGTGGTTGAAGAGATAGGGAAGGGGGCATGTACGTTACTGCATATATTTATGCTAAGACTCAGATGTTAGAATAGGAGAATTGATATAAGGCATGAAATATACTGGACTTGAAAATAAGTCACTAGCTAGTTAGTAACTTGATTTTGAAATACATTCCATCATTGTCTGACTTTTTTATTGCTGAGTAGAAGGTTACTGTACACTTACTTAATGGCCTGGAATAGCATGAATTTATCTGAAAGTGTCCATGGGCTGGGAGTCTGGGCATGGGTTATCAGATCTTCAGCTCAGGGTTTCATAAGGCTAAAATAAGTCTTAGCTTCATTTGGAGGTTCAATGTAGGAAACACCGATTTCCAAACACCCTCATTTATGTTGGCAGAACTCATTTTTTGCACCTATACGGCTAAGGTAACTTCTTTCCTGATAGCTTCAAAGTAGAAGCTAATCTCAGCTCCTAGAGGTCACCTGCCATACTTTGTCACACAGTACACTCCATACCATGGCAATTTCCTCCTTTGTGGCCAGCATTTCTTGGTGACTTTGAACTTTTCAAACTGCTTTTAAGGGCTCATTTTATTAGGTCAGTCCCACCCAGAATAACCCTTTTGATAAATTCAAAGCTAAATGATTAGGGACCGTAATTCTACCTACAACATCCCTTCTGCCATATAAGGTATTATGTACCTTATACATAAGGCATGTCCCATTCATGCTCAAAAGCAGATGATTATTCAGAATTTGTCTATTGGGGCATGGGACTCTTGTGGCCTGTCTTAGACTTTCATCTACCACAGTTACCAACCAGTATTGTCCATAGGCAGATCCCTTAAACTTGTGGCGCATACTTCGTAATTTGAAAAATGAGTGTGTTCTGTTTTACCTATTTTTGTGCAGGTAATGTCAAGTGACATGATGTTTATGGCTTGTAAATTAAATTTATTGCATGCAGCATAAGAAGAATGGTGTCCATTGACACCAAGTAACCTTCTGGATGTGATTTTTCCCCTG
Organism: Fukomys damarensis; assembly: GCF_012274545.1. NCBI lineage: Eukaryota > Metazoa > Chordata > Mammalia > Rodentia > Bathyergidae > Fukomys > Fukomys damarensis. The sequence goes on from NW_022900915.1 coordinate 12,284,499, forward strand.
TATTCACCATTTAAGAATAATTAGTTTTTTTTTTTTTGAGTAGGACAATTTTATTGAGGGAAATAAAGCTTCTGTCTAAGAGAAACAGAAGGGGGACCAAAAAGTGTGTTGCCCACCTACCCCACTTTTCAAAGATGTTTTATATGGCAATGCCATGTGGTGAGGCGGGTACAAAGTGGGACAAAACTATAAGACCCAATGGAAAATTACAAGGTGGGCATGAGGTGGGGTAAAACCATGACCAACCAATAAGATTACAAGTACAGTCACCCAGATAATATTAAGTGGGGGTCAAATGGGGGAGCAAGTCATGTAACAGGCATACAAGGATAAGAATAGTTTTCAAAATTATCAACTTTTTATTACTGGACATTCAGATACTTACAATGTTTTATTATTATATTTAATGAGTATGATAAGTGTGAACAGTTTTTAGTTTGTTTTTGTTTATTTGGGTTTTTTTTTAGCCCTTTTTTTGAGATGAGATCTTGCTAAGTTACCTATACTGGCTTTGAACTTGCAATCCTCTTGTCTGAGCCACTTAAGTAGCTAGAATTGCAGGTATACACCATTGCAGCCTAGCTTAGGCCTACTTATTTTTAATAGATATTAATCAATTATACTACAGGAAGGGTGTTAATGGTGAATTGATCTAAGTGTTCAGAATTTACCCTAAATAAGAGAAAGGTGAGGTCTGTGGGTCCTGTATTCACCCAAGGATGAAAGTGTCTTCTCAGAACGATTTGAGACCAATAGGAAAGGGAGGGTTTAGAGATAAAGTTTTTAAAAATCCACATCTCAGTTCCAGCCTTAGCAACATCTAATATTTTAAAAATTAGCATCTGCCTTATTATTGGATTAGATGTTATTTTTAAATAGCATAATTTGTTCATTAGTTCAGGGAATATCTAGAGACAAAGAATCAAAGACTGGGACACTTTTTTTAATGTTCTGTTTCTTTTTTGTGTTTAAGAGGAAAATGGCTCAGTAATGTGTAATGTAAATTGAGGGATAAAAGTTGCATATTAATGCGAGTACACAAAATGGATGCTTTAAGTTTTAGACCTTAAGTTTTACAGGAACACTCAGAAAAATAATATTGATGACAATGTACAGTTCTTGTATTTATTATTTACATTTTAACAAATGTTTTTTGAAAGACAACTATGTGCTAGGCATTATTCTAAGTGCTGTAGCACATCAAAAAATAAAACAGCTTAAACTTCCTGCCCTAGTGGTGTTTACATTTCCACACAGAGGAACTAAATAGGCAATGATAAAGCTTTCAGTATTCAGCGTTTTTGAGGTTCGCTGACATACTTTCTTATCGATCCCTACGGTAAAGCCTGTGGATAAGGAGGGGGAGCATTGCTATCCCCATTTTCTAACTATGAAATTGAGCATTGCATAGGCCACAGGACTCATCTACGTCACATGGCGCATAACTGAGAGAGAGAGAATGATGGACAGACAGGGAACAAAGCAGGCACACAGCCACGCAGACCCTTGGGTACCTGAGAGCAGTGACTTACCAACTGGTAAGGTCTGCTAGGTGCTTTAATTCTGTGGAAGAGATTTTGTTGCTGGTTAATAATATTCCACAGACTGAAGCACTGGGGAAAGAACATTGTGCTGAAGCTTTCTGGAGCAGCTCTATAAATGGAGGCTGGGTGTACATCAGGAAAACAAGAATTGTGCCTTTATATTTGTGTATAGAGCTTCATTTGTAACATACATTCACAGTTACTTGTATTCATCTCCATGACCCTGTAAAATGCTGAACTAGAGGTGTTTTCCTTTTCAGATGTAAGAAAAACTGAGTCAGAGGAGTTGAGTGAGTTGGTCCAAACTGCATTGTAATCTGTGGCAGAACCTGGGGTAATGGTAGGCAAGCTTCATATTTTCTGTTTGTATTTTCTCTTTGAAAATTCAACAGACATTAGAATTTTAGTATTCATAGGAATAATGAGAGAATGCTGGGAAAATTATGTGTACAATATGTATATGGTGGCCTAAAATGAGCAGCTGTCCCTTTTGAGGTTTTAGGCAAACCTTTAAATGAGGCAGGCAATCAATTGAACACGACCCAGACCCTCGCTGTGGACTCATGGTGGGTTTTTGCCATCCATTTCTTTCAGATGGCCTTGCATCCTGAAATTTATTTGAATCTTGGCTTCTATTATTTGATCTAATACACAGAACAATGGAAGAACAGGTTGCTAGAGAAAGCTGTTTTTGTGGAGTGGGATGTTGTTACACTGTAGTCAGACTCACGGCAGAGCTGTGAAATGGAGAATATTTTTCTTGTTGTATTTTTATTTGCACCAACTTGAAACATTAGTTTTTGGAATAGGCAAATCATCTCTGAAGACACAAGATCTGAAAGGCACAACAGTGATGTTAACAAAGGAATTATTTTCCTACCACTTTTGCCACTGACCCTTCCACAGGCAGTCAGTGCTGTTTCTTCCTAATTTGGAAGAACACTACGTTGCTACATTGCCTTCCTTTTGCCTACTGACTACTCATGGAAGCTAACTGTCTTTAGAGAGAACCATTCATCCATCCATCTGCCTATAAAAAAATCTGTCCAACCTGTAAAAAATTTGAATACTTTCCTCACATCTAACAATATGTGAGAGTCTGGAGATGCTAAGATAATAGTCACTGTCCTTGGCTCCAAAGAGCAGGCATTTTTCAGAAATGTCTTAAATTCTTCATTTTCTTAAATTTAAATGGTTTATCTTTCTCTTAATTAACGCTCTGCTCTTTACTAGCTAATCTGATAAAATAATTCATATTAAGATTTTAATGGGTGATAATACACTATAATTTCTACATTATGCCTACAGTTAATAGGGCTTTTCAATTAAAAGAGTTTATTTAATGTAAGAATTAAAAAATATATATAAAACAGCCATTTTTGGTACTGGGATTGAGCTCCAGCAGGTAGCAGAACCACTTAGCTAAATCCCCGCCCCGTGCCTTTTTGTTTACAAAGTGAAAGTAAAGTTTTATTTAATACCAGCAGACCAGTCTGCATTTGCATGTGGGAGACTGGCCGGACCAGCACTCAGCAAAGGAGGATGTAACTCTTTGGGAGGGGCGGGGTTACAGACAAGGCACATTTGTCATACATTTATTGGTTACAGAGTTTGAATATTTGTTAGCAGGTGGGCTCCGCTGTGGTATCGGCTTAGACATATCTAGGCATGTGAGGCAGGACAGACCCAGATATGTTGAACAAAGAAAATTTCAAGTAAGGAATTTCCCTGTACTAAGTCCAGTTTGAACCATGGAGATAAAATTCCCCTTTCATTCCCTCCCCTTTCTGATCTGAGTTAATTCTTTAGCTCTCAGTAACACATTTACATTGACTGGTAAAAGTATAAGCGCCTGAGTCTGAAAATCATGATTTGGTAAGACTCTTGAATTTTGAGACCGCTTATGTGTTGTGACACACACCGTACAAACCAGTTTAAGAAACAGGGCCAGTAGCATAAGGATCCCAAAGAGGGGCCCCATCAGTGCTCCGATCCATGTCTTCTAGTCACCTAAGGTATTCCACCAACTGTCAGGGTTTTTACAGCAATCCCATTGACGGTTTAGTCCCTCATCTGGTGGTTTATTTGACAACTTCTGACTGGTTTGCATAATAGTAACATTTTTAAGAACATACAGGTTCCCCCTTCATCAGCTGTGAGGAGATCAGTGGCCCTCCTGTTTTGTAGTATAATCTCAGTAGAAGACAGAAGGAACCTAAAGCCAGGGCCGTAGGTATCCCAACAGTAACAAGGGCAAATCAAGCACAGAAGGAGGAGAATCATTTTAGTCTCTTAAGCCATTTTTTAAAAAGATGGAGCTAGATGGCCTTATATCCTTCTTAAGAGAGCAGCAGAGAAATAATTAACTTTTCTATGCCTCAGTCTCCTCATCTGCAAAATAAAGATGATAATAATACATATTGCAACAAGTGTCTGAGTTTTTATGAAGATCAAATTTAGGTATTTCTAACAAGAACTTAGTAAAGTGCTGGCACATATTAAGCTTGCGTAACGGTCATTATTGTTCTCATTATCGTCATTATTGGTTATCACATAGTTGTTTTTCAGGTCTGCTTATTACAGGCCTGCCTGTTAAGCCATCCTCTTTACCTCCACATAAAAGCAGACACATGCTTCACATTGGTGTTAAAAACACCAGGGAAGGTTGGGGCCCAGTGTTCTTTATCTGTCATTAAGTAAAAACCACAAGATTGCCAAAATGACAAGATGTCTCTAGAAAAGAAAAAAGTCTTGGATGAATTTGCTTTGGGGCTGGAAAGCACATTAGATGTGCACACCAGACTGCACAGCTTTCTCTTCATAATGTTCTTTTCCCTCTAGAATCTCTTACTGACACTGTTTCAAGGGCCCTGGAATTCAGTCACAGACAGCTCTCCCTGAGCTCCTGGGCCCAGGGAGCGGGTGTTAGGACCTCTTGCTGAGCTCTCACCGTCTGTGTGAGCAGCCATGTGGAGCTGAGGCCCAGCTGACAAAGAGGTTCTGGTAGATTAGACATGAGAGCACTAATTTTTACTCTTAGATTGGGAATAAATTCCAGTCGCTACGTGCAAAACAAATTTCAAATCTACCTTTGTTCTTTATGCCCACTCCTTCCTTTTTTTCTTCTTCTGATTTTTGGTAGTGGGGATTGAACCCAGGACTTTCACACTGATCTACATCCCCAGCTTTAAAAATTTTTCATTTGTTTTTATTTTTTGACAGGGTCTCACTAATTTATTCAGGCTAGGCTTAAACTTGTAATCCTTCTGCCTCAGCCTCCATATGGGTATGAATTACCATGCCCAGGTATGGATTTTGTTTTTAAACTTTCTTTTCTATGTGACAAGCTGTGCTGAGCTGAAAGCATCCTTTCTGTTATTTTCTGGGAAGGGAATTCAGTCATGCAACCATTTTACACATGGGTTGAGGTGGAAGATTATACTATGTTTAAAAATCATTTTAAATAAAAGGCCAAAAGATGACTTAAATCATGATCCTCCTGTCTTCAATTTCCATTTTATGGCTATAAAACATTTAGATAATAGCCAAGATCATAGTTCTTCCTGAAAGAACAGGAGGAGATGGCTGTGATAAAGGAGTTTTTCCTCCAAGTCAAGTGATCATTTAAAATCTCATTAAAAGTACATTTCTCAAAACTCCTTCAAATTTTTTGAAGGAGAGTATTTAATGAAAAAAACCCACATTTCCTAATGGTGGGGGTTTGAGAATGAATTGAGAGTTGAGGGTAGTGAGGAAAGAATAATATATGTGTACTTAATAGAATCTCTGTAGATGGCCTAATTGCCATACAGAGATAGTATATTTTTTAGCGACTAGATAATCTGGGGTAAAATTGTGTGTAAGTAGCTTCTATGTCATATGTGTAAAATATTCCTAAAAATTTTTCAAAAAGAAGATAATGCTCTTTCACATTAGGACCTGAAAGACTTTTCTTTTATTGGACTATGAGTGTATAGAACTAGATAAATCGTAAACATTGGACTGTGGGACTTTATTTTTATCATTTCTTCATCTAGGACCAATTTATATTTAGTTATCCAATCCATCTTGGTTCTTAATTTTTCCCCATTCCCTGCCCTTCTTCCACCCCTCCATCCCTCTCAGTCTACAAAGACTTCATTTCCAGTTTTTCATTTTGTCATATTAATTCCATTCCCTTCTTTCCTTTCTCCTACTCCTCCCATCTCCCCTTTCCCTTTGTCCCTTTTCTTCCTATTTCACATTATCTATTATACCTTTTAGTCATTATTTACACTATCAGTTTCTCACACTAGAGAAACTATTCAGTATTTACATGTGTCCTATTTATATCATTTAAGAGTATTGCCTCACTGTGCATTCATTTAGCTATAAATGTCTCTAATTTCTCATTTTTATGGCTGAGTAGTATTCCATTTTATTAAAAAACTACATCTTCTTTATCCAGTCTCCCATTAATGGGCAACTGGACTGCTTCCTAGTTTTAGCTATTATTACAAATTGTGCTGCTATGAACATGGGTGCACATATATCACTGTGGTATGATTCTTTTTAGTTTTTGTGAAAGATACCCAGCAAGGGAATAGCTGGGTCAAAAGAGGCTTCCAGTCCTAGTTCTTTGAGGCATCTCCGTATTGATTTGCCCAGTGGTTGTACCAGTCTGCACTTCCACCAGGACTGGAGCAGAGTTCCTCTTTCCACACAGCCCATCCAGCATTGATTATTGGTTGATTTCACGATACCATTTATTAAAGAGGCTGTCTTTCCTCCAGTGAGGTTATTTGGCTCCTTTGTCAAAGATGAGGTGGATGAATGTGTCTGGACTTGTTTCTGAATCTTCTAATCTTTTCTACTGGTCCTCAAGTCTGGTTCTTCGCCAGTTCCATGCTGTTTGTTTTTTGTATCACTGTATCTTTGTAGTATAGTTTCAAGTTGGGGATTGTGATACTCCCTATTTTGCCTTTATTGCCTAAAATTTCTTTTGCTATTCTAGTTCTCTTCTTGTTCCAAATGATTTTTGGATTCTTTTCTCAAGGTCTGTGAAGTATAGTGCTGGGATTTCAATTGGTATTACATTGAATCTGTATAGCAGTTTTGGAAGTATGGCCACTTTCACTATGTTGATTCTTCCTACTCAGTACCAAGGTGTCTTTCCATTTTCTGATATCCTCGCCAATCTCTTTTTTCAGAGTGCTGTAGTTTTTAGAGTAGAGGTCTTTGAATATTCTCATTAGGTTGATTCCTAGGTATTTCAAACTTTTGGTTGCTATTTTGAAAGGAATCGTTTGCCCCATTTCTTTCTCAGTGAGTCTGTTTTCCATGTACAGAAAAGCCATTGATTTTTGTGTTGATCTGTATCCAGCTACTTTACTGAATTTTGTTATTAACTCTAGAAGACTTTTGGTGGATTTCTTGAGGTCTTCTAAATAGAATATCATGTCACTTACAAATAATGAGAATTTGACTTCTTCCTTTCCTATCTTTATTCCTTTTAATTCTTTCTCTTGTCTAATTGCTGTGGCTAATGTTTCCAAAGCAATAGGAGTGGTGATAGTGGGCATCCTTGTCTCATTTCTGATTTTAGCATGAAGGTTTTCAGTTTTTGACCATTTAGTTTGATGTTGGCTGTTGGTGTTTCATAGATGGATTTTATCAGACTTATTCCAATTTCTGTAGGATTTTTATCATGAATGTGTTGAATTTTGTCAGATGTTTTTTCTACATCTATTGAGATGATCACATGTTTTTAGCCCTTGGCTCTATTTATATAGTGTATTACATTTATTGATTTGCCTATGTTGTACCATCCCTGCGTCCCTGGGATGAGACCCACTTGGTCAAGTTGTATGATCTTTTTGATGATCTGGATTCTATTTGCCAGTATCTTATTGAGGATTTTTGCATCCATGTTTATTATTGAGTTTGACCGTCAGTTCTCTTTTTCAGTTGGGTATTTGTTTTCTTTGGGGATCAAGATGATACTTGCTTCCGGGAATGAATTTAGGAGTACTGCTTCCCTTTCAATTTCATTAAAGAGTTTAAACAGTAGTGGAAATATTTCTTCGCTAAATGTCTTGCAGAATTCAGCAGTGAAGACTTCAGGGCCTGGGATTTTCTTAGTAAGTATTTAACTACATTTTTAATTTCATTGATTGATACTGGGTTGTTTAGAATTTTTAGGTCATCTTATTCAACTTTGCTAATTCATATGAATCTAGGAATCTGTCTCCTGTATTTTCCATCTTATGGGCATATAGGTTCTTATTTTTTTCTCATTGAGTTTATTGGTACTTTTTATTTTGTTTTTATTTTATTTATTTATTTTTTGGTACCGGCGATCGAACTCAGGTCCTTGCACTTGCAAAGCAGGTGCCTGAACCACTGAGCTAAATCCCCAGCCCTTATTGGTACTTTTTAAAGTATACAAGTATAGTTACATTCATCATTGGGATCTTGTCCCTTTACATGATAGGTCTTGGTTCTCATTTTTTCTCCATACCCCTGCCCTCCTTCCACCCCCTCCATCCTTCCTTATTTACAAAACTTTATTTCCATTTTTTTCCTTTTCTCATATTTTTTCTTTTCCCCTATTTCCTTTCCCCTACCCTTTCTACTTCCCCTACACCTTTAGCCCTTTTCTTCCTATTTCATATTGTCAGTTATACAATTTGGATCTTATTTACACTTTTTGTTTTTCACACCAGAGAAACTATTCGGTATTTATACATTTGTGTCTTATTTATTTCACTTAAGAGTATGTCCTCAATATGCATCCATTTTCCTATGAATGACTCTAGTTTCTCATTCTTTATGGCTGAGTAGTATTCCATTTAATAGGAAAACCACATCTTCTTTATCCGGTCTCCAACTGATGGGCAATCGGGCTGTTTCCAAGTTTTAGCTAGTATAAACGGTGCTGCTGTAAATGTGGGTGCACATGTATCACTGTGGTATAATTCTTTTAATTCTTTGGAAAGGTAGCTAGCGGAGGGATAGCTGGGTCAAATGGAACCTCTAATGCTAGTTCTTTGAGGTATCTCCATATTGATTTCCACAGTGGTTTCACCAGTCTGCACTTCCACCAACAATGGAGAAGGGTTCCTTTCTCCCCACAACCCCACCAACATTTGTTATTGGTTGATTTCTTGATAGCATTGGCGTATAGGTTCTTGAAACAGATATTGATGATCCTCTGGATTTTCTGCTGGACCATTGTAATTTCACTCTTTTCATGTTTAATTGCATAGATTTGGACTTTTTCTTTCCTTTTGATAAGTTTGGCTAAGGGTGTGTGAATTTGGTTTATCCTTTCGAAGAACCAACTCTTGGCTTCATTGATTTTTCTGTATTGTTCTCTTAGTCTCCATTGCATTGTTTTCTGCTCTGATCTTTATAATTTCCTCCCTTTTTTTCTTTATTCAGTTTAGTGGTGCATTTTAGGTATACACTACAGTTACATTCATCATTGGGATTCTGTATCTTTGCATGACTTATCTTGGTTCTTCTTTTTCCCTACTCTTCAGCCCTCCCTTCACCCCTGCACCCTTCCCTCTTTAAAAAACCATTGTTTATATGTTTTTCCTTTTCATATTTTTTTCTTTTCCCTTTTTCCCTTTCTCCTACCCCTCTCATTTCCTCTATTCTTTTAGACCTTTTCTTCCTATTACACAATATCAATTATACATTTTGATCCTTACTTACACTTTTACATTTTAACACCAGAGAAAGTATTCATTATTTACACGTGTTACTTATTAATTTCACTTAAGAGTATGGCCATAGTATGCATTCACTTAGCTATAAATCTCTCTAATTTTTCATTCTTTATGGCTAAGTAGTACTCCATTTTATATTAAAAAACCATAATTTTCATCAGTCTCCAGTTGATGGGCACTTCGGCTGTTTCCAAATTTTAGCTATTACAAACTGCTGCTAGAAACATGTCTGAGCATATATCACTGTGGTATGATTCTTTTATTTTGGGAAGATACCCAGCAGAGGGATAGCTGGGTCAAATGGAAACTCTATCCTTGTTCTTTGAGGTTTCTCCATATTGATTTCCACAGTTGTTGCCCCATTCTGCACTCTCATCAACAATGAAGAAGGATTCCTATCTCTGCACAACCTCACCAGCATTTGTTATTGGTTGATTTCATGATAGCAGCCATTCTTTCTTGGGTGAGGTGGTATCTCAGTGTTGTTTTCATCTGCATCTCTCAAATGACCAGTGATGTTGAATATTTTTTCATATATTTATTTGCTGCTTTTACTTCTTTGTCTGAGAAATGTCTGTCCATTTCAGATGCTCATTTTTGAATTGGGTCTTTATGTTTGGGGGCTGATGTTTTTGAGTTCTCTCTATGTATTTATATATTTTGAGTTCTATCTATATATTCTAGATAGTAGACCTTTGTCTGAGGAAGTGCTGGTAAAATTTTTTCCCACATTGTGGGTTGTCTCTTTCCTCTGTTGGTGATTTCTCTTGCAGTGCAGCTTTTTATAAAGATGAGATCCCAGTTGTTGATACTTTGTGTTAGTTCCTGTGCTACTGACCATTTGTTTGTAAAGTCTTTTCCTATGCCACTATCTTCAAGAGTTCTACCTAACTTATCTTTCAGCAAGTTTAGTGTTTCTGCTGTAATATTTATATTTTTAATCCACTTGGATTTTAGTTTAGTGCATGGTGAAAGATCCAGGTCTTGTTTTAATCTCTGACAAGTTGAAATCCAGTTTTTGCAACACCATTTATTAAAGAGGTATCTTTCCTCCAGTGAGGATGGCTGGCTCCTTTTCCAATGATGAGGTAGCTGAGTATGTCTGGAGTTGTTTCTGCATCTTCCAGTCTGATCCATTGATCCTCAGGTCTGTTTCTTTTCCAGTACCATGCTGTTTTAATCCATTGTGTGAGCTTTGGGTTTGTCTTGCTCTTCTTTTTCTGCAAGCTTGAGTATCAGTACCAGGTTGTTTAATTGTGCTCGCTCTGTTTTTCTAATACGAGTATTCACTGATATGAATATCCCTCATAAGACTGCTTTCATTGTGTCCCATAGATTCTTACATATTTTGTATTGTCATTGTCATTAAATTATAGGAACCATTTGATTTCTTCTATTTCCTCTGTGACCCATTGTTCATTCAGAAGAATGTGTTCAATTTCCATGTGTTTATGAAATTCTTTTGGTTTCTTTTGCTGTTGATCTCCAATTTCATCACACTCTGTTTTGATAATGTACAGGAGATCACTTCAATTCCTTTGTACTTAGTTAGACATGTTTTATGAGTGGAGTATTTGGTCTATTTCGGAGAACGACTCATGTACAGCTGAAAAGAATGTTTATTCTGAATTTGTTGGGTGAAGCTGTTAAGTGCATTTGTTCAAGAGTTTGATTGAGCTCTAGTATTTCACCTTCTATTTTCTTTGTAGTTGATCTATCTGTTTGTGACAGTGGGTATTGAGGTCTCCCACTGCTATTGTGTTAGTGCTTATTTGATGTTTCATGTCCATTAGTATTTGTTTTATATAGTTGGGAGCAATAGTGTTTGGTGCATATATATTTATGATTGCCATTTCTTCCTCTTGGATTGTTCCCTTTACAAGGATGAGGTGTCCTTCTTTGTCTCTCTTAATCAGTGTTGGTTTGATATCCACTTGATCTGTAAAACAGGATAGCTACTCCTACTTTTTTCAGGTTTCTGTTGCGTGGAGTATTGTTTTCCACCTTTTAACTTTCAGTCTTTGAGTTTCCTTTTTATTTAAGTGTGTTTCTTGTATGCAGCATATTGTTGGAAATAGCTTCTTGGATCATTCTGCCAGTCTCTTTCTTTTGATTGGTGAATTGAGACTATTTCCATTGATGGTTATAACTGATATGTATTGACTTGTCCCTATCATAGCTCTTTCTTTTTGTTTGATTCTCCCCCTTTGCATTTAATTTCTTGTCATGCCTGATGGATTCATTCTGCTGGGCTTCCTGGGGTTGTGATCCTCATTGTCTTTTCCTAGGATACTGTTTAAAATTTTTGGAGTGCTGTTTTGGTATTCATGAAGTTCCTAAGGTGCTCTTTGTCATAAAAGTATCTTATTTCTCCATTAATTTTGAAAGATAGTTTTGCAGGGTACATCAATCTGGTTGGAGGCTATTTTCCTTTAGGGCTTGAAATACATCACCCCAAGCTCTTCTTGCCTTGAGGTCTTGTGTTGAGAACTCTGTTCTGATTCTAATGGGCTTTCCTCTGTATGTACTTTGTTTCTTTTCTCTAACTTCTTGTAGAATTTTGTTCTGTGGGGTTTCTGGAGTCTTAACTATTATATGCCTATGGGTAGATTTTTTTTTTTAATCACCGCTAGTTGGAGTCCTATAAGCTTCACTTATCTGTTTGTCAATTTCTTGCCCCCTACTTGGGATGTTTTCTGCCATTACTTCTTTTAACAGTATTTTTATGTCATCTGCACTCTTTCCTGTTTCTCAATTAACTCTGATCAGTCTTATGCTATTCTTCTTTGAATCATCTAGCAGTTTGTTGAATTGATTTTTGTGGTCCCATAGTATTTTTAAGAAATTTTTCTTTTCCTGGTCATTAATTGCAATCCTATTTTCTATACCTGAAATCATATCTTCACATTGGTTTGTTCTGCTGTGTAACCTTTCAATGGTGTTTTCAATCTCCTGGAAGTCTGTTTGCATCTGTTTTATGGACTGCATTTGTTACCTATGTTGGGATTTCATCATATTTCTTAGCTGTTCTATGTTTTTTAATCTCTGTCCACTCTAGATTTATTAATCATGTCTTGTACTGTGGGTCCAATTTCTGCTATTATCTGAGAAATTATTTCTGTTTTCATTTTTTCAGGATCCTCTTTCCTTGCCAGTTCAGGTGGTTGAATATCAGATTTTTTCATCTCATTTCCTTTTGGGGTTTCCTTAGGGATCTGGAAGTCTGGTTTTGGGACTTGTGTACATGTCATTTCTTTCAACAGATGGAGCCTTTTGTGCCTTTGTTGAGGCAACTTTTTCCTCACTGAATGGTCTTCAATTCTCAGCAGGACTCCAATTGGCCTTTTCTCTGCTGCTCACCAGTACACTAGTTTCTGGGTTCAAAGTGGTGGCCTTCTGGATCCCTGAGCTCACCTGTTGTCTGGGTGAGCTTCTGGCTGTGACCTGAGCACACTTGAGATGTTATCTAGTTGTACCTCTTGCTGGGGCCTATGTGTAGCTGTTGTCTGGGTGGGCCTTTGTCTGGGGGTTGTGCTCCCCAGTTCCTGTTGTCTGAGTAGGCTTCTGGGTGTGGTCTCCATGCACTTATCAATGATATGGCAAGACTGTGTGTGTTGCTTGTGTGCCTGTGTAGCTCTTTTCCCAGTGGTCTCTTGGTTGTGGCCAATACTATTTGGTGGTTCTCTGGCTGAAGCTTGTGCACCTGTGCAGCTCTTTTCTCAGTGGGCCTTTAGCTTGGGTTGGTGTCCCAAACCTCTGGGGTCAGGGTTGAGCCCTGGCTGGTATCTCCCTCAGCTGTGCTGCTCTGGACCACAACACTGCTTGCCAGCATGATGACTAACAATGTTGAACAACTTTTAATGTGCCTCTTTGTCGTCTGTGTACTGGAAGGGTCTATTCAGTTTCTTAGCTAAACTTTTAAATTAGATTTAATGTCTTTTTGTTGAATTGTCAGAATTCTCTGTATATTCTGGATACAAGTCCCTCTTCAGGTATAACCTGTCACTCTCATTCATAGTAGTTAGACAACTCTGGATTGACAATTATTTTCTAAACACTGGAGATATTATTTAAATGTCTTCTGGCTTTCACTGTTGCATTTAAGAAGTCACATTTCTGTGTAAATACCTTGCAAGTTATTTATTTTCCTCTTACTGATTTTTAAGACTAATTTTTAGAACACTTTTAGATTCATAGAAAAATTGAGAGATTTCCCATATACTCTTAGCCCTCACACATACATGGTTTCAAGGTTTTAGTCACTTTCTCATTATTAGGACTCAATATTCTATACCAACAACTTAAAGGAGGAATTGTTAACTTTGGCTCATGTTTCAAAAAGTTCAATCCATGTTCAAAACGTGTAAACACATAAATGGCATGGCAGCAGGGTCTTGGCAAAGGAAAGCTGTTCATGTTATGGTGTCCAGGGAGCAGAGAGAGAAAGGAGAGCCAGAAAGGGAGATAAACTGTCCCAGGTCACAGCCCCAATAACCTGCCTCTTCTGATAAGACCCAACCTCCTAACAGGAAGTCAGCTAGACTCCCAACTCCTATGATTCAGTCACCTTCCAAAAGCCCTTCCTATGAGCACATGTCTTGGTGGACATTCTTCTAAACCATAACATTCTGTCAGATCCTAAAAGACTGCATCTCTTTATGTAAAATACAGGTAGTCCATCTCTAAGAGTTGCCAAAACACCAACAGTTTCAACAATGCAGAAAAGCCAAAGTCCAAAATCTTCTCTGACACCCAAAGGAAATACTTAGGTGTGAGCCTTTGTAAAAATAAAAAGGAAAGTCAGACATTCCCAACACACAATAATACTAGGTAAACATTCCCATTCCAAGAAGAAGGAATACAGAGATATAAAGGAATGAGACCAAAGCAGGACCAAAACACAGCGGGGCAAACATTAAATCCTGTAGCCCCAATTCCAATACCTGGGGCAAAATGTGAATGGACACAGCTTAGGTGGTCTTACCCTTATGACCTTGCAGTTGCAGTCTGTATGGTTTCTCTCTTAGGGTCACATTGTTCAATAAGCATTACTTTTCTCAGTGGACATTTCATATTCCTATCTTGCCCAACTTCCTGGGGTCTCCACTGAACTTCTGGTTTCGCTCTAATAACTTCATGCACTGCACTCTCAGCGGCACACTGATTGACTTTCCAGGTCTTCTGAAATCTGGGTGGAAGTCTCCCTGAACCCACACACTTTCATTTTGCATACTATTAGAGCCAGTACTATATGAATAATAGCATAGTCTTCCCCCACCTCATCAGCAGCAGGGCCCTCTTGTACAATGGCTGCAGTGGCCTCAGAGGGAACCAAATCCTGGGGAACTAATTTCCTGGGTTACTTCTTTCAAGCAGGTACCCTGCAGATCTCTTCTCAAAGCAAAGTCTTTTACTTTTGCACCTCTGAGCCTGGGAAGTGTGTAGTTTTGTGGATTCCTCAGATACATTCAAGGCATCTTTTTTTTATCATCCTGATGTAAAGTACTTGGCATTTATTTATTTATTTATTATTGGCACCAGGGATCAATCTTTGGACCTTGCGCTTGCAAGGCAGGCGGTGTCACCAATGAGCTAATTCCCTGGCCCACTTGGCTTCTTTTTAATGGTAATCTTTTCAGTCACCAGGCTCTCCTCAGCCAAAATTTTATGGTTCCCAACTGTACAGGTGCTTTCCAGAAAAACTGAAAACTTTAAAATGAGCTTTTTGCTCTTGATTTTCAGTATAAACCTGGCTAAAGGCTGCTCATGCCACAGCCTGAATGATCACATGAAGTCTTGGTGGGCGTTCTTTGTCTAAACCATAACATTCTGCCCTGGACTCCAAAAGCCTGCATCTCTTTATGTAAAATGCAGTTAGTATTTTATGCTCATGCCACAGCCTTGAATTTCTTCCATCAGATTAATTAGTTAACTACTCTTAATATTAACTTTTTGCAAAGTCTCAGGATATGAACATAATGTAGACCAAATTTTCAGTCGCAGCATAAAACACGACTTTGAGTCCAACTGTCCATGGAATCCTTTTTCTCAAGTGGAACTTTCTGAGCCTGGACTTTATCATCTGCATTTATTTCTATCTACGTTCTGTTCTTCTAAGCCCCAAACAGAATCTCCCATTAAGCTCAGTTTACATTATTCTAGGGCTTCTCTAGCTGGTATCTCCACACCTTGCCAAACCCCTTCTGTGAGCCAGTTCCAAAGGTGTCTAAATCTCATAGTCAGGTAGTTAAAGCAATGATTCCAGTTCTCTGGTACCAAAAATCTGTCTTAGTTACTTTCTTTATCACTAAGACGTGATACCTGACATCTGTGACCTCAAGAGGAGGAGTTTTATGTTTGTTTCTTTGTTTTTGTTTTTGGCCCATGGGTTTTAGAGGTTTCAGTCCACAGTTGATTGGCTCCAAGGCAGGAAGACATTGTGGAAGGGCCTGATAGAGAAAAGCTGCTCACATCATGGTGGCCAAGAAGCAGAAGGAGAAGAGAGGAGCCCAGGCGGGAGACATACACTTCTAGGTCATGCATCTAATAGCCTATCTCCGACCAGGCCCCATCTTCTAATAGCATACTTAGCCACTGAACACTCAGGTGGATAAGAACAGTGCCCCTATGATCCAACCACCTTTGTAAAATTTCATCATGAGCACATGGGATCTTTTGGGGACCTTCTTTATCTAAACATAGGAGGCTGTTGATTGTGAACTAAAATTTGGTCATTATTAAGCTGTAGTGGTAAACTTGGGAGTCTAAATTGAGAATTTTTACCCTTAATGCAAGTTTTTTTCACTCAGGGATATAGGATGAGATATGATATAGAATGATATGATATAGGACTGCTCTGTTTTTAGTTTGAGTCATTGGTTTAATACATGTCTCAGATTCAGTTTTTCCACTTTGCTCCTGGGAAAAGGTGTGGTATCCTCATCACAGCTGGGATGTAAATTTCTCCTTAGAGTGAGCCTGGTATTTTGGATGCACTTATTGTTCACTGCTTGGGGTCAGCACATTTTTCAGTCTTTTTGTTAGTTTGTTTCTTTCTTTTCTCTTCTTCTCTTATCTTTTCCCTTCCTTTTCTCCCCTCCCCTCTCCCTTCCTTTCCCCTCGCTTCTCTTTCTTTTTTTGGCGGCACTGGGGAGTAAACCTAGGGATGTTTTGTCACTTAGCTGTATCCCCAGTGTTTTAAATTTCTTCTTTTAGTACTGAAAATTGAACCCAGTGATTTTTTGCACCAAGCTATACCCTCGGCCCTTTTAAATTTTGAGACAGGGTCTCTTTAAGTCACTAACTTGTCCCCACTGGTTTCAAACTTGGAATTCTCCTGCATTGGCCTCCTGAGTAGCTGAAATTACAAGCTGTGTCACCATGTACTTCTCAGTTTTTCCTTCCTGTTCCAGATTTCTCATTAAAAAGAACCTCAAAAATGCAATTTAAAATATTTTATCAAACATATTCAATAATTATCTATCATTATTATATCAATTAAAATTTGAAAATAATATTATACCTAGGAGTTAGTTGTTTTATCATACAAACCTAATATATAATTCTGAAAAAAGCAGAAACTCCATTGCAAAATTTGAATTCTACCTCAGTGAGAGTCCATGGTTTAAATAAGACTTATTCAAGGAAAATGTTAACTTTCTTAGCATTTTTAGGAGACTAAACTTCAATTCATGTATGTTTTCTTCTATTTGGATTGGGTCTTTGAAAAAAACTTATTCTTTGAAAGCTCCTAAACTTGATCATAATAGAACCACATTTTACTGGTCTCTATTTGATTTTCATTATTGATATTAATGATTATGTTAGTAAATTTTAAATGTACGATACATTAGAAATTCTTGGGGGGATTTTTTAGAGGTAAAATTACTTAACCTTAATTTGTTCTTATGCTTGGGTATGCAGGGATTTGGAATATGGAGCCCAGAGATTTGTAGTTTGAAAAAGCTACCAGGTGATTCTGATGTACAGTCAGGTTTAAAAACCTCTCATCTAGAAAACATCTGCTTGGCTTTTGCCTATGAGAGATGTTTTTATGGTTTCTCTGAGAGAGGTTCATTTTACTAATCCATTTATCTGCTCAGCTTCAGCTTCCCCCCTCCCCCCGTATTTACGAAGCACATGGTAAGTGGTGGTGCGGAGATCAGAGCAAGTGAAACATACCTTCAAGTTTATCATCTATATGTTAGATTTAAGCATGCAAATATTCATATATAGGAGGTAACATTCAATACCTAAAAGAGAGTAAACCTGGAAATTCCTCCAGCAATCATTAAGGCTGTTGGCCAAGCTATACAATTGAGATCTTCATGAATATCACAAACCATAAGAAAAAATTCAGGAAAAACAGAAAAACAGAGCCTGTTAAAGCCACGGGGTCAACTGAGCAGAGTCATTGAGCATAAAAAAGGGTTTTCTTTCTGCTGACTTAACTGGATGTTTGAATTCTCTGGAACTGAAAGAGTATATCAATCTACTTTGTCTTCTAGACTTTGCTAAATAGCTGCTAAAAATATACTTTCAGCCTTGAATGGCTGTGTGGTAATAGAACCGTCATGGTGGAAATATGACTTCCTGTCAATAAATATTTACTACTAAGGTCTAGATTTATGACAGCAATTACCATCTCCATGTTGATTCTCTGCTTGTAAGTTTATGACTGCCTCAGCAGCAATTTCTGTCCTATAACTATTTGGGTCCATCATTAGTTGGGAAGGCAACAACCTATGGGCTGCAGCAAACTCTGACATAGGACTGGAAACAGGCAGGGAAGGGAAGTTATGTTGCCTTTAAGATATATAGTTGCAGTATATTTTCAATTGTGAAACTGGGACTATAATAATTCTTTCATGTTGAAGCTTAATAGTCATCTCCTTGGTGAACTCTTTGGTACCATTTTCATGAAGATACCTCTGTTATTTTCTATCACTCTCCTGGTTTGTTTGCTCGTAACAGTTATTACAAATTGTGATTGTATATTGTTCTTTTTCATGTTTAATTTTTACCATCTCACTAGAATGTAGCTCTTTAAGTCCATAAATCATGTCTATTTAGTTCATCCTTGTATCCCCAGAACCTAGAATACCAAGAATAGAGTGCTCATTAAATATTTGTAGAACAAATGAGGTGGTAATGGCCCAAAACAGAGGGCAGTGGTGACTATCTGGGGCATTCATACCAAAAATTCCTCGTTCTTTCATTTCCCTTCATAATCATCTTTTATAGTTTTAGGGTAGAATTTTAGTTATATTTATTCTTTGTTATGGCAGAAGATGCATTTCTTAGGTGGTTTCCTGTTATTTCTGTCTGCAAACTACCATAAACATGTATCCTAATGAGTTTTTCTAGAATATCTCTTCTATGGTATCTTTACTCAAGGTTTTCAATAGTTTCCTATTACTTCCTGAATATTATTGTATTGATTGGACTGTTTCTTCTCTTTTTATTTCAGTTTTCTTTTTCAACTTTATTTCTCATCTTCCCTTGCTAAAATTCTTGACCGATACTGGTTTACTTACAAACCTTTCTTCTGCTACTACTGCCTGCTTCATTCAGTTATACCTTGCACATTGCCCCTGGTTCTGAGGGTTTTTTTCATTTAACATACTGTTTTTTTTTTTCACACTTTCTATTAAATTGCATCTGTCTAAAGACTGAACTTTTAAAAAAAATATTTACTTTTTAAATGAAGGCTTCCACATCTATATAACTCATGGGATTGTTACTTCCCCCTTGTTGTCTAACAGCTCAAATACCTCCTTTGTCCCCATACCACCATATGTTTATTACCCGATTTTAATATGTAAATTTTTGTGTATAAATTCTGCACATAAAAACAACTTACAAGTTTCCACATGTAAACTCTTCATGTTTCCCGTTGTTTCTTATTCAGTGCTATTTGTAAGAGAAAAACTAAAAGAGTAACTACTTGATAAGTAAATCTTGCTGAAATGGTATGTTAGCAGAGGAATCTAGAAGTGGGACATTGGATATGTTTTATCTCTTAGATAGTGACTGATATTTGGTATTGGATATTGTGAGTTATGTAGTTGAGAATTCTTGGCTCAGAAGGAAGAATGCTGTGTCTTCCTGGGCAAGGCAGTGGAAGTGGTGGGGTGCATGCCTTGAATTCATTTGAAATATACAAAATTGTCTTGTATATCAACTTGTATGTAAAAGACAGAGATAGGAGGGAGGGAGAGAGAGACAGAGAGAGAGAGAGAGAGAGAGAGATGCCAGTAAGTTTTACATTGTTCAACCAAATACTTATTGATCTTGAATTTTATTTTTTTAAATTTTTTAATTTTTTTTGGTACTGGGTATCAAACTCAGGTCCTCGCCTTGCCAGGCTGGCACTGGAACCACTAAGTTAAATCCCCGGCCCCCAGTCTTGAATTTTAGATTATTCCTAAGTTATTGTTTTGTGCCATGTGAAATGTCTTGGTACTATTTTTGACAGAATTAAGGTGAATGAATTAGATCAATGCATATCTACCATCAAATAGTTTGCAAAATATTTTGATAGGTGTCATTGCTCTGATCAGACATGCTTAAAGTCTGTACACAGATAAGACTGAGTTTTAGTTTCAGTCTTAGTTTCTAAACAAAATAAATTAAAAATAAATATTCTAGTAGCAAATGTTATGTTCAATTACTAATACATAGGACGGATTGTGTATTTTCATATTATTTTTAAGAATTTTGTAAATTAATGAAATGTTGTTACGAATTTTATGAGATCTATGAATCTTTGACCAAAATTCATCTATTTAATTTTCATATCAATATTTGAGCTTGTAGTAATAACAAGTAATAACTAATTCCTTGTGTTCAGCAAGGTTAACTCTACTAATGTGCATATGTTTTCTGCTATGTAGTAGTTTTTGACCATATGGAGCCCTTAATTTGCATTTACTTTATGCCATCCATCTTCTCAGTGGACTACAGAACAGTGACAAATGACTAATTGCCAAGGGAAAAAGTGTTGGGGCTCAATTCAGGGCAAGCCATTAGGGAGCAAATTCTTCAGCAGCCAACATTTTAATTCTTCTCTAGCTATAGTTAGGACGTGCAAATTCATACATTGCCCAGCCACTGTGTTTTTTTTTCAAATCTGCATTTTGAAAACTTCTCTCAAGTTTAACGCAGAAAGTAGAGCTCGGTGTGGTAGCTCATGCCTGTAATCCCAGTGTTCTTGAGAGGCCGAGGCAGGGGAATCACAAGTGTGAGCCCATCCCGGGGAATTTAACATCTTAGTGAGATCCTGTTTCAAAATAAAATAATATTAAAAAGGCTGGATGTAGCACAGTATAAAAACCTTGGTTTCCAGTCCAAATACCTGAGGAAAAAAAGAAAGACACAGAGTAGATTTATCTCATGCTCTGCATATGCTGCTGAGGTTCTGGATGTCTAGCGGTCCATACTGGTGGTTTGTCTAGAGGGAGTAACCCTGTATTGGTGAATCCTGATCAACAGGTAGTGGCTTTCGGCAGGAAGGAAGTCTTGCCTTTAAAGTTTAAAGAATAAGGAGGAATAAGAACTTTGTTTTAAAATGGGAAGAATTTGGTTTCAGAGTTAGAAGAACAAGAATCTCCCATTGCTTCAATTGATTTCTGGTCCATTGGAGCCCCCCATACTGTGACTCTGAGGCCTCAGTTTTGGGATAAATGCTGTATCTAATCTTCTATGCTTCCTGTTTGCCAAACAGAGACAAAACCACATCCCCTTTCTTTTTGTATACTCATAACCTCCACTTGGGTAAAGTGAAACAGAGACAAGAGACAAAGTCACTTAAATAAACAGAGTAATTCAGATTGGGGAATTATATTTGTCATGTTTTTATAATTTAACGTGACTCTCTTTTCATCTCCATCCCTCCCTTCCCCTCCTTGTTTTCTTGTTCTTTCTTCTTCATTTTGTATTTCTCAGAGTCCAAATGAACTTCTGAATTCATAACAAGAGGAGGAATACGTTGGAGTGTAACTATTGGCTTCACTTAGCAGAAATCATCTTTTAGACATACCGAATAACATGAATAACTTGACAGAAATAGCCTGAAAGGTAGCTATGTGTGTGCTCTAGAAAATGAGGTTGGATGGGCTCAAACAATCTTTTGAAATATAATGAAGCTTGCTTTGTTATTGTGAAAGAGAAACACAACCTTCGATGATGGCACTTTTCTAGGGCAAGCACAGACATTTGATAGATTTGATGTACAGTCTGCGCTAGGAGAACTAGACCAGTAACTGATAAAACCTGAGAGTGCAAGCGGGTTCAGTAATCTCTAGTTTTATTCTCTCCTGGATTCTGACCTCATTCAGGGGTGGGGATGACATACATTATAACACTGCATCTACCCAGTGCTTGGCCCAGGGAGACCTTAACTGAGTTTGTTGGATTAATCAATAGATACAGGAATATATGGATCTGGCCGAGGAGGTGGAGCTTTGCGGGTTTTTGCAATTTCATTCCTATTGTCTGTGTCGACTTCCAGCTCTTTGATATGCTGTGTCCAACTTGCAACCTACTGTGACCTGTTCCTTTTGAACATAAGGGCCTAAAAGCTTTTGCTTTCTCTTTGGGTGTCACTATTGATTAACCTGCCCTAGAAAGGCTGTGTTTAAGGAATGAATGGTTAGAGTAATTGACAATAAATGACATGGCTGAGTTTTGATGTGTCTCTTACTGAGTCTTGGTTGTGAACTGATTTGTGTATAATTCTGTGTGTATGTGTGTGTGTGTGCGTGTGTGCATATTATGACTCTTCAATTTTACTACTACTTGTTAAACTAATGTGTTCATCATTTAAAAATAAGAAAATATAAAAATCTCAAATTACTTATCCTATCATTTAAAGACATTCAAATTTTATAATTTAAAAAATTATATATTTTATAATTAGTAAGAAAATTGCTAATGTTTATCATTCATGGATCATGGACTAGATACACACTGACTCAGAAGAAAACAAAAAACACTTCTTATCAGTAAAGATAGATGGCAAAAAAATTCAATGTCAGTATCAGTGTGAGGAAGCAGGCATACCAGTCCCCTACTTGTGGTGCTATCTACTGGTGCAACTTTCCTGAAAATCATTCTTAAATAATTAAATAATTAAATAATAATTAAATTATTTTACATCAGAGTAAGCCTCTGTATATCTGTTACTCAGAATCAAAAATCAAAACGCAGGGCTTACTTACATTAAAAAAAAAAAAAAAAAAAAAAAAAAAAAAAAAAAAAAAAAAAAAAAAAAATCAAAACACAGCTAATTTTGTTTTATATACACCCATTCACTAACCAATGTTTATAAATATTTTAAAACAAATCTGATATCATATAATTTTATTCCAAATATTTAAGTATTATATCCGAAAAGTAATTATTCCTTAAAAAGTATTTCTGCAATATCATTTTTAAATGTCAAAATTTTAGCAGTAATTTTTTAGTATCAGTAATTTTTAAATTTCCCAGATTATCTTTTTTCTGTAGTTTATTTGTATCTGGTCCAAATAAGGCCATACATTGTAATTAGATAATATATTTCCTATGTCTCTTTTGAAAAACTGCTACAAAATAATTGTACATATATAGGATACTCTGGTTTTGATATATGGAAAAAATATGCTGACCAAACAGCTAATTAACATATCTATCATCTCAAGCATTAATTTCTTTATATTTAAACTCTTTCTTCCATTTCAACATATATAGTAAATTATTAACTGTTACCCCACTCTGCTATAAAACACTAAATCTGACTAATTTTTTATTCCTTAGCCAATCTGTCCTTGTCTTTCTTTCCTGTACCCTTCTTTCAGTATTTTTAATGAATGAGTTAATCTGTCACATCTTTTTTTTTCTTAAATTTTTTGGTTGAAGAAATTGTATATTTTCCTATAAAGGTTTGATATTTTAAATTTTGCTGATTTCAACACAAATTGTTTAATTACTTGATTACTCTGAGCTACAATTCATATGGGAAAGGCAGAGTATATGCCTTCTTACTTTTTTTTCTTTCTCCTTACCTCCTTTCATTCTGAGATAGCTTCTCTTTAGATTGTCCAAGTGGGCCTTGAACTTGTGATCCTCCTGCTTCTACCTCCCATAGTGTGGGCTTACGAGCCTGTGCCGTTGTATCCTTTTTAAAAATTAGTTTCAGTCTAATGAGTTGATTTCTTAACATGTAAATGTGAACCATGATTTTCTTTACATTAGTAAATTTATGGATTAAAATTACTAAATACTAATAAAAGTGGATAAAAAAACTTCCAGGTATTTTATTGTTAAATGTTATCATTCAGAATGCTCCAATTTTCACCAATGGCTGTGTTCAGATTGGCCCCAGGGTGGTTTTGAGATGGCCTTATCCATCTTTCATAGATTTCTTCATCCAAGATTTACAGGATCATTTTATTGATTTCCAACTATTGACTTGGGTGTAGCTGCTCCTGCACAGAGCCCTGATTCCTTCACATGGGAAATAATACTTCTTTTTTCCCTCATTGATTTAATTGGTGCATTTTAGGTATACAGTACGGTTACATTCATCATTGGGATCTTGTGGCTTTACGTGACAGGTCTTGGTTCTCATTTTTTCCCCATACCCCTGCCTTCCCTTCACCCTCCTCCCTTTCCTCATTGATTTAATTGGTGCATTTTAGGTATACAGTACGGTTACATTCATCATTGGGATCTTGTGGCTTTACGTGACAGGTCTTGGTTCTCATTTTTTCCCCATACCCCTGCCTTCCCTTCACCCCCTCCTCCCTTCCTTATTTACAAAAACTTTATTTCCATTTTCTCATATTTTTTTCTTTTCCCTTATTATGGGAAATAATATTTGAAGGCCACAATTTTTGTATTAGAGGTGCTCTTTGCCACTAGATTCATTCTTGTTTCTGAAATTTTTCAATAACATATATCAGGAGTTTTACTGATACTTCCAAACCACATTCAAGATCATAGCCTTTTTATTTTGCATTATTAATTGTATATTTATTTCTTTTCTCCTATCCTGTATGTCTCAGCACTCAAGAACAGTAGCCTTAGTTTTTTGCTTAATCATTGCAATACATACATTCACAAGTCTTAGAATAAGAATATTGACATTATTTCAAACCACATGACTACTAAAAATAATTTTTGTTTTCAACTCTTATCTTCTTAAAATGTCTCCCACTAGAAAGATATAGTCAAATTGTTTTAGTAGGCTGCTGTTATTATACAGTTAGTTTAATATATTTCACTTTGCTTTTAATGCTTTCAGGTTTTTGTGTTAATTTTATTTTATAGCTATTCAATCATGTTTTTGATGTGAAACAAAAGTAATTAAAAAAGTAATTAAGACTCATCAATTCTATCCTGCAACCCTATTTACTTATGAGAGGCAATTTAAAATTTTTATTATCTGATTTTCAATTTTTAGAAAATATAAGGAACAATGTAAATGTGTTTATGTTTTTTGTTAGATGTATGTTGGCAAGCTTTAGCCACTTGTCTCT
Organism: Fukomys damarensis; assembly: GCF_012274545.1. Lineage (NCBI taxonomy): Eukaryota > Metazoa > Chordata > Mammalia > Rodentia > Bathyergidae > Fukomys > Fukomys damarensis. The sequence goes on from NW_022900915.1 coordinate 12,309,279, forward strand.
GACTTTTTCTTTTTGACTTTGTATTTCATTGTGGTGATCACTCCATAGAAGTACATATAGATAATTCTTATTTCTTTTTTAAAGCTTCAAGGTACCCCATATATGATTTGACAAGTCTTTTACTGATGGGTAGTATGATTGCTTCAAGTCCCTTGCTATAACCCATGCTGCATTTAACTTATAAGCTGCCTTTGAACATTTCTGCTGCATGTCTCCAGAGAGAACTGCCTCTGTAGAAACTTCCCTCTGAGCATATTCAGAGCAATGTACACAATGCAGAATAAGATAGAGGCGAGTTAACATTTATCTATCAATCAGATGGCGTAGCAAGTACTGCTAGGTCATAACATAGTGGTACTTGGTACCGTGTAATCTGCACTGTCAGGCTGAGGAAGCTGCCTTGATTTTAGAGGCAAAGGAGACCCTGAATGTGTAGTCATATGCTCATGCAAGCACGAGTAATGTAAGTCTGTGGCTTCAATTCAATCACTTCAGTAAGGAACAGGTTTCTAGGAGGGTGTCTCTCATAGCAAGCTCTGTATATTTAGTTGTTTTTTTTTTTTAAACCATTTTGTGTGGAGTATTTGTGATTTTTCCATGAAACAAAAATTCTCAAGAGTGTTTGAGTTATCAGTGAGGCCCGAGCACTTTGTCAGCTAAAGTGCCCTGAAATCAATGCCACGGTGCTGCCATGAACATATTAATTTCATTTTAACATAGATTATGACTCTCCATAGTCCACTTCATCTGGAAACTGATGAATTTTCACTTCCTTTGTACTATGAAATGGTTTCTTCTCCAATGTAGGAAAACATTGTAAATTGTGCTTTATTATCTCATCCTTATATTTTGGAATAGATCTTTGTCTTCCTTTTTTAAAGCCAGTGCCAACTGTGATATTATGGCCAAATCAATGTGAATCTCAAACTCTTATTTGGAAAAAAAGCAATTCAGTCTTTTCAGAGTAAGAAACCCATGATGCTGTGAGCCTGGCCATCAGGTGTTTTTCTATATTCTTCTGAGAACATCAAATAACTCAATATACTGATCCTTCTGAACGGTTGTTCCAGCAGAGGTTTTAATTAATATCAGGGTTTTTCTCTGGGTGGGGCATAAAATGGGATATGCAGAGGCAGGAAGCCTTCCAAAATGATTCCAAAATTTGTCTGCAATAATGGAGAAAGGTAATTTTGAAAAGAATATGATAAGAATTTGTCTAAAAACACTAAGATGTATTTTAAAGTTCTAATAATTTAGGAAGATTAGTACTCATATAAGAATAGATTGACACGTTTATGAAATTCCCAAAATTATTTATTTATTCTTTTAATAGATATATGTTGAATATCTACATGTTTTGGGCATGTTGTAGGCTCAAGTAGTATAGTAGTGAATAAGAGAGTCAAGATTTCAGCTTTTCTTGAGCTTACGTACTAGTGAAGGAGATAAATAAGCGAACACATAAGTAATAAAAATATTAGATTTTGATAAATGCTATGGAGAAAAATAATGTGAGGAAACGGAGAATACCTGAGAACGTGAGGGGTAATTACTGATGATCAGAAGAAATCTCTTGCAGAGGTGGTTTTTAGAACAAGCATCATAATGAAGGGAAGAAATCATGTGATAATCCAGTGAGACAAGCAAACCAGGAAGCAGCAGCACTGAGACTAAGATGTGGAGTCAGCCAAGATGACGATCAATGAATGAATGGATAAAAATGTTTTCCATATACATCATATATCCATGAATATTAATGAGCCATGAAGAAGTATGGAATCTTGTCACTTGTAGCAAAACATAGAACTGGAGCACATTATGTTAAGTGAAATAAGCCAGGCACAGAAAAACAAATACAATACCACATGTCCTCTCTTATATGTGAAAGTTTAAATAAAGTAGAGATTGGGGAGGGGAGTGTTGGAGACTGGATTTGATCATGCACATTGTGTGTCTGTATTAAAATATCACAATCCCCAATGGACAATTTTTTTTCTTTTATTGAGTTTACTGGTACATTTTAGGTATACAGTACAATTACATTCATTATTGGGATTTTGTACCTGTACATGACAGGTCTTGGTTATCATTTTTTTCCCCCTTGTCCATGCCCTCCCTTCACCCCCTCCTTCCTTCCCCATTTACAAATTTTATTTCCATTTTTTCATTTTCTCATATTTTTTTCTTTTCCCTTATTACCTTTCCCCTACGCTTCCCATTATCCCTACACTTTTAGCCCTTTTCTTCCTATTTCACATGGTCAATTATATCATTAAGATCTTATGTACTATTATAGTTTTTCACACCAGAGAAACTATTCGGTATTTACACATGTGTGACTTATTTATTTCACTTAGGAGTATATCCTCAATATGTATCCATTTTTCTATGAATGAATCTAATTTCTCATTCTTTGTGGCTAAGTAGTATTCCGTTTTATAATGAAACCACATCTTCTTTATCCAGTTTCCAACTGATGGGAAAATGGGCTGTTTCCAAGTTTTAGCTATTACAAACTGTGCTGCTATAAACATTGGTGCACATACATCACTGTGATATGATTCTTTTAATTCTTTTGGAAAGATACCCAGCAGAGAAATGGCTGAGTCAAATGGAACCTCTAGTCCCAGCTCTTTGAGGTATCTCCATATTGATTTCCATATTGGTTGCACCAGTCTGCACGGCCACCAGCAATGGAGAAGGGTTCCTTTCTCCCCGCAACCCTGCCAACATTTGTTGTGTAATTTCTTGATAGCAGCCATTCTTTGTGGGGTGAGGTGGAATCTCAGTGTTGTTTTCACCTGCATCTCTCAAATAACCAGTGATGTGGTACATTTTTTTGTATATTTACTTGCTGCTTTTACTTCTTTGTCTGAGAAATGTCTGTTCATTTCAGACACCCATTTTTGAATCGGGTCTTTATATTTGGGGGGGTTGATTATTTTGAGTTCTTTATATATTCTTGATAGTAGTCCTTTGTCTTAGGAGCAGCTGGTAAAAACTTTTTCCCACATTGTAGGTGGTCTCTTAGTTCTGTTGATGGTTTCCTTTGCAGTACAGAAGCTTTTTAATAAGATGAGATACCACTTGTTGATTCTTTGTGCTAGTTCCCATGCTACTGATTAAAAGTGGACAATTAATACACATTTTAAAAATTAAAAATTTTAGCACTGAGACCAGAAATAATTTAGTTTTTAAAAATACATAAATCAAAACAAACAAACAAACAAAAAAATGGTGACCCTAAATGTAGAGTTCAAGAGGTGAAATGAGAAAGATAGGTATGGAAAAAAATAGGGTTTAGAGAGCTATTAAATGCAATTCAAAACTCCCACCATAACCCTAGCGTGTAATTCACACATAGTGTGCATAAAGATTTCACACATCTCAAACCAGTGAGGAGCTGGTAAACCACACCAAAAAGTGGTGCTAGATACATTAGTTTTTTTATACCAGAAATCTAATATCCATATGTGAAACCACACAACAGAATAAATTACAAATGAATTTAAAGTATTAAGATAAAAATAAATCTATAAAATACTAGAAAACACGAATAAATGTGTATATGATTTTATAGTAGAAAATAATTTTGTAAATATTTTTCCATACAGGAAATCACAAAGGAAAATGCTGTTAGAAAAATTATCTAACAAATATTACAATGCATTTAAAACTCATAAAATAAACCAGAAATCTACTAACACTTAGTAAGATGACAAAAGACACAGGCCGTTCACATACGAATAAATACAAAGATCTCTTGAACTTATTAAAAACATTCAAACTTAGTAGAAATAAAGTACATTTTATTAAAAATAAAAGCAGTAACGTCTATTTCAGTGGCAAAGAAAAATGGTAGTATTCAGTGCTGCTGAATATATTTCTTCAGAGATATATCAAAAATAATTAAAATTGCCCCTGGATATAATAATTTATCTTCTAAGAATCTTTTCAAAATCAATAATTAGAGATGTGGATGAAAGTTTGAATGCAAGTACATATAGCACAGAGTAAATCCTGAGCAGTAGGGGAAGGAAATAAAAATAGGATTGTTCAACCATTGAGAATTAAGCTTTTATAGATTTTTAAAGGATAAGAGAAAATTCTTGTTCTATAGTGCTAGGCATAAAAACAAAATTTTAAATGGTTCAAGTAGTAGGTATTTTGTGTGAAAAATAATAATTCTGTGTTTATACAGCCAGCCACAGCTCATTTCCTTCCTCTAGCTCTCTGTCTGGAAGAAAATATAATCAACAGTTGACATGAAAATAAACTAGAGGTAAGGTTATAGATGGTTTTTATTTTATTTTCTGTATTTTGACTGTTTTACAATAAGCATAAATTACTTTTACAGTTGGGAGAAAATAACCATTATCTTAAAAATGGAAGCTATCTCCTGAAACATGAATATGTATATTTTAGCACCCCTTGTATAACAGTTTTGCATCTCTCCACACGTGGGTCCTGCTGATACTGCCTGGCAAGGGAGGATGCGAAGGAATCACGTACCAAGTCAGTCCACTGTAGCATGTGTACAACCTCACTTGCTGCCATTTCTTAATGTCGCCTTATTGCACTACATACAATGCAATCAGAGATTCATTTGGGATAATAATACTCTACGTACAAATGTTAGCATGCATATAACAAAAACAATTTTTGAATAAACGTGGAATTTATGAAGCCATCCATAATTCAGTATGATTTAGAAGAAAAGCAGTCAGACTGATCTCATTTTAGGGAATAATTTCATGAAAAAAGGAAAGGCACAGCTTTGGCATTTGGGTCTTTTTTTTTTTTTTTTTTTTTTTTT
>NW_022900915.1:12314530-12340257 GCF_012274545.1 Fukomys damarensis
TGGCTTTTGGGTTTTTTTTTTTTTTTTTTTTTGCTTTGCTTTGTTTTCGCTTTTTTGAGACAGGGTCTCACTATGTCATTCAGGCTGGACTTGAACTCACCTTGTGGCCCAGGCTGGCCTTGTACTCTTAGTGATACTTCTGCCTCAGTGTCAGAGTTTTGGCATTTAGTGTTCTATGCCGAATAGGAGCCAGGTGGGAGATGTACTGTCTAGGAGGGCTTAGTGCCGTACGGACAATCTGAATAGTTTCTTAATGTCTCTAAGCAAGGAATTTCTTTACTTTTGCCGTGGGAAAAATATATGCCTATAGGATAAATATACGTATAGATTAAATAAGAAAATGCACATCATAGCATCGAAAAAAAAAGATGACAATATCGATGACATTAATGGTGACTTCAAATGTAGGATCAGCCTGCAGGAAAGGAAATGGAATTTTCCTCTTTCTCCATCTGCCAGCTTGAATTTCCTTAAACCTAAAATTTAGAAACCAAGCAAAAAATAATCAGTCTCAGAAATTCTCTACTCTCTCTGAGTTGGTGGCTGCCAGCAAGACAGAAACAAAATCTTCAAGTGTTACTCATTTGCCATCATACTTCAAAATAAATTACTCAATGGTACCTCAGTGGCCTGAAAAAAATTAATTTATCTTCAAAGCTTGTTCTCAGCCAGGGAGTAGCTGAGTCATCCAGGGAAAATCTGAGTTAATTAGGGAATCAAAGAAATGGAAATCACATTTGAGTTAGGTTGCAACTGAATAAGGAGGACATGATTGTGCTGTTTGTAAAGTTTGCCTGGTGTACCTTATTATGATGTAATAGGAAGCCGTAAGGAGGAGATAATGAAATTCAGAGTAAAGTATTATGCTTTTCCAGAGTGCTTTAGAAAAGCTAAATTTTACTATTTATGATCCGACGTAAACATCATTACGACTAGATTCTTTATTGCCCCAAAAGATATATTTTAGAATCTCCTGCAAAATTAGAGCTGAATTTTATGACTTTCTTTTCATGTGTGTATGCTCCGTCAGCAGATGTTAACCGAAGATGCATGAATTGGAGAAAGTCAGTTTGACATGGCCTTTTTCTAATGCTTGCTGATATATAAATATATCAGTCACCAGAGCTGGAAGGCTAGAAGTAAAGTGCACTATGAAGAAAAATATAAGTCTCTGTAGTTTCCTAAGGTTGAGAAGAACTATGTCCACAAAGCATCACAGTACATGGTAAACTATTTAATACTCCTTTCCCAACTCCATGGCATTAAGGAGTGGCCAAGTTTAACTAGTCAAGAGTAGAGCTGCTTGGGACCATTAATGCTGCTGAGGCTAGACCTGTGTGTTTTCCAAGTGTTCCATGTTTTCAATGCTGTATTTTCCTGTTATTGACCAATTACTCAATTGTGAGTAATCACTGAGTGGTCATTCCCAAAAGGTATTAACCTGACGCCAGGCCAGATCAGGCCCTAGGATTATTCACCGTTTACAGTAACCAGTGACTTCAACAGAAGAGTACATGTGTGCGAGGTGTGTAGTAGAAAGTGCCTATTTAGTTCCTCCCCATCTCTCTTTCTTTCTCCTTTCTTCCTTCCTTCTTTTTCTCTCCTCTTCTTCCTCTTCCCTCCCCTTCTTCTTCACCCTCTTCTTGCTCTTCTTTTGTGATACTGGGGCTTTCACAGTGAGCTACATACCTAGACCTTTTTCAAAATTTTATCTTGAGAAAGCCTTGCTAAATCATTAAAATGCCCAAGGTGGGACCAAATTTGCCATCCTCCTGCCCCGCCCTCTGAGAGTGCTGAGATTATGTGTGTGCCCTAACACATCTAGCTCTTCCCCTATCTTTTTTCTATTATACTTTCTTTGGGACTAAAGATAACAGGGATAGTGGGCCAGAAAGTTAAATGAAAGCCTTGTTTGTAACCATTTGCCTATCTGAAGTTGAACAAGTTATTAATGTTCTATGCACCTAAGATTCCTCATCAGTCTTATTAATGGTTTGACCTTAATAATGTCCAATTTTCTTTCCTATTCTAAAGTGTAATTTTTCTGACCTATGCTCAGAGAAATTATTATTATGCTCATATGTAAGAATTTATAGTGACATTTCTCTGCTGGTCAAGTCTTATTTTTCTTTCTCTGCCTTCAGAGTTATAAGAAAGGGTTATCAGGACTTTGTAAATAGGGGCTTGGAATCTCTACATGAGCTGGGCCCAAGAGCACAGAGTTATGGTAGTGATTGATTCACTACTAGGAGGATGCCAGGGGGAGTTGACACAGATGTGTTCTCTTCTCACAGGTGTACCAAGGCTCTCAGTATCCCACGCCACAGCTTCCTACTGAGGAAGTATACTAGGTGGGAGTGAGAAGATGTGACATTGTCAGAGGCGTTAAAGATGGATTCTCATCGAGTCTTTTTAAGGTAAGGGTAATGATAAAATTCATATATTGAATGTTGAGTATGTGTCAGACATGCCAAGAACTTCAGAAACTGTCACTTAAGCATCACAATCACCCTAAGAGGTAGGAAAAATTATTATTCTCATCTCTATCGTGCTGGTATGTACATGGATTCGCTTATTTGATTTTTAACCACAGCACTATAGAATGTTTACCTTTTTACAAATGAGGAAGCAGCCTCTCAAACAGCATTTGTACAAGTCTTTCCTAGCCAGTAAGCAGTAGAGTTGGGATCTGAATCTAGGTTTTGTGATTCCAGAGAGTGTGTTCTTAACCATAATAATCTGAATGAAAAATTACCTGCAGCACCTCTCCTAACTGATCATGACCCAGAAATAAGGCTATGGCTGTGGTTGAGAAATACTGATGTGCAAGCTTGTTTTCTGTGATTTCTTTTAAGTTGCAGTGAATACAGCTAATTTGAATTAGGCAATTTGAGGAGGAAAAAAAAACTGGTAACACTAGGACACTCATGCCTTGCTGAGCAGCAGCAATTGCTGTTTGGAATAATGACTAGAATAATGATGTTTTCCCCAACTATGTGGTGTGTGACTGGCCCACGATTGATCTTGTGCAGAACACAGGTGATGCACTCAGGTTTGCTGGGCACTCTGTAGCTAATGTAAAATCACAAGAGGATTGCTCCCCAGTGACCCTCATCCTCCAACATCTGGCTAGGAGTCCTGGTCCATGCAGTCAGAATAATTAATACACCTTTGGACTCAGCTCCTAAACATCCTAAATGTTGGGGTGTGGTATTCACATGGACAGAATTAATAATTTCAATATCCAGTGATGCATAAATTTAGATAGGGAAAAAGATGTGACCCAGAAGGCAGGTTGTATAATAAAGGAATCACAAAATGGATTTGTGGAGATGAAAAGGCTGCAAAGGGATTGTCCTACTGAACAAATGTAAGTCTGTAATTGTACCTATGATGAAGACTGATGCCGACATGGGATAGAAGTGACTTATCTAGGAGAAGATTAAATAAGTAAACAAAATATTGATCTAGGGATTGTTCAGTATGAGACGTTGTACTAGACACTGGAAAAATGTGGACAAGAAGCCATGGAGAGCTTCCTGACTGCTTATGGGTTGTGGTGTGACTTGGACAAATGGGTCGCATTTTCAGCAGTGTACATTGGCTAGGAAAAAAGAAGGGGACAGGGTTTAATGCAGCACTTAGTGGAGTCAAGGTGGGGCTCAGGAAAGCCAGTCTCAGAAAGGGACATTTAAATTCAGACAAAATCTTGAATGAGAGTTGGCCAAGTAAGAGAGTTTTGCACATGCAAAAGTAGGCAGAGTCAAGAGCTGTTCTGTGGTCAGGAGGGACAAAGGTCTGATGTTGCCCTGATGGTGGAGGTGGATGTTTGGAAGGTAAGATGAAGGGGAGAGGAAGGACAAAGATGAAATGCGTGAGACAGATGGAGGTGAATTAGAAACAGCTTAGCAATTTTTCTAGGAATACTGGGATTTTGTTCTCATGGGAAGTCACTGAAAGGTTTCAAGCAGGCTCCTTGCTAGGCCAAGTTCACCTGGTGGTAAGATAGCATGGTAAGGCTGAGGGCCAGCTCCGATAATTCGGTAAAGTCCAACATCAGTCATCTTTCAGTGGATTTCATGGGTTACCTGTCCTTATTTGCTTTCCACTGCACTTGTAAACTCTCTGTGTTTGACTGCACCGGTGTGCACAGGACATTCATTTCCCAGGGAGCCAGGCTACTTCAGGTGATAAGAACACAAGGGAAGTACAATTATGAGTGCTTGATTCACATACAGTTGTGGATATTTGCAAATTGGTCTTTTAATCACTGAGTTAGCAGTCTTCAAATGCGTTCTCTTGTTCTTAACGTGGGAGAGATGAGAGTGTGACGTGGCATAACTCAGCGCTGAGTAAAGGCCGGTCAGTTGAGCATGAGCAGCCTCTGAGTGTAGCTTAGGCCTCAGGGCCATGCCCTGGGAGTAATGCATGAGTGTTAGTGATCTAGAATTGAGGATACTAGCCATGTCGGGCTTCTTGTCTAAATGTCTCTGATTAATTTACACATATCCACAGACAGTGAAGTGGGTGTCGCAGCTGCTGATAGATAAGGCAGTTTAATACTGACCTCAGGATTAGGGGGAGGCTGTTATTCACCATCCAACTCTTCTTTTGACAATATTTTATAACTTGGACTTTTTCTTCCCTGATTGCTTTTGGTAATCTGTAGTCCACCGTGACATTTTCAAAGAATGTAGGGCGTTGGCACCTATATTAGTTAAGGTAATATAAGCTTTTGTAACAGATTCATGGAGTCCCTCAATCTTGGTCTGGAAGCTTACTAGAATCTTACAAAATTCTCAGCCTACCTTAAAATGTTGAGGGATGGTGAGTAGATTTAGTTGTGTAGAGATATAAGGACAGCTGTCCTTATTGAAAAGTGCTCATCTTGATTAATTATTAATGACTTACCACATGTACCTATTTTATACAAAGTGGTCTTTTAGGTAAAATATAAAACTGGAGATGAACCAGGGAAAACCCTGAGCTGGGGGAACCAAAGGGAGACAATGCAAGACAGATGATCTGCTGCTAAAATATGAATATATTTTTATTTCTTTTCCATCAGATAAGGCTCAGTAACTTATAAAAATGTTTAGCAACACTCATAAAAGAAAAGAAAATTTGGCTGAACCTCTGTTCCAATATATAGTATATGAGATTTTGAGAAGTTATTTTTTATTTAGTTAGAGTTAAAAGATGATATGTAGGTAAGGCAATGATTCACTGTACCCAGAGACCACAGACAATTCTGTTTGCTTTTTCTGATCTTAAGTGGATTCAGTCCACATAGTTAAATTATATATTCAATAAACCTGATACTTGACTCCTCTTGTCATGGCTTGACGGTACCCTTAAACTTCAATGGACCAGAAAATGCAATTGCCCAATTATTGCTCTGACTGAGAGCAGTAAAACTGATGGATGAAATGCTCAGGATTAGCTAAAATGACATACCAAGAACTATGTAGCACTTGTGAATTTTACCTTTTACTGAAATTTTCCTGCAAACCCTCACCATACAAGCTAACTTCCAAGGATCATGTATGTGCTTGCATGTACATATTAATTTTTTCTCTAAACAGTGTCTGAATTATTAATTAGTAAAGACTTTATGGGTAATAGTTATCATGTTATATACCTTTCCTTATACACCTCTGGAGTTTCCACACTTTTTATTTTCCTCTGAAATGCTTTATTGTCAGCCTGATCTTCATACTCCTGTAAGACGGAACAGGCCTTAATTCTTCCATTTTAGAAATAAAAAATGGAAGCACAGCATGATTAGATGAGTAGCTCACAGTCCATACAATAGGTGAAGACAGGACCCAGTGTTCTAATGCATGCTTAGCACAGTGATTAAGAGCATGTGTTAGTCCCAGCTCTGCCACCACCATTGCAAACTTGTCCAAAGTCCCTAATTCTCTCTCTGCTTCCTCATTTATAAAATGGGGTTAATTATAACATGTTTCATAGCAGTATTGTGAAAGTCTCCTCCTTCTTTGTCACATCATCAGCACACAAAAATGGCTAGGTGTCACTAAAACTAAATCCCAGTCTGCAGTACACACCATTCTGTACAGTGGTCAGTATAGTAAATACCAAGTTTTGAAACTTCAGCAAATAAAAAGCATAGTGAAACATCTTTGTCTTATATCTGTCTGCATTGAGCAAAAGGCACTTGTCGTTCACCCAAACTGCTTTTCCCAGCAGGAATGGTTCTGGACAGTCTGTTTCTTCTTTTCTGCTGGAAAAGGTTTTGCTTTTCACACGCCTTTCAGCACAGCACGCAGTGGTGACACTCCAAAGTTGGCCACATTTTCCTTTGACCCCAGAGGAAAAATGAGAACTAGATAAATCTGAGCATGCCTGAGAAGCTGGCAGCCTGAGACTCAAATTGTACTTTCTTTGTACTCCCACCGCTTGCAGCTCTGCCATACTGTTATTTAAAAGGCTTCACACATTTTCCAAGTGAAAGCTGGGATGTTGGGGAACACGTGTGTAGGAGGTAGAAGAATGGTTCTGATGTCTGTTTCCTTGCTGGTACTTGGAGTCAGAGATGAGCTTGCAATGGCTGATTTTTGGTACAGGACAAGTGCGGACCTCTTCCTCAGGATCTTGTTCTCCTTGGATGAGGCTTCTTATGGCAGCAGAGTCAAGTTGTCCAAACATCACCTAGGCTGATGTGCCCAACTGTGTTATGTCTAAAGGGAAAACTTAGAATGTGGAGGCAATTTTAGTGAGATTCCCTGGATCAACAGACAGGAAGATCTTCATACTGAGCAGAAAAGTCATGTCCGATTGGTTGCTTTCACTTTTTGCTTAGCCGCCTATATTTCATTCATTCACTCATTCATTCATTCTTTCATTCGAGTAATATTTTAAAATTAATTTTATTGGTACAATTTAGGTATACAATATAACGACATTCATCATTGGAGATTTGCACCTTTGCATAATAAATCTTGATTCTCATTTCCCCCATTCTGCTGCCCTCCCTTCAACCCCTCCACCCCTCCCTATTTTCAAAGACTTTGTTTCCACTTTTTCCTTTTCTCATATTAATTCAATTCCTCTCTTTCCTTTCCCCTTCTCCTCAAACTTTCCCTTTGAACCTTTTCTTCCTATTTCACGTTATCTATTATACATATCGATCCTTATTTACACTTTCAATTTTTCACACCAGAGAGACTTTGGTATTTACACATGTGTGTCCTATTTATTTCACTTAAGAGTATCACCTCAATGTTCATCCATTTAGCTATAAATACCTCTAATTATTCATTCTTTATGGCTGAGTTGTACTCCATTTCATTAAAAAAAAATCACATCTTCTTTATCCAGTCTCCAGTTGATGGGCACTTGTGCTGCTATGAACATGGGTGCGCATATATTAGTGCGGTATGGTTCTTTTAATTCTTTTGGGAAGATACCCAGCAGAGGAATAGCTGGGTCAAATGGGACTTCCAATACTAGTTCTTTGAGGTATCTCCATACTGATTTCCACAGTGGTTACACCAGTCTACACTCCCACCAGCAGTGGAGAAAGGTTCTTTTTTTCCCCACAGCCCCAGCAGCATTTCTTATTGGTTGATTTCATGATAGCCGCCATGCTTTCTGGGATGAGGTGGAATCTCAGCATTATTTTTATTTGGATCTCTCAAATGACCAGTGATGCTGAACATTTTTCATATGTTTATCATTTGCTATTTCTGCTTCTTTGTCTGAGAAATGTCAAGTAATATTTTTGGTAATGGGGATACAACAGTGAGCAAGTAACAGATGTAGTACATTCTTGCCTTTAAAAGGCTACTTGCTAGACCAAAAGGCAGACATTAAAGGAATCATCACATGAATGTATAGTTACCATCTGTTAACTCTAATCCCACAAATTTCCATCATGTGGTGAGTGGATGATTAAAATATAGCATATTCATATCATGGCATATTATTGGAAATAAAAAGAATGAAGTACTGATACATGCTTTGATATGAATGAGCCTTGAGAATATTATATTAATTAAAAGGTTTTCTGGTTTGGAACTAATATGCCCCCCCAAAAGTCAGAGGGGGGCTCTCAGAAGATAATTAGATCACGGGGGAGCTGTATTTATCAGTGGGTTGATCCACCGAGGAGTTCTTAGGTGAATGTACTATAAGGGAGGTGGGGCCTCGCTGGGGAAGCAGGTTACTGAGGCTGTGTCTAGAAAGATTGTATTCTTGTCCCAGCATTTTCCTCTGTCTCTTTTGCGTTCCCTCTCTGCTTCTGACCAGTAAGTATGAGGTGAACGCCTTTCCTCTGTCAGGCCCTTTACTATTATGTTTGTGCCTTGGAGCCAGCTCATCATGGACTGAACCTTATGAAATTGTGAGCCAAGATAAATCTCTCCTCTTTAAGTTGTGTATGTCAGCTATTTTGTCCCCGAGGCAGGAAAGTAACTGATACGGAGCCACACACAAAATAGCACACACTCTTTGATGTTATTCACCAGAAATGTCCAGGACAGGCAAATCTTTACAGACAGAAAGCAGATTCGTGGTTGTCACGAGCTGTAGTCACCGGAGGAAATGAGGAATGAACCTTGATGAGTGTGGGGTTTCCTAGTGTGGTGATGAAAATATTTTAAAATTGGATGTGTGAATAGTTGCAAATTTCTGTAATGTACTAAAATGATTAATTCACATCCTTTAAATGAGTACACTGAATGTTATATGAATTATATCTGCATAAAATACTATGGTTATCAAAAGGCAGTGCATTCTGCAGATCAAGAGAAGACTTCCTGGAGGAAGTGAGGTCTGAGTGCAAGTCTTTAGGATGGGTGGGAATTACCTAGGAAAATAGTTTTTGGGAGGATGGGGGAGATTGTTCCCTACAGACAGGGTCTGGGGAGCACAGGGAGTCCATAGAGAAGTCCAGAGGTGCTAGTGCCTTAAAAGAAGAAGAGAAGTGACTCAAAGTGAACCAGAGAGGTAATGATACACTCGCTGTGGGCAGACACTCTTCAAGAAGCAATTTACGTAATGTCTGATGTATCTTCCTCAGGAGCCTAGTAAGTATGGATAGCCATAGGCAAGGGAAGATAATGTAGAGCTTTATAGACAATGTTCAAAATATTTTCTTGGTCCTAATAGAAATATAAAGAGAACGTGGGCAGAATGTGACCATGTTTGAATTTTAAAGATCCCTCAGGCTGGTTTTGTGAAGCATTGCTAGGACCAAAGAGATCATATTCCAAGCCTTGGATAAGGAGACCACAGAAAGATCCCTCTACACACTAATTTCCTCTGTCCATATTGTGTTCCTTTTTGCAGAATCAGTGTAAACACAGCCTGGGGAAATGGAATTATTCAGAAAACCTGGCACAGTGTCCTGCATACAATCTAAGAATGACTCAAATAATGCACGTGCCAAAGCTCCTCTAGTCGATCCATTTTAGATAAATAAGCTGTCTCCAGTGGGACAGAGCATTGAGTCCCTCAGGTATCTCCCTTTCCACGTCAGGTTGACACGAAAAGACTTGTATTGCTTGACTTTATTGATCTGGGTACCCAGCAGTAGGAAAGTGTAGGGTTTCAGGGCATGGGTATTTGAGTCAGTTTCTCATTCTGGAATAATAGATCAGGCATTTGTCTTCAGCTAGGCCTGATGAGCAGCAGCAAAAAGGAGCTCAAGGACTGGCTAAGCACATCTCTATAGGAGTGTTTCATAGCATTTATGATCTACAAGTCTCAGTCATTAAGCATGAGATTCATCCTAATTTACTACCAGTATAGCATGATGACATTAGTTGGAGAGTTCTAGAGTTGATGAAGGAGGCTCTCTGTTAAGAATAAATTTAGTAAAGTCTCCACAACGTTTATTCAGGGGACTGTTGTTGAGTGTTGCTGCCTTCCCATCCTGCTATGGATAGCACCCATGCCTGCAGCACCAGGACTATCACCTCAAGGGGCATAGCGAGGTACACAAAGGATTATATTTGGAGCACATGTAAGTTTTCTATAGATGATTAACACCCTTAATTTTATCTGCAATCTTAATTCCTCCTTGCTATATAATATGTGCAAAGTTTCCATGGATATGACACAAACATCTTTAAGAAGATCATTTTTCTGCCTACCACAGAAAGAATGCAAAACTGACAGAAAAGTAGTTATATCTACCATCTCCACTCCTCCTGAAGGTAAAAATATGAGGCATATCCCTCTGCTCTCCTGAAAGATTGAGGGTGCCTAAAATATTCTCTTCTTTAATTATTTGTGGACTATTATCTTTAGTCTGAGTGTTGCCAGAAGCTGGGTTATCCTGAGGCTCCAAGAGTATGGGTTAAAATTGTAGTAGATGCTTCCTTGACATTGGGCTAAAAAAAAAGTGTGGTAAAGAGATGGTAGAATCATACAGAGAGTAATGTGTGTATAAAGGAGTAAGGGGTAAAGAGGTACCAGCTCGTATTTCACTAAAGTAGAAGAATATATTGGATTGACAAGATCTCAAAAAGCAGCCTTCAATTCCATCTCTGTCCCTTTCACCAAGAGGGGTAACCAGTTGAGCTACCAGAGGGATAATCACAAAGTGTTTCCCGAGAGAGCTTGAATTCTTCTTACAGAGAGGAATCTGACTTCCAGATAAAGAAGACCAGCAACCAGCCAGAGTGAGGAGATTTTGCTCAGAGAAATCACACTAGGAGACTTATTCAGAGAATCATACCTCTTGATGAGGTAAGAGCTTGTATTTCACCCCACCCATAACGCCTCATGGACTCATGTTAGCCCTCAGAAAGGAGGCAGTTACAGGAACAGACTGCAGCTTTTCTTACATACCAAACCAGAAGAGCCATGAAAGCTTTTAGCCCTGGGAATGATAAGAAAGGTTGAGAAGAGTTTTGATCACTGTTGGTAACAGAGCACAAAATAAAGTCATTTAATGTTGAGTTGATCCAAGTGGAGACCTCTCATAGCAAAAATAATTACGATAATGATAGCTAACACTTATGTGGCAATCAGATGCTATGCTGTAAGTATATTAATTCAGGTAATACTTTATAAAAATTCTGTAAGTCAATTGTATATGAGGAATTCAAGGCACAAAGACAGTGAGTAATGTGCCCACCATCATACAGACGTAAATGTTAGAGCTAGGATTTGGATTTAGGAAATGAGGCTGAAACAGAAGTGTTTTCAAATATTAAAAAAATTTTTTAAAAATTATTTTTAAAAAATAATATCAGAATACACTTACAGATAATTAATACAAAAAGACTGCCAGTCACTTGAATTCTGTTCTTTCATTTTGGTTTATTGATTCAACAAACATTATGAGCCTGGCACATTTAAGAAATTGCTAGGACAGAATAAGCAAGAAGGAGAGAGGGAGAGAAGAAAAGAGGGAGGGGGAGAGAGGGGGAGGGGGCAGAGACAGAAAAGAAATTAGGGAAGAGGTGGGCAGACAGATTGTGCAATATCTTGAAGATTCTTCAATTTCTTAATTTTTCTCTTAATAAGATGAAGAAAGTCTGGGAAGGGTGTTTAGTAGAGGAGTGATATAGTGTGATTTGTATCATACGAGAGTTTGGGTGTTGTTACTAAAATAGCCTGATGGTATCCAAGGATGCTGTGGAAGGATGAACAGTCAGGAAGCTGTTGCAAAGGTCCACAAAAGAGGTAGTGAAAGCTGGACCAGTGAGCAGCAGAAGAGGGGATGAGATGTGGAGAAGCCGAGGATACAGTTTGAAAGTAGAGCTAATGTGATATATTGGCGAATTGGTTCTGAGTCCTGAAATAGAATGGAAATTGCTGCCGCTTCTAAGAATTACTTGTAACCCAAGGCTTAGCTCATCAGCACCAGAGTTTCTAATAGCTGAGGCTGTACTCATTATCACAATGCCTATGAGATGCAGTTTCACTGTGTTTGAAAACATTACTTATGCAAAATTTTTGATAAGAGAGAGGGTAAAGATAGAGTGCAAGTGAATGAAAATGGACTTTGTTAAAATATCCCAGAGGAGCGTGCTTCTCATATAAATATCATTATTTCACATGTCTTATTGGGATGGGAACATCCAGAGCAGTTATGGTTTAGAAATGTTAGGGTCATAATTCTCAGTACTTTAGATTGTGACCTCTCTTGAGGATAAAGTTAATATTGGGTTATTAAGGTGGGTTTTAATAAATATAACTAATGTCCTTATGAAAAGGAGAAATTTGGACGCAGACATGCACACAGGAAGAATGTGTGGACAGAAAACAGATCTGGATGACGATTCTTTAGGGCAGTGAATTCTGATGCAAAACACTAGAAACTAGAAGACAGTCTTGCATCAGATGTCTCATACAGCCCTCAGAAGGAATCCACTCTGCTGACACCTTGATCTTGGACCTCAAAACTTCTAAACTATAAGTGTACATTGCTGTTGTTTAAGCACCACAGTTTTCAGTATTCTTCTGTAGCAGCCCCATCAAACTAATATAAGATTTCTGAGAAAAGACTTAAAAGTAAAAATGGAGCTGTGATAAGGACTGAAGAAAGAACTGGAAGTTTCCCTGGCAAATATGCTGAGATGAGTGCCAAGGTATCTGACTGCTGATGACCAAGTAGATGCTGTTGCTGTAGCACCTAGTAATGTGTCGGGCACACGAAAAATAATTGGTAAACACTGCCTGCCTCACAGAATATTTAGTATATAAAAACTGGTAGGTACTGAACAAATGATTGGGTCCTGAAAGCCACTGCAAACTGTTAGTTAGCTGTCTCTTGCTGTCACAAAAATACTTTATATAATTAATTTATAAAGAATAAAGGTTTATTTTGACTAACCATTTTGAAGGGTTCAATCTGGAGTCAATTGGTCCTATTTGCTTTAGGTTTGTCATAAAGCACATTGCAGCAGGAACATGTGGAAAAACAAAGCCACTCGCCTCATGGCTGATAAATGGAAAAGATAGAGGGAGAAGAGACAGGGCTCCTATAGGTCCCTTTGAAGCCATGTCCCTAATGGCTTGAAGGTCTCCCTCTAGACTCCACCTTCTGCCCCCTTTTAGTAGACCAATCTGGAGACCAAATACTTAACCTGTGTGTCTTTAAGGGACAGCCCACATCCAGACTATAACAAATTCTGCCGTATATTTTTTTGAGATCTTCCAAAGGAATGAAGACACTACTGTCAGCCTGGCTAGAGCTTATTGCCAAAGGGCCCTGATCTTCTCTCATACCATATTATTGGACCTAGCATGATATTAGTGGCTTTTATAATGTTAAAAGCTAAGCTTCTGTCTTCATAGACCATGATAATGAGAACAGAGAATATAGAAATGGAAAATAAAAATCCTGTAACAACATAATTATAGCCTTTAGAAATCATAATAAAGGGCTGGATCTACCTGGGTATGTTATGTTAAAAACAGTTTAAGTTGAGAACTTTTTCAGCAGAGCTAAGTATTCTTATGACCGCCAATCAATTAGAACACTCCCCCTTCATTAACTCAGATGGGAGACTGAGATGAACATACTTGGAAACTTTCATTTTTTTTTGTCTTGTCTTGGAGTTGCCACAAATGTCAATTTATCAAATTTCATTGCTTAGGTACAAACTATTCTTGACATTTTTTCAGTCTGCTTTTCATCACTCAATGGAGTATAACTGGTGAGGATGCTATTAGGTGTTCTAAATGATGATGTAGTTGATAACTTTTGTAAAATCTTTACAGTGTTTCTTTCTTTTTTCTTTTTCTTTTTTTTGTACCAGGGATCGAACTCGGGTCCTTATGCTTGCAAGGCAGGGGATGGAACCACTGAGCTAAATCCCTGGCCTTTTACAGTGTTTCTTTAAAACTGCACGAAGGTAGCATGCAAATAGGAAAAGCTCCAAATAGCTGGAGACCAGAAGTTGCAGAGTGCCATGTCTCTTTATGATAGCAGCGAGAAAATATATGCAAATTCCAGTGGGCTGAATAAATCTTTGCTCTGAAATGGTGGTGGTGGCAGCACAGTGTATTACTGGCTGCTCCCAGGTTTTCCCAGTAACCTGATGCTTCCTCTTTCAGAGTAATACTGTGCTAGCATGCAGACAATGATTGGCTACCCATGTCGTTCATAAATAAAAGCAGCTGGCTGCAACAAAAGTCTAAGTAGCTGAGGCTTCATCATTATTTATAAGGCAATTCATAGAGAAAAAGAATGCTTTGAAAGTGTATAGGCAAGTACTACCTTTCCCCTGAGAAAATGGCTGGCTTGTGGGAGGAGAACCTTAAAAGAGAAAAGAAACCAGTGCCACTGTCATTTTCTTATTATCCTCTTTTTTTTTTTGCACTTACATCAAAGTCTATTTTTACAATTTACAAAAGCACTAAGTAAGAAGCATTAATTTGAACAGAATCTGTTCCACTTCATGATGATTGGGACCATTTCTGTTACTTTATGAAAAAGCCACTAAACCTGTGTTCCATTATGAAGGCTGTTCGTTTCTGGTGAGAAGCGCACAATGTGTCTTCATTCCAAGAGCATGCACCTATACCCATCCAGAATCCAGTAACCCTCTTCTTAATCTTAGAGATAGTAAATAATACAAAGTTATCACATTGCAGGCCTTGCAAGTTCCCCAGAAAGAAATTTATTTGTCTTGATTGCTAGTGCATTTGGTTGGCTGATTTAGAGAAAAGTCACCTTATTGACTTCCAGTCAGTGAGAGTAGGCATGGATGACCAAATCTCAAATAACAGATTTCCTTTATCCCAATTCCACTGGTGGAAATAACAGTCCACGATACTGCCTCACAGTAGTGCACTGCACCCCCTGGGAGCATTCTGTACCCTGGTATGTGTTACAAGGAGTGATCTCCACTACAGTGCACTTTCCTCTTCCTTACTCCATCAGATTTGGCTGCTGAGTCTGGGGAAAGCATCCATGGCTTAACTCTTTCCTTGCTTTTTGATTCGGAAGGAACTCCACAAGCAGTGAGTGTTTTTGTCTGTGCTGCTTTCTCCTTTCTGCACTACAGCAGCAGAACTGCAAAGGGGAAGCAAGGTTTGATATTTCCCAGAATTATCAGTATCTACGAGGGGATAAGTCTGTCTAAATGAGTGGCTGAAGTATCTTAAAACCATTGGCCTGGCTGCCTCAAAACTTTGTTGTCTGGAAACTTGGCAGTTGCTTGCAACATTGCTAGAATATTTCTGAGTGACTTGAGGTGTACAACAGAAGTCTGTTGCTTTCGTTCATCTTTCCTCCTCCTCCTTTCCTTATTCTTTAAGCATAGCCTCAAGTGGAGTTGCTTGCGCTTATGTGTTCCTCTAGGAACAGTAATTGACCTTTAAAGAGCCAATATGAGGCATAGAAATGTATGCTGAGGCTTCTAAGTGCTAGCATGTTGACCTGGGGCTACAACCAGCACTGTTGTCACTGTGAAGAGCCTGTGAATAAAGCTTGTGAATGAGCAGAGCTAAGAATGACATCATCTGAAATTCTAAATTCAGGAACAGATTTACTCCTGGAGTTTTCAGTTAAGTGACCCCATACATTTTATTTTTTCTTGAACCATTTATTTTTGAAACTTACAACTAAAAAGATCATAACAAAGTCTGCATGAACTGAAGAAATGATGTATCTACTAGCTGACTAGAAGTGACTAAGCTTCCTGGCTTACAGTTGCTCATGAAAGAGTTTTAACAATAGTCTGCCATACACGCGAGGTTAAATATACCTTTTCTCAAGGCATAGCTTTTTAGATTTCCAATTGAATTGGACTAAAATATAATGTTTAGCTATTCAAGTTGGCAGCAAGGACACTTGGTTTGATGCAGTGAGCAGTGCCAATGTCAGAATTGATAAAAAGTTTCCATGTCAAAACAATGGCAGGGCCAATCACCTGGAAGGGCAATTCAGTCATTTAGGCAAATGGAGCACTGAACCACCTGCCTTTATTTACTAGACAAAGGTTTGGGTATAACTGAACTGCCAACCAATTTAGGACTATAAGTGGCTTCGGAAAACTAGTGCTGTCTAAATGGCACAAATGCTTTGGTAATGGTTTTCTAAGATTCAATGGTAGCACCTTGAGCCTTTGGGCATTGGGGACAAAGAAGAAAAAGGCCTGCTTTGGAGGAAGCCGTGAGCTTAAATTAGGAGAGGGGATCTTCTTTTGTTTCTTTGTTCCACAAATTTGAATATTTCCTAACTGCATTCTAAGTGCTAGGCACACAGGTTTAACAGAGGTCTATGGAGAAGTGTCTCTGCTCACATCAATTCCAGGAAGGTGGCAGAAAATTAGCATAAATAAAATAGTAATAAATAAAATTTAAAGAAAGGTTCTGAATTAAGAGTTATAAAGGGAGAGATTTTGTTTGCTTGAAAACTTCCTGACTGGGGGCTGGAGGAGGTGAGGTTGAGACCTGTAGGTCAGAAGGAGCCAGATGTGCATGATACATGACAATCAACCAAGCCAGAAGGAGGAGCACACATGAAGGCCAGAGGGACAAGAGCAAGGGACATCCGAGGCCTGAAAGAAAGCTGGGGATGGCTGCAGTTCAGTGGCAGAGGAAGAGAGCACTGTGTGATGTGGTGACAAGAGGTACAGATCAGTTAGGTGTACAAAGACTACAGAAAGGGTTTCAAATTGGTTCCAACAGCAGGGCAGTGTCATTGGATGTTGGCTGACCTGTGATGCTTTTTTGATGCTCTAAGAAAAAATATACAATGTTTAGAGGCAATTCACTAATTCAAAAGCTTTTTGCTCCTTAAAATATGCAGGGACAAGGGGAAAAAATGCGAACTGAGACCTGTCGTGTAGAGGTACAAGATCCCAACAATGAATGTAATGGTACTGTATCCCTAAAATGTACCAATGAACTCAATTTAAAAAAAAAAAAACCTCTTGCTTATAGGTGCCATATCAACTTTGAATGTCTATTTCCAAATGAGTCTTTTAAAAGTAAAACACAATACTATAGGTGGTCCAGACCAGTGCAGCTGCAGGAAGATCCCAGCCAGGGATCCACCCCAATCCCAGAGGCTCTGGCACACCTGGCCAGCCAAAGCCCCACCCAGGAAAAAGCTCCACAAGAGCACAAGCTTCACTCAGAGGCCTGTACCATAGCATTGGTGAGTGCATGCAAATCCTGGGGGAACAGCGGTGTAAGTCCAGACAGATCCCAGCCAGGGGTCTGCCATCACCCCAGAGGCTTAGGCACAACCTCTAGCCAAGGGCCCACCTGGAAAAGAGCTACACAGGTGCACAAGCTTCAGTCAGAGGCTTGCCCCTATAATTTTTCTGGCAGAGACCCTAGCCAGAGGCTTGCTCAGACAAAAGGAACTGGGGAGCACAACCCCCAGCCAAATGCCCTCTCAGCCAACAGGTCCATAGTGGCCCAAGGAAGAGGCACACATAGATACCATCCCACATGTGCTCAGGTCACAGCCAGAAGCCTGCACAGATAACATTTGAGCTCAGAGATCCAGAAGGCCACCATACTGAACCCAGGAATTGGTATACTGGTGAGCAGTAGAGAAAAGTCCTCTTGGAAGCTTGCTGAAGATTGAAAATCACTGGGTGAGCAAAAATTTCCTTCAACAAAGGCACAGCAAGCTGCATCTATGGAAATGAGAAGACACAGAAACAAACCAGACTTCCAGATCACCTAAGGAAACCCCAAAGGGAAACAAGATGGAACAATCTGATACTCAACAACCTGGATTCCCTGAACTTGCAACAAAAGAGAATCTGGAACAAATGAATTCAGAAATAATTTCTCACCAGTACCTGCCATGCAAGTGCAAGGAGCTGAGTTTGATCCCCAGTAAAAAGCAAGAAATAATTTCTCAGATAATAGCGGAGATTGTGCTCATAGTGCAAGACATGATTAATAAATTCAGAGTGGACACAGGAAAAAAAAATACAGGAGCTGAGGAACATGATGGAATCCCAACAGAGGAAACAAATGTAATCCATAAAACACAATCATATTTCCAGGAGATTAAAGACTCCATTGAAAGTTTACACAGCAGAAGGAGCCAGTGCAAAAACAGAATTTAGATACAGAAGATAGGATTGCAATTAATGACCAGGAAAAGAAAAATTTCTTGAAAATACTATGGGACCACAAAACAACAATCCAGCAGCTGCTAGATAATCCAGAGAAGATCAAAGTCAAAGAGTAAATATGAGAGAATGCAGATGACATAAAAAACTGTTCATAGACATAATGGCAGAAAACTTCTGAAATAGGGGAAAACAACTTGACATACAGATAAGTGAAGCTTATGGGACTCCAACAAGCAGTGATTAAAAAAAATCTACACATAGGCATGTAATAGTTAAGATTCCAGAAACCCAACAAAAGAACAAAATTCTACAAGAAGTTAGAGAAAAGAAACAAATTACATACAAAGGAAAGCCCATTAGAATTAGAACAGACTTCTCATCACAAACCCTCAAGGCAAGAAGAGCTTGGAGTGATGTATTTTAAGCCCTAAAAGAAAATAGCCTCCAACCAGATTAATGTACCCTGCAAAACTATCTTTCAAAAATTAATGGAGAAATAAGATACTTTTATGACAAAGAGCACCTAGGAACTTCATGAATACCAAAACAGCACTCCAAAAATTTTAACCAGCTTTCTAGGAAAAGACAATGAGGATCACAACCCTAGTAAGCCCAGCAGAATGAATCCATCAGGCATGAGAAGAAATTAAATGCAAAGGGGGAGTATCCAACAAAAAGAAAAAGTCATGACAGGGATAAGTCAATACATATCAGTTATAACCATCAATGTAAATGGTCTCAGTTCACCAATCAAAAGAAATAGACTGGCAGAATGGGTCAAGAAGTAAGATCCAACAATATGCTACATAGAAGAAACACACTTCGCTCCAAAAGCAACTCATGGACTGAAAGTTAAAGGGTAGAAAACAATACTCCTTGTGATAGGAAGCAGAAAAAAAGCAGAAGTATCTATCCTCTTTGCAGATCAAAGAGGATTTCAAGCCAACACTGATTAAGAGAGACAAAGAAGGGGCCAGGGATTTAGCTCAGTGGTTCCACCACCTGCCTAGCAAGCACAAGGTCCTGAGTTCGATCCCTGGTACAAAGACAGAGGGGGGGCACTACATCCTTTTAAAAGGGAACAATCCAATAGGAAAAAATGAGAATTATAAAAATATATGCACCAAACACTATTGCTGCCTTCTATATAAAAGAAATACTAATGGACATGAAAAATCAAATAAGCACTAACACAATAGAGTGGGACACCTCAATACCCCACTGTCACAAAAATATCAGCTAGACAATAAAATAAAGAACTCAATCAAATTTTTGAATAAATGAACTTACAGAATGTTTCACCACACAAAAGCAGAATACACATTCTTTTCAGCTCCATGTGGGTCATTTTCCAAAATAGACCACATACTTACTCATAGAACATGTTTAAAAGTTCAAAGGAAGTGCAATTATCCCCTGTATACTATCAGACCATACTGTGATGAAATGAGAGATCAATAAAAAAATAAACCAACAGAATTTCATAAACACATGGAAATTGAACAACACACTTCTGAATAAGCAATGGGTCAGAGAGGAAATAAAGAAGAAATCAGACAGTTCCTACAATTAAATGCCATTGTCAATACTACATATCAGAATCTATGGGACGGAATGAAAGCAGTCTTACTAGGGAAATTCATAGCAGTGAACATGCATATTAGGAAAAAAGAGTGAGTGCTATTAAACAGCCTGATGTTGAACCTAAAACTTATAGAAAAAGAGCAAAACAAACCCAAAAATTGTAAAAGGAAGGAAACTAAAGATTAGAACAGAAATCAGTGCCATGGAGACTAAGAGAATGATACAAAGAATAAATGAAGCCAAGAGTTTGTTCTTTGAAAGAAAAAACAAAATTAACAAACCCTTAGCCAACTTTATCAAACAAAGGAAAGCAAAGGCCCCAATTCATGCAATTAGGGATGAAAAGAGTGAAATTATGTAGACCCAGCAGAAATCCAGAGGATCATCAATATTTACTTTGAGAACCTTTATGCCAATAAGATGGAAAATGCAGAAGAAATGGACAGATTCTTAGATTAATATGGATTACCAAAGTTGAACAAAGATGACCTGAAAATCCTAAACAACCCAATATCAATCACTGAAATTGAAAAAGTAATTAAAAACATCAGCTAAGAAAAGCCTGGGTCCTGATGGCTTCACTGCTGAATTCTACAAGACGTTCAGAGAGGAACTACTGCCACTACTGCTTAAACTCTTCATTGAAATTGAAAAGGAAGCAGTGCTCCCAATTTCATTTTTGGAAGTAAGTATCACCTTGATCCTCAAAGCAGAGAAAGACCCAACTGAAAAAGAGAACTATTGGCCAATCTCACTAATGAACCTAGATGCAAAAATTTTTAATAACATATTGGCAAGTAGAATGCAGAAGATCATCAAGAAGATCATACACCCTGACCAAGTGGGATTCATCCCAGGGATGCAGGGAAGTTTCAACCTATGCAAATCATTAAATGTAATACATTATATGAATACAGCCGAGGACAAAAATCATATGATCATCTCAATAGATGCAGAAAAAGCATTTGAAAAAATCTAACATGATTCATGATGAAACCCTAGAGAAAACTGGAATAGATGGTCTCTACCTCAATCTGATAAAAGCCATCTATAAAAAAATCCAACAGCCAATATCATAGTAAATGGTCAAAAACTGAAATCCTTCATGCTAAAAATCAGGAAAAAGACAAGGACATCCCCTATCACTACTTCTGTTCAATATAGTTTTGGAAACATTAGCCACAAAAATTAGACAAGAGAAAGAAAAGGAATAAAGACAAGGAAGAAATCAAATTGTCATTATTTGCAGAGGACATGATGCTCTATATAGAAGACTCCAAGAACGCCACCAAAAGTCTTCTAGAGTTGATAGCCAAATTTAGCAAAGTAGGTGAATACAACATCAACACACGAAAATCAATGGCTTTTTTGTACAAGGAAAACAGGCTCACTGAGAGAGAATTGGGGAAATTAATTCCTTTCATAGTAGCATCCAAAAAATTGAAATACATAGGAATCAATCTAACAAAATAAATGAAAGAGCAATAATCTGAAAACTATAGGACTCTGAAAATAGAGATTGAAGAGGATATCAGAAAATGGAAAGACATTCGTTGGTCCTGGGTTGGAAAAATAAAAATAGTGAAAATGGCCATACTTCCCAAACTGCTATATAGATTCAGTGCAATCTCAGTTGAAATCCCAGCAGCATACTTTATAGACCTTGCGAAAAAAATCCAAAATTCATTTGGAAGAAGAGACCTAGAATAGGAAAAGCAATTTTAGGCAATAAAGAGAGGCAAGGGGGTATCACAATTCCCAACTTGAAACTATTCTACAAAGCTAAAGTGATAGAAACAGCGTGGTACTGGCATAGAAGCAGATATGTGGACCAGTGGAACAGATTAGAAGATGCAGAAACAAGTTCAGACACACACAGCCACCTCATCTTAACAAAGGAGCCAAATACTGTCACTGGAAGGAAGATAGCCTCTTTAATAAATGGTGCTGGAAAAACTGGGTTTCAACTTTCCAGAAATTAAAACTAGACCTATATAGCTCACCACGCACTAAACTAAGTCAAAATGGATTAAAGATCTAAATATTAAAACAGAATCACTAAAGTGGCTGGAAGTAAGGTTAGGTAGACCTCTTGAAGACACTGGTGTAGGAAAAGATTTTATGAACAAAATCTCAGTTGCTTGTGAACTAGCACAAACAGTCAACAAATGGGATCTCTTATTAAAAATATTCTGTGCGGGAAGAGAAACCACCAACAGAGTAAAGAGACAATCCACAGTATGGGAAAGAATTTTCACCAGCTGTTCCTAAGACTAAGGTCTACTATCTAGAATATATAAAGCACTTAAAATATCAGACCTCTCAAATTTAAGTGTGGCGGTCCAGCCGTCACCACACTAACGTGCCTGAGTTGGGGAGTGAGGATTGAGAAAGGAAAGAACACTCAAGCCTGAGTGGAGACCAAGAGAAGTCTGATTTATTTCACAGAAACAGCTCCTTTTATAGGTTCACATCAACAGGAAGCACCAAGCAACTATTTGTATCTTTTATGCAAAGACCGGATTTTTAACTCTTTGCAAAGAACATCAGATCTATGGCTGTCTCTTTGAGTTTCTTCCATTGCAGCAACAAGTTTAACAAGCAGAGTCCTAGAATGTTACAGATTGTATCAATGCCCTGAGTGTAGAGGTGAAGAAGTTTCCTTTTAAATGTCAAACTCCTAGAGGACCATGGCTGGGCTCCCACATATCCCCCTTTTTATTATATTTAGAGCAGGGACTTTCCCAGCTCAGCAAACAGACTGTGCCTGTCTTAGGTGAGAAATGTCCAGACAAATCCCTTACCCGTCATCAAGCCATGAGAATTTTGATACTCATGCTCTGTCTTAGGTTGGATATTTCTCTACACTTCTCTTACCCATCTTTGACTACCAGCCTCTGCAGGGGTTAGATCGTAGGTTGTGGAGGCTTGACATGTAATTTTTACAAGCATCATTATGAAGAGAGGTTGTCTCAAAACCATCACAGAATGAAAAGAAGTCATCATTTTTGAGAATATAGAATTGGTCAACTTACAAATAAAAATAGCTGTTGTTATATTCATTATCAGTTTCATAAGCAATCTCTATATTTCTTACAAATAACATATAAGGAGCATTAACACAAGACATTATCTTTTTCTTTTGTTCTTTGACTTGAGATAACACAGTATTTATGGTATTTCACATATTAAAGGTCCCTGTGTTAAAAACATTGAAACTAAAGCTAGTAACTTTGACATCTGACCATAAACATATTTCTCCTGATACAGCAACAAGTTTCCACATGTTTGAGAAAAACCTGAATTTGTCCACCACAGTAAAGTCCTGCAGACAAGCTTAAGTCCAAGTGATTAGTCCAAAAACTTTTGAGATGTGTCATTAAACGATCTTTCTTGAGGTATAGTAACATAACACCTCTTCCATAAAATAGTAGTACTGCTTATTTTTGTTTCTTCTTCTCATAAAGCTAATGATTGTGGAGGTTACTGTCCCATGATACTGGATGTAGATTTGTGAGGATGATCCACATGATGAACCAATCTCTCTGGTAACCATTGAGCTCCCATCATGTTCCTGTGAGAAAACACAAACATATCCTTGGCCCCATATTAAAATGGGGTCGGGTCCATACCATTGACCAGTTAAGGGATCTCTCCATTTTACCAAGGTATATGGAGAACCTTGTGGATGCCAGAATCTTTCTGCTGCTGAATGGCCATGCTTATCAATTTGTAAAAAAATTAAAATATAGGTAGCATGATTTAAATAATTTCTGGGTGAAGAGGGGCACAATTCCCCCTTTTTCATTTTTTGTAGTTGCACCTTTAATAGTGGGGAACAGGGAAGAATACATGGATCAAAAAGTTATTATCATAAACAATATGTTGGAAAACCTGCATAGTCAAACAACATGAATAAATTTTGTATACCAGAAAAGTAGCAGTAATAATTATTATACTTATACTTATATGAAATCTTATGTCCTGTAATGTAGCTTTGTATCAGTAGGATCTTTTCTTTTTTTTTCAGAAAATATTATATTTTGAAGATAACCATCATAAACATATTACAGTAACATATTTGGAATTCAGACCTTTGATGATAACCAATGTAAACATTTTTAACAACATATTTAACAAGGCATATCTTTTTATATGGCTCTGAAAATTATTTGGGCTCCCACTAGTGAACAAAGATCAGAATAAATTTTCTGAGCAGCTGCTTATTTACCAACATAAGTGTACACAAACTTTAAAAGTTTAAATTTAATTATCTTTTTTTTTAAATCAACAATCTACTTGCATTTGACGTCATTTTGATCAAAAACATAACTGGACAAACACTTTTGAACATTTAGACAGACAGACATATAAGACAATTTAAACTAGAGTGCACTCAGATGGTTTTGGCCAATTGAATTATAAAATCTTTTGGTTACTACTAGTCAAAACTTTTGCAGATCAAAATTAACAGAGATCTCTTATAGAATTAGGGTTAAAGGAATGAAAACTCTTCTTGACTCTAAAGGTAAACCTTTTATAACAGACTTAAAACCAACAAGCAAACATAAGTAAATCATTTCCATAAACATTCTCTACATTCTTAGGTAAAGACAAGATGAACATACAAAAACCTTTCATGTTAAAAGTACAACTCTTACTTATAGCTTTCTTAATATTTTTCTATCTCATTTACTATTAACCTTCTATAGCAAACTTCAGTTTAAAGTGTCCTTTTACTGCTTTTAGATTGTTATATCTTAAAATTTGACTGGCTGCCAATAGAACAGTATTAACCTTGAGTTTTTTAGAAAAAAACAAGTTAACCCTATAATCGCAGTTTAATCATTTGCAATGCACAAGAAGTGTTACCAAAACTAGTTTTCACTAACAGCTGACTGTCACACAGCAGAAGTTTGAGCAACTCCTAGGCTGGAGCAAAAGAGGCCAAAACAATGTAAGGCAAAGACTTATGAAAACCAAACCAAAAGAAGAACAGGGACTCTGTCAGGGAATCTCCTTAATCTCCTCTTCCAAAACCAGAAGAACATTCTTGACCAGAGGGTCTTGAGGAGGGGAAAAAAATCAACCTCCCTCCCCATAAACAGAGTGAGTTCCTACCAGAGGGGCAAAGAACCTCTCCGGCCCCTGTGGTGGGGAGTCCACTAGCACGTCTGCCTGGACCTCCCTCCCTGCCTCCAAAATGATCCGGATCACAAATTACCAATTCAGACATTAACAGGAAAAGAAAGACACTGAAGCAAAGAAAAGGAAACCAAGGATGAACTATTTCTACAAATTCTAAACAATTACACAATTGCTGGTGCCCTACTCTAGCACCACCGACACACAATAAATCTTTAAGCATATGTACAAAAAGCATGCAACTCTTGCCTGCTCCTATTTTTAATATTTATAAGAAAACTCACCGTTCCTCTTCTGCATTCATTTTGAAGGTCCTGCTTTTTCCTTTTGTTGAGATCTCCTTTTATTCTTTATCCAGTGGTGTCCTTCACTGGATCCCTCGATACTCAGGTCCCTGTTCGGGCGCCACTTGTGGAGGTCCAGCCGTCACCACACTAACATGCCTGAGTTGGGGAGTAAGGATTGAGAAAGGAAAGAACACTCAAGCCTGAGTGGAGACCAAGAGAAGTCTGATTTATTTCACAGAAACAGCTCCTTTTATAGGTTCACATCAACAGGAAGCACCAAGCAACTATTTGTATCTTTTATGCAAAGACCGGATTTTCTAACTCTTTGCAAAGAACATCAGATCTATGGCTGTCTCTTTGAGTTTCTTCCATTGCAGCAACAAGTTTAACAAGCAGAGTACTAGAATGTTACAGATTGTATCAATGCCCTGAGTGTAGAGGTGAAGAAGTTTCCTTTTAAATGTCAAACTCCTAGAGGACCATGGCTGGGCTCCCACATTTAAGGGGCCAATCCAGAAATGGGCATCTGATATGAACAGACATTTCTCAGACAAAGAAGTAGAAATAGCAAATAAACATATGAAAAAATCTTCAACCTCACTGGTCATTGGAGAAATGCAAGTGAAAACAATGCTGAGATTCCACCTTATGCCAGAAAGAATGGTTGCTATCATGCAAT
>NW_022900915.1:12340422-12358664 GCF_012274545.1 Fukomys damarensis
GTGTATAACAAGCAGAGTACTAGAATGTTACAGATTGTATCAATGCCCTGAGTGTAGAGGTGAAGAAGTTTCCTTTTAAATGTCAAACTCCTAGAGGACCATGGCTGGGCTCCCACATTTAAGGGGCCAATCCAGAAATGGGCATCTGATATGAACAGACATTTCTCAGACAAAGAAGTAGAAATAGCAAATAAACATATGAAAAAATCTTCAACCTCACTGGTCATTGGAGAAATGCAAGTGAAAACAATGCTGAGATTCCACCTTATGCCAGAAAGAATGGTTGCTATCATGCAATCACCCAATAAGAAATGCTGGTGAGGATGTGGGCAAAGAGGAACACTGCTCCACTGCTGGTGGGAGTTTAGACTGATACAACTACTGCGGAAATCTGTGTGGAGATACCTCAAAGAACGAGGATTGGAAGTCCCATTTGATGCAGCTATTCCCCTGCTGGGTATCTTCCGTAAAGAATTAAGAGAATCATACCATAGTGATATATGTGCATCCATGTTCATAGCAGCACAATTTGTAATAGCCAAAACGTGGAAGCAGCCTGATTACCCATCAACAGGAGACTGGATAAAGAAAATGTGTGTGTTTTTAAAAAATAAAATGGAATACTCAGCCATAAAAAAATGAGAAATTAGAGATATTTTTAGCTCAGTGGATGCACATTGAGGCCATACTCTAAAGTGATATAAACAGGATACACTTGAGCAAATACTGAATAGTTTCTCTAGTATGAGAAACTGAGATTATAAATAAGGATTTAAAGGTATAATAGATAATGTGAAATAGGAAGAAAAGGGACAAAGAGGAAGGGGAAATAGGAGGGGTAGGGGAAAGGAAGGAAGGGAATGGAATTAATATGAGAAAATGAAAAATAACGGAAACAAAGTCTTTGTAGATCAGGAGGGAGGGGTTGAAGGGAGGGTCGGGGATGGGGAAAAATAGGAACCATGGTTGATTCTGTAAATGCACAAATTTCCAACAATGAATTTCATTATATTATATGCCTTAAATATACCAATAAAATTAATTTAAAAAATAAAAAAGCAATACTATATGTTTTTTTTCTTTAAAATAATATTCATATTTATTTAGGGTATATAACATGATATTTTGAGATATATTAATACTACATAGTGAAATGATTGTTACAGAGAAGCATGTTAATGTATTCTTTATTTCACATACTATGTTTTTGTTTTTGGTAAGAATTCTTAAAATTTGCTTTATAAATTTCTGATATGCACTGCAGAATTAACTATGTTGTCATGTTGTACAATATATGGCTGTGCTTATTCACTCTGTATTCCTGCAATTTGTACTCTTTGACCAAAAATCTCTCATTACTCCCACTTCTCTTCCTCTAATAATAACCATTCTAGTCTCTGCTTGTATGTATTTGACTATTTCTCTTAGGTTTCACATTAAGTGAGATCATGCAGTATTTTTCTTTCTGTGTCTGTCTTATTTCATTTACCATAATGAGGCTTTAGTGGTAGTATAGGAAAAAGGAGTTAGACTGAAACCCAAGGTATCTACATCTGTGCATGGATTTCACCAGTGGCTACTGCAGCTTTAAGCAAGTTCTTAACCCTCTCAGGAACTCATTTTCTCACCCACAAACTTAGAAGGTTGTGTTGGATGTTATATTTATCATGACTTTTTATTGGAAGTGATAGAAACTCAACTCAAAATGGCTATGCAGAAGGAAATTTATTTTTTCATTTTTCTGAACAATTTAAGGAAAATGACTGTTGGATTTCATAGATTCAAGAATCTGGTGGGAACGGATGAAATCACCAGGAATCAGATCTCCATCTCTTGGCTCTATTTGACTTCTTCCCCATAAGGTCCTTTGGACAGATGGTACCCAGAAATTCCTGGCGAACATCACTGGTAGTTAGAAGTCCTTTTCAAAAGGATATTTGTCTCCTAAACAGCCTCTTCTAAAGCTCCAGAATTGCATGTTCCATTAGAGCATATGCTGATGACTGAACTGTGGCTAGGGGATTAGGAAATTAGAACAGTGGCCAAACCTAGATCAGGGGCCCATTCCTGGAGTGCGTGAAAAACATGGGCAATGACAGGGCTGCTTGGTTCCTCACATGAAATGGGGAAATGTGAAGGGAATGAATTCTGGTTAGGCAAGGAAAACACGTTTGAATGCCTTTTTGATTTTTAACAATTCTTTGAATCTTGCAATGGATCCATACCTTTGCAACATTTTCCTAATTAAAATTAACTGTTGCATCTACCAATAAAACTCACTTTGGCCTAAAATATTACATCGTATGTTTAATATTTTATAAATTTACAGTGCAATAGCCAAACCTCTCCTTCAGTTTTTGCTGTGTGTCTAAACTCAAGACACACTTGGAGTATCTCCTATAATTCATTATCAAGATTCAAGAAACTTTATATTTGAAAAGGCTTACTTTGGTGATACCATTGTCTTTCTGGCTGTAAATGTCCCTGGAATTAGAATTTGTTTCTTTATTTGTATTTTTCATTTTGAATTGCTTATTGAGTTGGTGGATAAAAATTACAATCATCCTTTTATTGTGTTCAGTTATTGTGCTTGTTAGCTGTTTATTATTGTAACAAATACCTGAATCAATAATTTATACAGAGAAAAGGTTTAGCGTAGCTTATAGTTTTAGAGGTTTCAGTCCATGATTTGCTGGCCCTGTTGCTTGGATCTGTGGTGAGGCAGCCCTTCACCATAGAAGTGTGTGTTGGAACCAGCTGTTCATCTCATGGAGGCTGGGAATCAATGAGAGGGAAAGGAGGCCCCTTTGAGGGCATGCTCCCCAACCATGCAGCCCCATCTCTGACTAACCCCATCTTTTCAAGTTTCCACCACTTACCAGTAGTGTCATAGGCTACGAACTGTGACTTTAACACGTGACCTTTTGAGAGAACTTCCAGAGCCAAACTACAGCAATTTAATTTTACCAAAGTTTGAAAATGCTTAAAGAATACCTCAATCAGGAGTGTTTCTTACTATAGTACATTTTTCCACAAAAAATGTGAAGACAGCCCTCTACCATAGCTCATCTTTCTTCTCAAAGTATCTCTATTATACTTTTCTATGTTCCTGTCTTTGTTCCTGTTATTCTCACCAACCAAAATGTCACATTCTTTTAAATTCTTGCTCTTCCTTGAAATATTTGATACCTATTAGGTAACATTTTTGATTTCCACATAGGACCACAAGCCATCTTTTCTGTGGTTCATTATCAATTACTTGACGTGCATGACTTTTAAAAACGTGAGTTATAATTCTACTGTCATTTGTGTCTCCCCAGGGCCCCTGTGTTAAAGACTTGGTCCTCAGTCTGGCACTATTGGAAGGTCCTGGAAACTTTTAGATGTGGGGACCACTGAAGAGGTTCTAGGTCATTGGGAGCATGCACTTGAGGGTTATGTGGGACACCAGACTGTTTCTCTTTTGTGTCCTGACCATGAAGTTGACGGGCTTTCCTTTACCATGTGCTGCTGCCATACTGTGCTGCATCCTCTCCAGTCCCGAAACAGTGGGCTAGTTTATCATGGTCTGAAGCCTCAAAATGAAGCCAAAATAAATCTTTTCTTTTTATAAGTTGACTATGTCATGTATTTGGAACAGTAACAGAAAGCTAACATAAATCCACTTATACAGTTTGCTCCTTGAAAGTATGTAATTCAGTGTTTTTCAGTGCATTTGTAAAGCTACACATCCATCACAACTAATTCCAGAATGTTTTAATCACCATAAAAAGGAAATGTATAGTCATTACAGTCACTTCCTATTGGCCCTCAGAAATGTGTACCTTTGTCTCTAAAGTTAGCTCCCTGATACAGCGGCCATGATGTAGACATTTTGGGTGTCTCTCCCAGAAGTCTAGCTCAATTTTGAGGCCTTAAGAGGCACTAATAGAAATGCACTGCATTGAAATTTCATTATGTTGATTGCCATTTCAATTCCAGTCAAGACTAAGAGGCATGTGCTATTGTGGAAAGAATACTGATCAGGAAGTCAGTTTTAGATTTTCTTCCTGCTCTACCACCAGCTGTGCCCTTAGGTAACTCTCTTTATCTCTCTTTAGGACTAATTTTCCTCTTCTAGAAATGGACTTCATGATTTCTGTGGTCCTTTCCAGTTAAAACTGTCACCAGGCACTGTTAATTCTGAGGTCAAGGCTGACTTGAGGCACAAAGCAATTTATTGATTGAAACAGCCAGGGCCTCTTTCCCTTTTCATTGGGGTTTATAGAATATATGAAATAATAGAGCTCCTTTAAAGCGGGGCTATGTGTGGGGATATCCTATGGTCTGTCTCAGTCATGTTTACACTCAATTGGACCAACGTGTTATGCATTAAATTAAATGCATTAAGTACGAATGTGTTAATTTTGTTAAGATCTCAACTATAGTTTAGGACTTATTTTTTGAGGTTCTTGTTTGCTTGCTTTTTGGAAGCTAACATCTGTTTGCATTCAGGAGCATCTCTCTACAAAGTATGAACCCAAACACCACATAGAAGTAAGTAATGACACAGAAAGAAAAAAGTATAGATTGTGCACTGTACTTTATTTATAAGTTGGAAACCAAACATCTTTTCATTTCCTCATAACTAGTATTTGCGGCCATAAAGTTTTAATCACCCTTAAACTAACCAAGAGTTTAGTCTTCAAGAACATCTTAGGATAAAAAGAAAGTCAGCCATATTTTTCATGTTTCCCAAATGAGTGGTTCAGCACCATGGAAATGAGGTCAGAATGGCAAACAGACAGCTGTTGTGTCTCTCATTCCAGGGAGATGAAGGTCAAATACACCTTCCTTCTGCTTAACAGATTCCTCCCCAGTGGACTGTAAACAAATGTACAGCACAGCTCCAGCCACACTGGAAAGAAGAGAAGCATTTTGGAGCAGCCCGTAAAAGTGTTGAACATGCGTATCTTTGATTCTCTTTTCTCATCTCTGCAGTGTCTTTCTTTCACAACATGAAGCCATTGATTGCAAGAAGTTAGAATAACTTTTGACATAGCTATCCAAAATAGATAGCAAAGGGACTGGTTGCTAAGCACAGCTCTGCTGGGTTCCTTGGCTGATAGCCTGTATTAGCATGCAGGGTTTTGCAGAAATAAGTTCTTAGTAATTGGTAGCTGGTTGTTTAAGACTGTTATTGCCTCTCAGGTAAAATTGCCTCTCAGGTATTAGCAGCAAATGTGATATGAAGAAGGAATTACTTAATATCACTAATTATAAGCTTTCCTAAAGAGTGTAAGTGGCTTGAGGGTGTGATTTGTTCAAACATATATTTAACAAACATTATTGAGCATCTACTATGTGTTGTGTGTGTGATAGATTGTAGGAATATAATGATGAAAGCATAGGTCCTGTTTTCATGGAATTCAGACTCGGCGGGGGGAGATGACTCCTCTTCTTTGTTATATACATGTTACTCAGTTTAAGATAATTTGTTAAAATAGCCCAAAAGGATTATGATAATTGCCATGCATTTTGCTTGTCTTTCATGCTTTTCAGGATAACTAAATTTGTTTATTGTTAAGAATTCAAACAATGCCAGACAATAGAATGAAAGTAAAAGCTACTTGACTATCTTAGTTGCTTTCCTTGTTGCTAAAACAAAATACCCAACACCCAGAGTTAAAGGAGGAAAGGTTTATCTGGCTCACACTTTGTAGAGGTTTCAGTCCACAGTTGGCTGGCTCCAAGACAGGGTGGCACTGCAGAGGGGCAATGCAGCAGAAGAACAGTCCACAGTAAGCAAGCAGGCCTAGCTGTCTTTCTGTCCCTTATATTTTAGGCAGGCTTCCTTCCCTAGGTTGGGGGTAGCACTCACATCTTAAATCCTAGACGGAACTCGGTGAAAGCATTAGTGGACTGATTTAGTAGTAATGCACCTTGACCCAGTAGCACCTACTGTGTATCTAGCTAGCTCTGAAAAGCCCTCCCTTATTACTGCATGAAGACTGGGGGGACATCGAGACACCAGCCATAACACTGACCCTGCTCCATTTTCTCAAGCCATTTGCAAAGCTTAGTGTTTCAGAAGTAAACACCATTGATACTAGTTTTACACTTGCAAATTATACATAAATAAAATCTGATATTATATAAATATTGACTTAATGTGTACAGGTATATATGATATATACTTTAAACAAAAAGACTCAATTATGTATTGTAATGTTCTCAAACATTTTAAATACCATATACTTTCGGGCCAGTGGACAAATTTTATTCTAATTTTTTAAAATTAGCCCTTATAACCTTTTTTTGGGGTACTGGGGATCAAACTCAGGACCTCGTGCTTAGGAGGCAGGCACCTCACCACTGAGCTAAATCTCAGTCCAACCCTATAGCTTTTTACTTAACAGAGATACTCTTGTTCTAGTTTATGAAAGTACATCTCTAGTCATGGACTTTTATTGCAAAACTTCCAAGAACATATCTTCACGTATGTCTTTTCATGTTTGTGCAAACATTTTTATAGAGCAGCTTTCAGAAGTTGGTTTGCTGGAATAGAGGGGATGTGCATTAAATTCTTTTAATAGACTTTGTCAAATTTTCCTCCAAGACTGTGTCATGTTTCTTTATGAAATGGTTTTGAGAATGAATGTTTTTCACATACTTTTTGACTCCATTTTTACAGTCAAGTATTACAATGTCACTGATTAATTTGCATCAGAATTCTCAAATTCCTTAGCTTTTTAAATTTTTTTTTAAGATGGGTGCAGTATTCTCACAAAGCCAGATTCAGTTCTTTACGGAAGAGCAGCTCACATGAGTATGTGCTAGGCCATGCCTTAGAAATGAAAGCGCTGATGCTTTTGACTCGGAAATTTTTCTAAAGCCAACTCTAAAGCTGCTTAGAGAATTATGAGTGGCACACAAGCTGAGCTCGCTTTAGCTGTCAGCATTTCTGAGGGCGAAATGTGTCTTCGGAGTTCTCAACTTCATTCAACAGCTTTCATTAGGGGATTTGTAGTCTCCCCACAGGAGACATTTAGCTAATGGGACTATCCATGCACATATATGTATCTGTCAAGTCTGTGGTAACGAACCATTTCGTCCGTAGATAAAAAAACAACAGAGCAGTCTGTATCCCTCTTCCTTCACCTATGTCAACTCTAATAACTCAGCTTTGAAAAATCTCTTCTGTGATTAATTATTGAGTACAGAATTATTTATTCTGAACTAAGGACTTACAATTACATTATCTTTTTAATCCTGTGATCAACATTATAAGCTAGATATTCATATTCTCATTAAGGGCAGAAAGCAAATGCCAGAGATCTTAACATCCACCCAACCAGAGCCATTAGCTTAAACCATATCCGTCTGATTCCATATTATTAACAGATATGACTTACTGCTTATTAAATGATATGGCTTTAAATAATGACATTTTCTCATTTGTTTCAGGGCATTTGGTTCCACTTTGTAAAAAGCTTCCTTCATCTTACTTAGAGTCTTACTAATTTGTCCCTTTTCTGGTCTCATTTTGTGGCTAAGAACCAATTTCGTTAACCAGCCATTTTGGTCCCTAATCTCATAATCATAGTAGTAGTTAAAAGTGTGGTCAGTCTCCTTGAATTCAAACTTTGGTACAACATCTTATTTCCTGATTTTAGGAAAGTCTCAAGTTTTTTTTTTTTTCATTTGTAAAATTGCTATAATAAACTTAACTTGCTTACTTCATTGAATTATTTTGAGAATTAAATGAAATAACGCATTAAAACATTTAGGTTACTTGGCAGGTACTAAGTATAAGTTGAGTCAATACTTGCATTGCTCTGTTCCACTTTTCTCATCTTCTTTCTCCAGCCACATCTCCTCTTGGTGCTCTGGCTTCTTGATCATCACTTCAACCACTTCATGCTTCCTTAGTTATCTTTCCACTGCTTCTACCCACACGGTTTGAGAACCTTTCATAAACAGACATGGCTTCCTCAACTTCTGCTTTTCCCATCTGGTCTCTAGCTTGGGAAAACCTATGCTTTTGGCCAAAGAGAAATTTCATTTCGTGTACTGAATTTTTCTTATTAATACTGGTTAATTAATGTTTACTTAACAAATATTTAAGCAAAGGGACTACATGTTTGGTACAGTGATAGATGCTGAGGACAGTGAGCACATCAGACACAAAATTTACTAGTAGGTAGTCATCAAATTATCATATAATGGTACTCATTTAAAACTATAGTTATGATAAATACTACAAAGATAAATACCACACAGTGTTGTAAGAGTCTATATTGAAGAAGTATTAAACCTCATCCAGGAGATCAGGATAAGCTTCCCTGGGAGCATGATGCCTGAGAGGAGGTCCAAAGGATGGGTAACAAAATGAGGAAAATGGAGGAAGAAAAGTGGTGTAGGCCGAGAGGGGAGCATTTCCCACACTGTGGTGAAGAGGAGCATGGGAAGTGTTGTTTGCAAGAAGGCCAGTGAGCTTTGGCAGGAACCAAGAGAATATAAGGTGCAAGATAGAGGTAAGGAGGCTGTTAAAGATTGTGGTTTTTATGCCAAGTGCCATGGAAGCTAGTGGGTGGGGAACTAAATGGAATGGGTGGTAGAAATAAATGGAACCTGTCAAGAGATATTGGAGATAAAATTAGCAAGTTTTGATGATATTAGATGAAATAGATTAGGGAATGGAATGACTTCAAGGTTATTGGCTCATACAATGGCCCGAAGGTGATTTCCTTT
Organism: Fukomys damarensis; assembly: GCF_012274545.1. NCBI lineage: Eukaryota > Metazoa > Chordata > Mammalia > Rodentia > Bathyergidae > Fukomys > Fukomys damarensis. The sequence goes on from NW_022900915.1 coordinate 12,349,156, forward strand.
ACTGAGAGGGGGAAGGGAATTGTGTGCTTTGGATTTATCTATCTATAAATTAACTGTCCTAAATAAGGCTCTTATAATCTCTTATTGGGAGCAGAAACCCATTCACACTAACTCAATGCCTGGCACACATAAATTTTTATGTAAGGATTTAGACAGTCTCATAGAAGTCATAACAGGAGGACCTTGGGGAAACTAGAAAGATATCAAGAATTTAGGTGTCTTTTTTTGACTCTCTAGGTCCATTGGCCTCCACCCCTCTCTAAGAGTTTCCACTCTTCTGTTTTTCTTGACTGGATCCTTAGTTAGTAGTCCTTGCATGTGGTTCACCATCACCACAATCCAAAAATCTAATCTTTGGTTCTGTCACCTGCCTCACAAGTGCAAGGATCTGAGTTCAATTCCTGGTACCAAAAAAAGGAAAAAAAAAAGATTAAAAAAAAATCTAATCCTGATTGATTAGCTTCAGCATTCATCACTGTCTGTAGTTTCTGCATCCTCTTTCAAATTACAGATAGATAGATAGATAGATAGATAGACAGACAGATAGATAGTTGACCAGCTTCCCAGAGTGTGTCCCTGCTTCCATCAGCTGGGATATTAATTATTTATTGCTTTTCTAAGTTTAGAGGTTCTGAACAAAAAGAAAGTAGTTTTCAAATCTAATAAAACTATTTCAAGCTAATAAAAGTGTAGTGTTTATATGTTTTACTTAGAATGAATACCAAATAACTGACATTTAGTAGATACTGAATAAACACTGCCCTTGTTGAGCCATTGAAAATGTTTCAATATATTTGAAATGCTAAGTTATCAGAATCTACCATGGCATTTTTCAAAACTCAGAGTTCCAGCCTACCTTCATAGAAACAGATCAGTTGATAAGACCTAGAAATATACATTCCTAGAAGAGGTATACTACATAAATTTGATACAAGTAATCCATAGACCGTACTTCGATAGACACTACTCTGATGTACTAAAGCACATCCACAAATCTCTATTGTGTACTCTGGACATGGAGTTTGTTTGGGACCTTGGACCTCTATTTCTCCATTTATATGATAGATCAAATATTTATCTCTTTCCTATATTCATAGGTGAATTTGAAGATTAATGAGATAACTTTGGGAATGAGCTTTGACCTGTTTTCCTAGAGTCACAAATATGAAAGATGATATTAATATATATCTCTTGACAGTTTCTACATTGCTTGAATTACTTCTTTTTAGCATTCATTATTTCCTGATGATGACCTAGGAATGAATATGACCTCATCAGTGTTTTATTGTCTGCTTTCACGAACTGGAAATGTAACTCTTAAATCACTGTTATTTGTCCTGAATAAAGTTCTTACAAAGGTAATAGAGTAAAGTTCTTGGAAAGTCATACAAAATGCTGTCTGTAAATGCCTCACTTTTAAACAACAAGCATGCCTGATTGTATAAGATCCATTTTGAAGCTGCCACCTAACAAGACAGAGCCCCATTGCACACGTTGTGTTGCTACAATGGAGTTTGGCTCTAAGGCCAGTGGAATTTCCAAGCAGTAGAAGTCTGGGAGAGTTGCCATTGAGCTCTGAAAAAGCAGGCCCTTCAGGCTGGTTCCAAAGCCTCCCTCTTTGCCCTAGTCACTGAAATCTTGAAGTTGCTTTTGTCATCTCTGTAAAACTGCTCTTTGGGATTAAACATGATTCTGGTTTTCCAAGTGCGCAGTATCCTTGGAATCATTGTGTATTTTAAGGGTGTGCCTCTCAGTCTGCTCCTTGAAGGTCTTTGAGACTCTACCCTGTTTTATTTCCTGTCCAGTCACACTGTTGGTTTTCTGAAGTTTCTTTTCCTGCCATCCTCCTTTGTTCATGTTAGACCTTATTGTTGATCAGGCTCATCATCTCTCTTTAGTTCTATTTTCAGTTGATCATCATATACCTGCCTCCAGTGCATGACTCTCTTAAATTCATATTTTCAACAGTTTCCAGAATCTCTCTAAATATGGACCAGCCACATTTAGCAGGTCCAAAATATGATCTTATTATTTCCACCCTTGGCCCTATTCCTACTTTTCTTTATTTTTTCAAGGTATCAGTATCCACCAGAAATTTTGCAATCATCCTTGGTCCCTTGCAGTTATATTTCTGTTATTTCTTTTTTGTTTGTTTGTTTTTTTGTGTTTTTTTCAGATGGGGTCTCACTATCTAGTTGAGACTGACCTGGAACTCACTATGTAGTCCAGGCTGGTCTCGAACTCACAGCGATCCTCCTGCCTCAGCCTCCTGAATGTGCCACCATGCCCGGCTACTTCTGTTATTTCTAATCCACTCTTCCTATCATAGTCCAAGTTCAGCGTCTAATGCTTCAATCATTTCTTATAAGGACTGTTGCAATGTCTTAGTCTCTCTCCTTTCAATTTCTTTTTATTATAATTTGCTCTTATCACAGTTGTATGGTTTTTATCTAGATGTCTAAAGCCTCATGTGCTCATAGGCAGGGCTTTTAAAAGGTGATTGAAGCTAAAGCTAAGATATTGAGAGGTAGGGTGTGATTGGAAAGGGTAGGTCACTGGGGGAGTGACCTGGTAGGGCTTATCTCTCGTCCCAGCTCCTCCTTCTCTGTTTCCTGGCCGCCATGAAGTAAGCAGCTTTTCCTATCCTATGCCCCTCTCCTGTGCAATTCTGCTCTGGAATGAACTGACCATGAACTGTAAATGTGAGCCAAAAATAAATCTGTCCTTCTTTAAGCTGCCAGTGTCGGGCATTTTGTCCTGGCAATGAGAAAATAGCTAAGATAACAGTTATTCTTCTAAAGTACAAACCTGTTCATGCCTACTTAAAACTTTTGATGTTTGGTGCATATTACCTACATTATATAAAACCTATATGATTCTGCCGCCTGCCTTGCAAGTGTAAGGTCCTGAGTTCAATCTCTGGTACCAAAAACAAAACAAACAAACAAAACAAAACAAAACCTGCTATAAAACCTATGATTTAGCAGACCTTGTAGATTTTCAATCTGGAGTCAGTTTGCATTTCCAGCGTAAACAATGATCTTTCTCCTGATGATAATACTTTTTTGAGTGATGGGTACTTTATGTGAAATAGGACTTCCATGAACAATGTGTCAAGTATGAACAAGGTACTTCTGTTTGTCTTGTTTTACACAGGAGGAAAATAACACCAAGAAAAGTCAACTAACTTGTCCAGTACTTCATAGCTAAAAAAGAACAGTAACAAGGTGGACTCACATACTTCTTAGTCTCTGTGCTACTCTGTCTTTAAGAAGCCAAGTGGCACCTAATGTGCATAATTCTTTGTTCATTCTGCATTCTTAGTCTGTCTTATCCTACTTCTTCATGGTCTTGTTTTAAAAAAGCTCTGTCTGTAAAGTTTTATTAGACTTATTGCATCATAGTAGAATTAATGGCTCCTTTCAAGTTCCACAATTTTGTGTATATTTTCATTTATAATATATATCACTTTATACGAGGCGAGCTTTTTGATAAAGCTTGATTAAAAACTTTAGCTTTGAAAATCGGATAAACTCAAGTGTGAACTAGTTGGTGGCTCCTATGCCTTAGTCATTTTTAGATCTCCAAAGTCTAGTGCATAGTAAATCCTTAGGAAGTATCTGAAAAAAATAGGAGTATTTTATATTATCATTAAGTTGTTATTAGCTAATCTAAACATTTCTTTGAATTAAAATGAGTTTAAATGTAGTCACATCCTTAACACATAAACATGAAGACTTCTCAGTAGGATGCTCAAAATTTGACAACAGGCTATGAGCAGGTGTTTTTAACATTAGTTGAGACTGCCTAGAAAGGAGTATCGAGGAGCCTTCACAGAGGTTTGTTAGTCATTTTGATAGTCAGTGAGAAAATCCCCAGTAATGAGAAAACCTGACTCAAACAATAAAAGGCATTTATTGCTTCACATTGTTGGAAAGAACAGCTGCAGGGAAAATTTTGATTTGATAAGAATAACATGCTGTTCCTTTCGGGGGCTTTAATTCCTTGGTGTTGATTTTACATTCAGCAAGCATCCCCTTTTTTGAACCTTAGGCTATCTACCTGCTCTTCCATTCTGGGGAAAGGTGTGTGTACATCTTTCTAAAAGTCACTGCTTTAATCCATTTACCTCAATTTAGGTGAAGCTTATTCCTAAAAAGTCAGTGGTAGTTGAAGAGTGTGTTGATACTGATCGGACAGTCCTGTGCTACACTCCACTTGCAAGTCCTGTGTGGCACCAGATGTTTCAAACAAATTAGCCACAGGGAGAAAGAATTGGCTTTAACCAGAGGACAATTGGATGATGGACAATGAAAACCAGTAAAGTTATCTGTATATTTTCTCAAAACTATAGAGAAAACAGTAAACATTGCTATGTCTTCCAAAAGACTTGGCACTTGTGTTTGGTGGGGGGTGGGCGGGTATGGCACACCATGTAACATACTGTTTTTCTGTATCCTTTTTACAATTGAAAAGGCGCATTTCTTGGATATTCTCATTCTGCTGTTGAAGACTGCCCAGCATTGCTTGCATTGTTGAGCTCTTCTGACTTAGGATATGTTTGGCTATGGGGGAGAGCGGAAGACAGGAGGAGAACTTGTGCTTCTGGTTTTCTCCCTGTGGGGCTGTGAGCTGGCTGTGTCTCTGCTCTCCCAGGCAGCTTCTCTGCACATCTCACTCTGATTTCTAAACCACGCCTTCCTTTGCCTTCTCAAGTCTCGAAGTTGGTGTTATACTTGGAATTCTGCACTGCTGATTTCTCTAAACTCTGCTCACACTCTTGTAAAGATGTATTTTATTAGGCTCATCTCAAATTACCCAGTTGGCGAATACCATCTGTTTTCTGCCAAGACCCTTACTGATACAGTGGGTAATCATTTCTCTCCTAACATATTTTCAATCACTACAGTAACACTTTTCTAAAATAGAATGATTATGATACCAGTAGAAGGTAAATCTTCTTTAATTGAAACAGTGTAACCCTCAATTTGGATCATTTGTGATTCAGTTGCCACATGGAAGAATTCTCAATCCCAGGACAAAACACCAACCATGGGGGGCCAAAGTCTTTTTATAACAGTTATTGAATGGGTTTTTAGTTTTCATGTTCATTTGCAAATTGGTTCAAATTTCTTTCAACTTCTTTAACCACAAATGATAGATTCAAACTAATGTGGCTTAGTATCTTTCTGTTTTACAGTGCTTCGGTGGGAACATTTATTCTCAGTAGTATTAATGCTTAAGTACTAAAGGAAGAGTATGCATAGTTTTATAATCATGACAGTGGTATTTATCACTCAAATTACTGATATAAACTTTCTTGTCTTTACAGTTAATTTTAAATGGCAACATCAAGAGAATATTATTTAAAAGTATGTTAGTAGTCTTTTTAAAAATAGTAAACATCTGATTTCTTTTATGCTGGGATTCAGGTCTTTGATAAAGTCTCTAGAAATGAGGATACCAATGTGTAAGACTCATCAACTGTGGCTGTTCCATTTAGTGCTGACTGGATTCAGTTTGCTCCTTTAGTTTGGTTTCCTATTTAGATATATTTTTATGTCATTGAAATTGGTGATAGTAATTATGTCAATATTTTGGAGTCTTTAGTATAGCAAGCCTAAATTTTTGGGTGTATAAACATAACTTGGGAAATAGATTCTGGTTTAATAGGGCCTGATAAGCTTCAGATTTTATTGTTTCCTTCTCTCTGTCTTATTTATGTTCGAACTACAAGTCTCCCGCTGCTCCTCAAACAGGTGAAGTGGCTCCGTCCCAGGCTCTTGTACTGAAAACCATGAGATCACACTGGTATTTCCCATTCCCGTCGTGGAGTTTATTCTGAGCCCCTCTCTTGCTTTCCACACTCGCACTTCCCTTCTTCCCCCCAATTGGCTCCCATCATCCTTACCATATTTATGCTTTTGCTAATTCCTAGGGGAACTTCTGACCTCCATCGGTCCTTTGTCCCATTTGTGTCCCAGTCCTCTTTCATGCTTTCCTCGCGGTAGAGATTCTTGACTGAGTTAGTACAGAGGAGGGCCAAAAGGAGGGAAATAGCTTCGTCTTTTAAAATGAGTTTATAAAAATTACTTGTGTTCAAATAGGGTTCAGATTTAAGGAATAAACTGCTTTATAAGCACCAAAGTTATATTCAAGCGTTATTTGTAACTTTGCTCCTAATATAATACTCACTGAATATATTAATATTCTGAGATATTCACTGAGACAACAAAATACTCTGAAGTTTAACAGAGCAGAAACGCTGGTCTGGTATTTAGACCTAAATAGTTTATCTAGTTCCCTAAGAATTTGAGCAGTTAGTTAAATTTGTTCATATTCAATAAATGGAGTCTAAATCCCTTTTGGGGGGTTGTTATTCCAAAAACTACCCTAAGAATCAGGGATATAAATATTAGCAAGACAGACTTGGCCCTGTCGCAATGCTTCTGGTCTAGTGAGGAAGCAAACAGCCATAGAAACGAAGTGCGGCACATACTTTACTGCAGACGTAGAGAATTCTGGGAGCACGCGTGAGGTCTGCTGGACCACATCTCACAGGGTGGTCAGGAGGATCTCATGGGAAGGTGACCATTGAACTGCAACCTCATGATGAGTAGGGTCTGGCAAGGTGAAGAGGAGGGAGACGAATATTTGGGGTACAAGAAGAAGGCAGGAAAGTGAAAGAAAGCTTGTTGTATTTGAGGAATCAATGAAATTTGAGCCGATGGGTGCAACAAGAGTGGAGGGCGTGGAAAAGATGTGGCTGGAGGTGTCATCGAAAGTATTGTGATTTGGCTTGGGCCACTGTACAGTATTTTAGAGTGTGTCAGAAAAAATCTCTCAAGCATGTAACACAGGAGTGATGCCATCAGCTCTTTAAAAGCGATGTTCTGGCTTCCTGACTGAGGAGGGCAGGAAGATCAGGGCAAAAAGAAAGAACTGGAGGCAGAGGGAGCACTCTGACATCGCAGCCTGCAGGGGACAGATGAGGAAGGTGTGATATGGGCAGAAACTATGAGGACCAGATGGGAAAAGGTGTCAGAAAAGAGATTTAGAAGTGGACCCAAAAGAAATGATTCCCAGATCTCTGATATAGGGAAATGTTCTTCATTAAAATAGGGAACATGAGTAGGTTGAGGCTGATTGGGCCTAAGGAAGATGATGAAGGGGAGATGAGGTTATTTGTCCATCTGCAAAATGAGAGTTAAATCCAGCAATTAAATTCTATAGTTTTCTTGTTTTGTCTTCATATGGAGAGAGACCACAATTTTAGATGTATTGGGGGAATTCTCTAAATATTTCCCTTTTCCTTTTGCATCTCAGGCATCTAACCAGTGTAGCTTTTAGTTACTAACCAAGCTCAGGGAACAGGAAATACTTGTATTCTTCAGTATTTAAATTGAAACAAAAGACAGGAGGGGGAGCTGGCACAAGGTGGTAAATATGTTAGCTTTCATAAGCATGGAATAACACAAAATTTATTATTCCACATTTTACAACTTGGTTGATTTTAGATCTTCTGTGGCCAGGCTGATTTTATTGTCCTACAATTCTCAATTCTGTGATTTATGTTTTCTCTAGGCTTGAGCAACTCTCGCAATTGCTTATGACTTTACAGTTGCTACAAGGGAGTCGTTATACACAGATGGTTTTTAGGAGGGGAGTCAATTTAGTAGGCATTTTTCCTTGATTACGATGTGTTTTCTCTGCACTGATTGTTATAAAAGTGAAGATTCTTGCATGTCAAATGGTGAAAGTGTTTCCAGGATCTGAAAAAAGGAAGAAACATTGCATTTGGCAGATGATCTCTGTATGACTATACTTTCATGGAAAAGCTGCCTGGTTCCTTTAATTTATTCAGATAAATTTTTATAAGCAATGATAAAACCAAACCAACATGAGGCACCAAAGGGAAAAGACAGCAGAATTTGCAGCTGTGAGTAGATATTGATTTGAGCATATAATTACATCCACCTTGTTACATGGTCTCATTTTCCTCTCCTGCAACTTTGCAATATGTATAAAAATCTTATCTGACATACCTTGTACCCATTTTTTTATACTCGCTCAGTAGTCTTTGCAGGAGAACACAGCTGTGAAAATAAATACATACTTTTTATTTGAAGCTGATTTTATTTCCTTTCTTATGTTAAGTTTTAAATCAACATTTTATTTCACTGTTATGCAAGTTTCTCATGGAACTATGAGAGGATAAAACCAATATTTTTCACCTGCATTTGTCTGAGATAAGACCCTATTTATTCAAGTGACCTTTAGTGCAGACCGAATTGAAATAAAAAGGAGATGGCAGAACAGGCTGATTATTTTACATTCTGATGTTTTTGTGATCTACATCGGGCAAGTTACGTTACTCTTTTTTGAGTAGACTTTTTTTATTAGGTTAAGGGGAAAAATAGGTCATAATGGGTGGTTTCTTTAGTTTAATTCCAATTGAGCAAAGTTTTCTAATCATCTCTCAGAAGTAGCCTTTGTCTCCAAATTTTGAGAACCCAAAGTAAAGCAAACTGTGTTTCTATTTGAAAAAGTCTTCTCCCAGAAGTCTACAAATAATACTCACCAGTTGTTGAGTATTTACCGTGTCAGACGTTACCGTAGTGTTTTTCATGTATTTTACCTAATCCTCACGGAAAGCCCAGAATGAATTACTCTTTCAATGGCAAGGAAATTTAAGAACAGAAAGATGAACTTGATCCAGTGGAGAAGCTTGGTCATTTAACAGTGTTGTTTCCCCTTTCTCTTTTCCCCTGCGTTACTCTTCTGTCTAGCTAGTTTCATCTCAGGTAAATTTGTGTATTTCTTCAAACATTAGTGAAAAATAGCTGAGCAGAAAAGACATCTACTCCCCGAACAGCTTCGTGTCACCACTGATGGACCCTGTAGCTGAGGAATTGCAGTGACACGGGGTGGGGGTGGGAGTAAATCTGTTTCTGCTCTACTTGAGCAGTAGCCAGTTTTAGGGGCAATGTCTGGAGGACATCATTTATTTTGTGTTGGTCAGACAGCCTCTAGTGTGCTCACATAATGAATCCCTTCTACTTGCCTGGCTTTCCACTGATTCTCAGAGTGATTCTGCCTTCTTATGGCTTCTTCTTAGATGTCCCCTCAAAGCCTCATGCAGTCATAGGTGGGCTTTGGGAGGTGGCTGGATCTAGAGTGTATGACACTGGGATTAATTCATGGTGCAGTGCTAGGATCAAGGGCACTAGGATTGACGGTGTCAGTGCTTCTGGCCCTATGTAGCCTGGATAAGAGATAAAGGATAGGAAGATCTGGAGTCAGCCCTTACTGCTTTGTTACCTTCTGCCTTCCATGAACTTTTTCTCTCCTGTGATTCCTGTCTGCTGTGCCGCCCTGCCTTGGAGCCAGCTGATTATGGACTGAAACTCCTACAAACTGTGAGCTAAATAATTCCTCTTTAAACTTTGGGTGTCTGGTATTTTGTCTCAGAGAGAAAAGTAACTAAGGCATACCTCAATCATTAATTT
>NW_022900915.1:12358983-12458851 GCF_012274545.1 Fukomys damarensis
TTTTTTTTTTTTTTTGGTACCGGGGATTGAACTCGGGTCCTTGCGCTTGCAAGGCAGGCCACCGAACTGCTGAGCTAAATCCCTGGCCCTTAGTTCATGAATTTCTAAATCTATGTGATTACTCTTCATTTCCCTCTTCACAATTTTATCTCTTGAAAATGGATACCTAAATCATTCCATCTCTCCACTGCTGTGCTCTTCTTCCAAATCTTGGCGATCTTATTTATGTACCTGTATTTTAATTGTGAGCATTCTCTAATGATTAATCCATTTTTACATTTATTAGAGATACTAAATATCACAATAATCATTTTTAGCTAAATTTGTTTCTCAGTTATTAAAGAAAGCATTTTTCTTTGCTGCTATGTAATTTCATTAACATGCTAACAATTATAGAATGGCCTCAAAATTGGAAATATGATAAAAATAGTGTTCTGCATTTTACATGATTTTTATTTTATGAAACACTTAAAAATTTAATGCAACGTTATTCTCAGTTTGTATGTAGGAAAAAGGAGTTTGAACAGGATTAGCAGAGACATGGTATTTTATTCCCAGATCTCCGTCCACCTGGCATAGGGCCCTTTTTCTGTTAAACCTGCTGCTGCTGTAGTATGGGTGTTTACTGTTGCAAACATACTGCTGTAGTATGGGATACTTTTTCTTCTTTCACTTTCATGATTTTAGTTCAAAATCTATTGGATTAGCTAACCCATGTTTTCCTCTTCTCTAAATGAAGATACTTTTCTTAGATCTACCTATCACGTATAGTTTTTTAATCAAATTTGAGCTTGTGTTTGCTTTCTATGTAAGTCTTATTGATGTAAATGTTATGGTATTATTTTACTCTTCCCTGCCCTCTATTCTCTAGTATATAGGGTATATTTTTCCTACTTCAAAGAATGTAAGATTTCCTGGAGGGAATTGGGTACGCACATAGATTCCTGGGTCTAGTTTTCAAGAGTTTCCAAAGAGTAAGCAGTATGAGGTTCAGTGCTGTGTTTTGAATATTATTTGTCCCCAGAGTTTCATGTGCTGAAGGCTTGAAGTCAGGGTTTAGATCTAATATGTCATCCAGAAGTCCCCTGTGTGTAGACGGTGATTGAATCACGGGGGTGCTCTACTTGTGAGTGGATCTATCTACCAGTGAGTTCAGTAGCTAAATCTGCTGTCAGGAGGTTGGAGGTGGGTTACTGGGGTATGACCTGGAAGGGTGTATTCTTTTCCCCCGATCCTCTTTTCTTTTTTGCTTCCTGGTTGTCATGCACTGAATAGCTTTTCTGTGCCATGAATTCTGCTGTGCTGTTTCCGCCTTGGAGCCAGCTGACCACAGATTGAATGTAATGAAACAGTGAGCATAAATAAGCCTCTCCTCTTTTAAATTGCACCAGTGACAGGAAAGTGATTAATACACTCAGTGCCCAGTCTCACACTTTAAAATGTGGAACCTAGGGTGAGGTAATTAGGTCATTTGTTGAGGGAGATTAATGCCTGTCTGTCTTGTGCCTTACAAAAGAGAATAAATTCTCACGAGAATAGGTTGTTACAAACTTCTTTATAAAGTACCCAGTCTCTGGTATTTTGTTATAGCAGTCAAAAATGGATAATACAGACCTAGGAGATCTGTGGTCTATATTTTGGGAAACACCGTTCTGATGTATGTTATACTCATTTTACAAAATAACTTCCCTCTCATCTAGAACCTAGATGCCTTTATAAAGATATGTTTATATCTGTGTGTTCATTTTCCATTTTCATGTCTGAATAATTTTAAGCAAGTTTAAAGAGCAGAAGAGCCACTGAGCACACATAAAAAGTTATTCATCCTGACATTGCTGTTTATTTTCCTCGTATGCAAATACTCAATCATCTGAAGGGAGGCTGTCTTTGGGGGCGGTAAGAGCTGAACAAACCTGTAGCTGCTGAATTTCAGAAGCAAATTGATGGAGTATGAGAAAAAACTACACACTGGAATGACTAGATTTCGATCTTGAGTCTGTTAATTTATGCTGGCCGGGCCAGGATCCTTTCCTCCTCTGGCCTGTTTCAAACAGCACGAGGTTGGTGTTTGTTATACTCTCTCCTCCGTGGAGACATGTGTTCAAGTCCTCAAAGGATTTTGACCTTAGCAGGAAGTACCCTGCTACTGTGTAAAGTTTCTCTGAAGCATCATGTCTTACTTTGAAAATGAAGGTGATTTTTCTTGCCTTCTCTTCCATTATGTGTGCACATTAACTTCACTATGAAAGTAATGCTTAAAATGAAATACCCCATAGCGTTGCTCCCATAGCACTGCTTCCTGCTGTCTTCCTTCCCAGAGGCTTCTGTGTTTGAGTTTGAAATAGATAAGATGACTCTAAAGATTCCTCACAATTCTCTGACCTATAATTTAACCACGCTGTGTAAGTAAATTAGTCTTTTGACGCACTGACCTCTGCCTCTGAATCAGATTTTTCTGATGTGTAGGGATCGAGCAAGTGTTCTGAAACCACCACCATCATCACCAGCCCCACCAAAAAAAAAAGAACCCCTCACCTAAAAGGTAAATACTACTTTGATGTAGATGATCTCGTGCTAAATTATTGACCTAGTTCATAAAAGATTCTGTGGTTCTCTGAACTCTCTGAGCTCTGTATGGATGGATTCATTGGCCTCGAAGTGAACTTGTACTTACCAAAGTGTAGGTTGGAAGAAAATAAATCTAACTTGACGTGAAAACCTATGCTGGGATTTAAGGCAGCCAAAGTTTGTTGAGGACACTTTGTTACCCTGGTTGAGTGTATTGATCTTTGTGTGTTTTACATTAACACCCTGTGAGCCCCTGGGCCTCTAATGAGCTCTCTGAATTGGACATTTCTTGACTTCTTTGCTCTTAGAACAAAAGATGATGTGACAAAAATTCTAAACAATTTGAATTCTGTTATCTTCCATAAGAAGTCCTCACTGTGGTTCCAATGTAGAGTCAGTGAGCTTAAAATAAATGGTATGTAATTCAGTGAGGAATGGAAGAGATACACATGACCTTGGAGAAATAGGGTTCAATTTCATGAAGCCAATTGGCCTCTCGGATGCTTTTCAAAAGGTAGCAGTGACTGTCTAGTGCCATAAACTAGTGAGTCCTAGTGAGGCTCCCAACTCCATTAGACTAAATTCAGAAGGCACTGGTGTAGAAGACAATAGAGTAATCTGCACTAGGACATATAATTAATTAGGAGGCTAAACATGTATGTTTTTTGATAAGCTCATCTGTATCACAGCATGCAAGTGTATGAAAATTAAATTATAATCAGTAGTTTACTTGGTGAACACAAAATTAGGACACAAAGTTTAATTGTAGACCTTGATAGTTGTAGGGCAATAAAGTACGGTAGTGTGATAGGTCCATTTCTGCCATGGGCAGATGGTGAGCTGGCTTCATGTGCTGAAGTGAGCTCTTGTTGTAGTGACTTTTGGCCTGAACTCTGCACACAGGCTGCCTGGTGTCAAAATCTCACTCACCAACTTAAGCTTTGTGACTTGGATACCTTTCTTATTCACTGACCCTCACCTTCCTCTCTGTAAAATTCTGCTTTACTCTGTTCTACTCTTTTTATAGACTTTAACTTGTAGCGGAAAATCCAGTCTTCCTTATTTCCTGGTTTTTGGAGTGCATCTCAATGTCACCCCCCTGCAGCCACTCAGACTTCAAATTTAAATTTCACTGCCTTACCTATTCTTAGAAAGGAAAGTTGGCTGAAAGAGAATTCTTATCTCATAAAAGAACCCAATGACCAACTTTATGAGCAGCTTAACTTCTGAAAGAAAAGTGAAATCTTATTGTCCCATTTCTTTCTAGATGGCCTCCAAATGTGACAATGACTGATAATCAAGGTTTCATAAAGAAAGGTTGTCAGAAGAGAAAAAAATGCCAACTTAAACTCAGTAGCTGTTTTCAATACCTCATTAATTTCTCTCCATATTTCCCACACTTGCTACATGAAACCATTCACACTGTAAACTTCAGTTTTACTGGCTGTTGTTCTTTCTCAGAGAAATATAGTTTAAGAAGAAAATAATCAGTTCATCCAGTTATCCTAATGGATCACTTAAACTTGAGTAAGACAATGAAAATCATTGACAGGCAAACAGATCTTGCTAAATTCTCAAGGAGTCAAAGAAAAACTGCTAGCTAGGAACTACACCACAGTATTAGTCACAATTCAAAAACCCAAAAACAATATATTAATTGATTACATTTGCTTAGGCCTAGACAGAACACACTAAAATTTAGGAAGAAGCAGATGATTAGAATAAGTGCCCTAGAATTCAACAAATATACTTGAAATAGATTCTAAGTGCTGGTCATATGGTAGACACTGAGATACAGTGGTGAGCAGAAATTAACTTGTCCTCAAAGAGAGTACAGGGTAGGGGAAGACTTTGGTGTTATTCAAATGATCACACAATGAATGTGAAATTTCAAATGGGATATGTCTTAGGAGGGAGGCCTCTTGTAGGAATATTTGAGTTAGAAAGATAGGTTAAGGAAAACTCTCTCTGAGAAAGTAAGAAGTGAGCCGAGATATAAGAAACACAAGTAGAAGTGAGCTAAATAAACAGCAGGAAGTAAAAGCTGGTACCCCGTACAGAGCTCACATAGCAAGATGGATAACATGAGTTTAAAAGACCAAGTCAAGTGAGTAAGAATGAGAGCCAGGGACTTTAGTGTTTAATCTGATAGGAGTCACACAATACAGGCACAAAAAAAGGTGTATTAACAAAAACATACCAGTGTAAAAGAGAATGAAAAAAAAAAGATGAAAGAAAGCATGTAGAAAACTTTCTCTCTCTCTGTGTGTGTGTGTGTGTGTGTGTGTGTGTGTGTGTGTGAGAGAGAGACATCAATTTTAGCAAAGCGGAAATGTTCAGCATTCCTTTTTCCAGTAAGAGGCTTCCTTTGTTCTCCTTATGACTCGTAGGCAAAGCTTTCAAGATCTTTAGTCATTTTCTGATTTCGAAAGACTGAAGAATGGAGAAATCATTTCTTTTTCAAACCATGGAGTTGAGAATTCTGCAAAATCAGTTTCATTCATAGCCAAAACCCCTGTTTCTAGTGAGTTCCTGGCACACAGTAGGTGATCGATATCTTTGTTGAATAAAAGATCTGAAGAACCTAGACTCTTTCTGTTTCAATCTTCAACACTTTTTACTTTCTTTTCTTTCTCAACTTTTCCTTTTTTTGTTTTCTTTCTTTCTTTCTTTCTTTCTTTCTTTCTTTCTTTCTTTCTTTCTTTCTTTCTTTCTTTCTTTCTTTCTTTCTTTCTTTCTTTCTGTGTGTGAGAGAGAGAGAGAGACAGGGTTTGCTCATGCTGGCCTTGAATGCCTACGTTTAAATGATCCTTCTATTACACACTTTACACTTTCTTTTCTTTCTCAACTTTTCCTTTTTTTGTTTTCTTTCTTTCTTTCTTTCTTTCTTTCTTTCTTTCTTTCTTTCTTTCTTTCTTTCTTTCTTTCTTTCTTTCTTTCTTTCTTTCTTTCTGTGTGTGAGAGAGAGAGAGAGACAGGGTTTGCTCATGCTGGCCTTGAATGCCTACGTTTAAATGATCCTTCTATTTGGGACTACAGGCACATAGCACCACACCTGGCTCCATTTTGTGCTTTTAGACAGAAATAGAAACGTGACAAAGAGATTCTCTTCCCTTCATCTGCCACTTCAGAGCCTTTAGTGCCAGCTTGTGATAGTTAAGCTGGATTGTGAAATTGGTTGGCTTGAGAGGCACCAGGGGCTAGCGGGGTACACTTCTCTGTTTCTGGCTTGGGTCATCAGAAACATGGTCCCTAGCCCCTTCTGTTCTTGCAGCGTTCCATTGGGTGGCTTCATGGCTACCATGAAATGGGCAGCTTTGCTTTGCTAAGTCCTTCCATCATGATGTCTCTGCCTTGGAGGCAGCTGGACGTGGACTGACACCTCTCAAAGCATGGGCCAAAATAAACCTCTCCTCCTTCACATTGCTGGTGCTGCCGTTTTGTCCTAGCAACTGAGAAGCTGACCAATACATGGTCCTTGGGAGATTATATCTGCTGACATTATATGGCAAACAGTGACCACATTGCAGTGCTGTTTTGCAAAAGGAAACAGAAGAGAGCTCACAGATGGTAAGGCAGGCGCAGTCTATTTTTTGGTAGAAACAGAGTGTGCTGGTTGGAGGCCTGAAGCAAGAACAATTCATTTACTGTGCAGTCAACATTACCAACTTGGTGTATGTTAATCTAGACTATTTTTAAGAAGGTATGTTTTATATTTGTGTGTTGATTTCTAAAATACAACAAAAACATATTTTTATTTCTGATATATTTCCTCTAATGCATATCATAAAAATATGTCACATTCTGCTTTTCTCTTGCATATAGCTGCACATAC
Organism: Fukomys damarensis; assembly: GCF_012274545.1. Lineage (NCBI taxonomy): Eukaryota > Metazoa > Chordata > Mammalia > Rodentia > Bathyergidae > Fukomys > Fukomys damarensis. The sequence continues at coordinate 12,365,387 of NW_022900915.1, forward strand.
TTTTAAAATTTTGTTGATTTATTAATACTGGTATAACATTGTAGGTGTTCTTTTCTTTTTCTTTTTAGGTAGAAAACCACAAACAACAGAGCAGAAATGGCTCATTATTTCAAGTCTTAAATTTTTCTTTTTGACATAAAAAGGCATTCATGTATGTGGTGAAAAAAATCAAATAACTACCAGTAAGAATTCACAAAAAGTAAATATCAGCCAACCTTATTTTCTTTTCCCAAATTGAACTGCTGTTGTAGTATCTTGTACGTATTTCTAGAAAGAAAGCTGCACAGCTCATGATGGTTTATACATAGCTAAATGTGAAGCATGCCACCTTGCTCATTTCCCTCAACAAATTATCCCAGGAAAACGTTTGCCCATTTTTGAGACCATTGTCTATGCACATTGTTAGTAAAATGCTCTAATAAGACCTTCTGACATTCAGAGCTCACCTTACTGTCCCTGGGTACAAACTCAGTTCACACAAATCCACCAATGTAAAAAACACATCACTTTCATGTTAGATCTTGACTGAGGCACCTTTGTTGTATGAGAACTGGATGATTTGCATTGAGAATCTGTACCTTGGTCTCAGCATTATAACCAGAGACCCAAGTTTCATTCCCCATGATCAGATTTCTTTAAAAGTTGCAGTCTGAGGCCGGAGATTTAGCTCAGTGATTCCGTCACCTGCCTCACAAGCACAAGGTCCCCAGTTCAATCCCGCCGGTACCAAGAAAAACAAAGTTTTGATCAGAATCAGAAGGATGTTCAGATCCTCAGAACATTCCTTAATAGTCATCTGTTTGACTAAATAATATTGCTCACTCTTTCAACATTCTCTCTCTCTCTCTCTCTCTCTCTCTCTCTCTCTCTCTCGCTCTCTTTATGTTGAAGAAAGTCCCAGTCTCTCCTTGTCTGTAACTGATTCGCAGCTACTACAAAATTAAGCAAAGCAATGTAAATCATCTTCCTGGTAACTGCAGTGTCACTGTAGACTAATTTTAACATTTTATGTATTCCTTCAGCACGTTTTTTGCAATTTGAAACAAAATTTTATATTAATGTGTTGTTTGTGATCTAAGATCTTGGCACAATTCACAACACACCATCTCTCAAGTGTAGCTCACAGCCCATGGACTAACACCAAACAAGTCAAAATTTAACCAAGCCCTGTTACTAAGGTTCAATTCCTTGATTCTTGTATGGAAAAATCCATGTCTTTCTATTTCCTGGTACTCAGCAGCAGTGTTCACCAGGTTTGTTTTTTGATCACACCTCATGTATAATCTGTGTTTAAAACCCAGCTCAGCTACTTACTAATTTTATGACCTCCAGTGATTTAGTTAGCTTGTCAGTACCTCAATCTCCCTCTCTCTAAAATGAGGATGTTATATTTTGCTGGAAAGATTAAGTGAATTAGTCCACACGTTATATTTGCAACAGTGCTTTGCACATTTGGACTTATGTTCACTAGCTGGTAATGTTAGATCAGCTTGTAGTACTACTAAATTTAAATTATATTATTTTCATGTATTTATGTAGAAGTATAATTATTTTGTTAACATGTAGAAGTCTATATCATTCTTTTTATTTTTCTCTTAATAAACTTTTTATTATGGAAAGTTTTCAGTGAACATGGAGAGAACAATATGACACATCCTCACGCACTTGCCACCTAGCTTTAGAAATTATAACCAATTTTACAAACTTGTTTCCTCCATTTAAAAATTTTTATTTCATTAAGTTTATTAATTCATTTTAGGTATACAATACAGTTATACTCATCATTGGTAGCTTGCAGCTTTACATGATGTGTTTTGGTTCTTATTTTTCCCCCACTCCAGTGCCCTCCCTTCAACCCCTCCACTCCTCCCTATTTACAAAGAATTTGCTAACATTTTTTTTCTTTTCTCATATTGTTTATTTTCCCTCTCTTCCTTCCCTATACCCTTCTCATTCCCCCTACACCATTATATGTTTTCTTTCTATTTCACAATATCAATTATACATTTTTATCCTTATTTACACTTTAGTTTCTCACACCAGAGACACTATTCAGTATTTGAACGTCTGTCCTATTTATTTTACGTAAGAGTATAGCTTCAATAAGTATCCATTTAGCTATAAATTTCTCTAGTTTATCACTCTTTATGGATGAGTAGTACTTCATTTTATTTAAAAACCCACATTATCTTTATCCCATCTCCAGGTGATGAGCAATTGGGCTGTTTCCAAGCTTTAGCTATTATAAACTGTGCTGCTATAAACATGGATGCTCATGTATCACTGGGATATGGTTGTTTTAATTCTTTTGGAAAGATACCCAGCAGGGGAATAGCTGGGTCAAATGGGACCTCTAATCCTAGTTTATTGAGGCATTTCCATATTGATTTCCACAGTGGTTGCACCAATCTGCACTCCCACCAACTAAAGGAGGGGTTCTTTCTCCCCACAACCCCACTAGCATTGGATTGATTCTTTCTGGGGTGAGGTAGAATCTCAGTGTAGTTTTCATCTGCATCTCTCAAATGACCAGTGATGTTGAATATTTCTTTTTCATGTCTCTTTGCTTCTTTAACTTTGTTGTTTGAGAGATGTCTCAATTTTGATGTGGGTCTTTATATTTGGGGGGGGTCTGAATTTTTAAAGTTCTTTATAGTAGTCATTTGTATGAGGAACAGCTGATAAAATTTTTTTCCCACATTGTAGGTTTTGTCTTAGCTCTGTTGGTGGTTTCTCTTGCAGGGCAGAAGCTTTTGAATAAGATGAGATCCCAGTTGTTGATTCTTTGTGCTAGTTACCCTGTTGCTGAGGATTTGTTCATAAAGTCTTTTCCTATGCCAGTGTCTTCAAAAGTTCTACCTCATCTTCCAGCCACTTTAGTATTTCTGTTTTTTTTTTAATTTTTTTTCCTCTCAGGACCATAATAGAAGCCATGAAGCCCAGCATAAGAATGAAATGGAAACCATGAATGCCCAACATCAGAAAGAAATGGAATCCATAATACAGATTGAAACAGATATCCAGGAGATTAAAAACTCCATTGAAAGTGTTAGCAACAGAATAAAAGACTGTGAAGATAGAATATCAGATATAGAAGATAGGATTGCGGTCAGTGACCATGAAAAGAGAGGTCTCTTAAAAACAGTAAGGAATCATGAGAAATAGATCCAATAACTCCTAGATGATGCAAAGAAGAATAATATAAGACTGATAGGAATCCATGAAGTAGCAGGAGAAAAAACAAATGATTTAAAAAGCTGTTCACAGAATTAATGACAGAAAACTTCCCAGAGGGGAAGAATTTGACATACAGATAAGAGAGGCATATAGAACTCTAACTAGTATGATAAAAAAGAATACACCAAGACATATAATAATCAAGATCCAGAAACCCATCAGAAAAACAAAATACTATAAGCAGTAAGAGAAAAGAAACAAATCACATGCAAAGGAAAGCCCATCAGAATGACAGCAGACTTTTCAACACAAACCCTTAGGTCAAGAAGGGCCTGGAGTGAGGTATTTCAAGTCCTAAAAGACAACAACCTCCAACCTATATTGATGTATCCTGCAAAACTCTCTTTCCCAAAATTCAATTTATATATATATATAAAGACTAATAATAGTATGTTATGCATCGATAGCAACTACATGAATACCAAACCAGCACTACAAGGAATTCTTAACAAGATCCTAGAAAAAGACAATGAAGGCAACAACACCATGAGGCCCAACAGAGCAAATCAAGTAGGCAAGGCAAGAAACTAAAAGGAGAGGGCAAAAATTAAAAAGAGTCAACAAAAGGACAATAACATGACAATAAGAAGTCAGTACATATCAGTTATAACCATCAATGTCAATGTCCTCAATTCAACAATCAAGAGAAATAGACTGGCAGAATGGATTAAGAAGCAAAACCCAACAATATGTTGAATGCAAGAAACACACCTAGTGCAAAAAGAAGCCCATAGACAAAGTGAAAGGATGGAACATGATTCTCCATGCAACAGGAGCCCAGAAAAAAGCAGGGGTAGAAATCTTATTCACAGACAAAGTAAATTTCAAACCAAAACTGAATCTAGTATTATTGATGTAGGATGGTACTGTATCATACCTCTGTGAATGTAAAATATCTAGTACCTGCTTTATGATACATAGTAGGGACCATTCTTTATCAGAGCTACATTTAATGATATTACTCTAGAATTTTCTCTTTCCAGACAATGATTAAGAGGCTAATAGAAAAAATGGTGCCAGGTACCACAACAGCAGCAGAACTTTGCTGTTTTCTGGATATTATTCTTTTCTTTGATTTTTTTAATAGAATGTGCTGAATGTCTATAATTTTGTTCAGATGACTGCAGAACCTAGTATTTCTGTTTTAATGTTTAGATCTTTAATCCATTTTGATTTTAGTTTAGAGCATGGTAAAAGATATAGGTCCAGTTTTAATCTGTGGCAATAGAAACCCAGTTTTTCCAGCATCATTTATTAAAAAGGCTATCTTTTCCCCAGTGAGGGTGGTTGGCTCCTTTGTTGAAAATGAGGTAGCTGAGTATGTCTAGAGTTGTTTCTGCATCTTCTAATCCATTCCATTAATCCTCAGGTCTTTTCTTTGCCGTTTTTATCACAGTAGCTTTGTAGTATAGTTTCTACTTGGGGACTGTGGTACCCCCTGTCATATATCTGTTGCATAGAATTGCTTTGGCTATGGTTTCTTCTGGTTCCAAATGAATTTTTGGATTGTTTTCTCTAGTTCTGTGAAATATACTGTTGGGATTTCAATCAGCATTTCATTGAATATATAGTAGTTTTGGAAATATGACCATTTTCACTATATTGTTTTTCCAATTCAGGAGCAAGGAATGTCTTTCCATTTTCTGATATCCTCTTCAGTCTCTTTTTTCAGAGTTCTGTTGTTTTCAATATAAACGTTTTTTGCCTCGTTCTATAGATTGATTCCTAGATTTTTCATTTTTTTTGGATGCTATTATGAAAGGAAATGTTTGTCTAATTTCTCTCTCATTGAGTTTGTTATTTGTGTACACAAAGGCTATTGATTTTTGAGTGTTGACCTTGTATCTAGCTACTCTACTGAATCTGTCATTAAGTCTAGAAGTCTTTTGACAGAGATTTTTGGGTCTTTTATGTAGAGTATCACATAGTCAGCAAATAACAGTTTAACTTATACCTTTTCAATCTATATTCTTTTTATTTTTTTCTCTTATCTGATTGTTGTGGCTAATGTTTCCAGAACTATATTGAATAGGAGTGTTGATAGTGGACATCCTTTTCTTGTTCCTGATTTCAACGTGAAGGTTTTTAGGTTTTGACCATTTAATATGATATTGGATGTTTTTTTATAGATGGCTTTTATCAAGTTGAGATAGAGACTATCTTTTCCCATTTTCTCTAGGCTGCTTATCATAAGTGTACATTAGATTTTGTTGAATGCTTTTTCTGCATCTATTGAGATGATCATATGGTTTTTGTCCTTTACTCTGTTAATATAGTGTATTACATTAATTGTTTTTTGTATGTCAAACCATCCTTACATGCCTGGGATAAATCTGACTCGGTCAAAGTATCTGATCTTCTTGATGACCTTCTGTATTCTGTTTGCCAGTATCTTGTTGATACTGGATTGTTCTCTGAAATAGACCATATACTCCCTCATAGAACATGTTTAAGTAAGTGCAAAGAAATTGAAGTTATCCCCTGTGTATTATCAGACTACTGTGTGATGAAATTGGAGATCAGTAGCAATAGAAACCACAAGAATTTCACAAACAGGTGGAAATTGATCAATGCACTTCTGAATAAACAAAGGGTTACAGCAGAAATTAAAGAAAAACTCAGACAATTTTTACAATAAAATCACAATGACAGTACAACATATTAGAATCTATGGGACACAATGAAAGCTGTCTTATGAGGGAAATTCATAGCAGTGAATATACATATTAGAAAAACAGAGCAAGCACAAGTGAACAACCTGATTCTGAACCTCAAGCTTCTAGAAAAAGAGCAGGACAAAGCCAAATTAATATATGGGAGGGAATTATAAAGATCAGGGCAGAAATCAATGCAGTAGAGACTAAGAGAATGACACACACACAAAAAAAAATCAATGAAGTCAAGAGCTGTTCTTTGAAAGAACAAACAAAATTGACAAACCTTTTCAAAAAAAGGAAAGAAAAGGCAATTAGGAATGAAAAGAGTGAAATTAAAATAGACCCAGCAGAAATCTAGAGGATCATCAATACTTACTTCAAGAACCTATATGCCAATAAGATGGAAAATACAAAAGAAATGGACAGATTCCTAGATTTATATGGATTATCAGAGTTGAACGAAGATGACCTCAAAATTCTAAACAACCCAATATCAATCAATAAAATTAAAAATTAATTAAAAACTTACCACCTATGAAAAGCCCATGTCCTGCTGGCTTCACTGCTGAATACTATAAGACATTTAGAGTGGAACTACTGTCACTACTGTTTAAACTCTTAAATGAAACTGAAAGGTAAGCTATACTCCTGAATTCATTTCTGGAAGCAAGCATCACCTTGATTCCCAAAGCAGAGAAAGACCCAACTGAAAAAGAGAATTATAGGCCAATCTCACTAATAAACATAGATGCAAAAATCCTTAATAAGATATTGGCAAATAGAATGCAAAAGATCACACACCTTGACCAAGTGGGATTCATCCCAGGGATGGAGGGATGGTTCAACATACAGAAATCAATAAATGTCATTTGGTATATTAATAGAGCCAATGACGGAAATCACATGATAATCTCAATAGATGCAGAGAAAGCATTTGACAAAATCCAGCATGCATTTATGGTAAAAAATGACCCTCCAAAAGATTGAAATAAATGGTCTCTATCTCAATCTGATTAAAAAAAAAAACCAACAGCCAATATCATACTAAATGGTCAAAGACTGAAATCCTTCACACTAAAATCAGGCATAAGACAAGGATTTTGACTATCACCACTCCTCTTCAATATAGTTTTAGAAACATTAGCCACAACAATTACACAAGAGAGAGAAATAATAGGAATAAAGGGAGGAAATGAAGAAGTCAAAGTGATGTGATAGTCGCAGATGATGTGATAGTTTTTATAGGAGACACCAAGATCTCCACCAAAAGTCTTCTAGAGTTAATAACCAAATGCAGCAAAGCAGCTGAATACAAGGTCAACACACAAAAATCAATAGCTTTTAAAGAAGACAAGAAATCAAAAAAAGACTTACTGAGAGAGAGAAATGGGGCATATAATTCCTTTCACAGTTGCATACAAAAATTGCAATACCTAAGAATAAATCTAATGAAGAAATCAAAGATCTCTACTCAGAAAACTATAGCACTCTGAAAAAAGAGATTGAAGAAGATATCAGAAAATGGAAATATATCCTTTGGTCTTGGAGAGGAAGAATCAACATAGTGAAAATGGCCATACTTTCAAAAATTCTATATAGATTCAGTTCAATCCCAATTGAAATCCCAGCACCACACTTCATAGACCTTGAGGAAACAATCCAAAAATTCACGTGGAAGAAGAAAAGACCTAGAATAGCAAAAGCAATTCCAGGCAAAAAAGACAAGGTAGGAGGTATCACAATCCCCAGTTTTAAAATATACTATAAGGCTACTGTGATATAAACAGCATGGTACTGTTTATACTTAAAGAAGCAGACCTGAAGACCAGTGGAACTGATTAGAAGATTCAGAAACACCTCCAGGCATACTCAGCCATCTCATATTTGAGAAAGGAGCCAACCATTTTCTCTGGAGGAAATATAGCCTCTTTAATAAATGGTGCTGGAAAAACGGGGCTTCAACTTGCCAAAGGTTAAAACTTGATCTATATCTCTCACCATGCACTAAATTAAAATCAAAATGAATTAAAGATCTAAATATTAAAACAGAGACACTAAACTGTCTGGAAGATTAGTTAGGTAGAATTCTTGAAGACATTGATGTAGGAAAAGATTTTATGAGCAAAACTTCAGTTGCCCGTGAACTATCACAATTAGCAAGTGGGATATCTTCTTATTAAAAAGCTTCCACACAGCAAGAGAAACCACTAACAGTGTGAAGAGACAACCCACAATATAGGAAAAAATATTTTACCAGCTCTTCCTCAGAAAAGGGTCTAGTATCTAGAATATATAAACTTAAAAAAAAACCCCAAATTTAAAGACCCAATCCAAAAATGGCATCTGATATTTCTTAAGCAAAGAAGTAAAAATAGCAAATAAACATGAAAAATGTTCAATATCACTAGTCATTCAAGAGATGCAGATCAAAATAATACTGAGATTCTACCTCACCCCGAAAAGAATGGTTAATATCATGAAATTAACCAATAACAAGTACTAGCTGGGCTGTGGGGAAAGACAACCTTGCTCCACTGCTGGTGGGAGTGTAGACTGGTGCAACCACTGTGGAAATCCATATGGAGATACCTCAAAGAAATAGGATTGGAGGTCCTATTTGACCCAGCTATTCCCGTGCAGGGTGTCTTCCCCAGAGAATTAAAAGAATCATACCAGTGATATGTGCACCCATGTACATAGCAGCACAATTCATCATAGCTAAAACTGGGAAGCAGCCCAATTGCCCATCAATTGGAGATTGGATAAAGAAAGTGTGTGTGTGTGTGTGTGTGTGTGTGTGAATTAAACAGAGTACTACTTAGTCATAAAGAATGAGAAAGGAGTCATTTGTAGCTAAATCGATGCACATTGAAGTGATACTCAAGTGAAATAAATATGACACATATGTATAAATACTGAATAGTTTCTCTAGTGTGAGAAACTGAAAGTGTGAATAAAAACTAAAAGGTATAATAGATGATGTGACACAGGAAGAAAAGGTGCAAAGGAGAAGGGGAAGTCAAAGGTGTAGGGGACAAGAAAGAAGGCAATGGAAATAATACGAGAAAAAAATGGAAACAAAGTCTTTGCAGTTAGGGAGGGGTAGAAGGGTTGAAGGAAGGGCAGGGGAATGGGGAAAAAATAAGAACCAAGATGGATTATGTAAAAGTTCAAATTTCCAATGATGAATGTCATTCTATTGTATACCTTAAATGTACCAATAAAATTAATTTAAAACATTGATGGTTATAACTGATGTCTATTGAGTTATATTTGTCATGTTATTTTCCTGGTTTTGGCCCTTCCCCCTTCCTTTCCATTTAGTTTATTGCCTTGTGCAATAGCTTTGCTCTGTTGGGCCTCAAGGCACTGTGATCTTCATCATCTTTTTCTAGGATATTGTTTACAATTGTTTGGAGTACTGGTTTGGTATTCATGATGTTTCTCAGTTGTTTTTTTTGTTGTGGAAGCATCTTAGTTCCCCATCAGTTTTGAAAGATAATTTTGCAGGATACATCGGTCCAGGTTGGAGTTTGTTTTTTTTTTTTTTTAGGGCTTGAAATATCTCACTGCATACTCTCCTTGACTTGAGGGTTTGTTGAAAAGTCTGCTGTGATTCTGTGATTTGCTTCTTTTTTAGTAACTGCTTGTAGCGTTTTGTTCTTCTGTTGGTTTTCCAGGATCTGGACTATTATATGTCTAGCTGTAGTTTGTGTGTTTTTTTTGTTTTGTTTTGTTTTGTATTTTTTATGATCATGGCTAGTTGGAGTCCTGTGTGCCTCACTTATCTGTATGTCAAATTCTTTTGCTCTGTTTGGGAAGTTTTTGGTCATTACTTCTTTGGACAGTTTTATGTCATTCATACTTTCTTCTGCTTTTTTATGGACTCCTATCAGCCTTATTTTATTCTTCTTTGCATCATCTTGGAGCTAGTTGTTCGATTTTTCACAGTCCCTTTCTATTTTTAAGAGATCTCTCTTCATGGTCACTAACCACTGTCCTGTCCCCTATATTTGATAACTCTCTTGTCACATTGGCCCTTTCTGCCCTGAATACTTTCAATAGAGTTTTTAATCTCCTGGATATGTGTTTGAATCTGTTTGATGGATTCCATTTCTTTTCTATGTTGGACATGCATGGTTTCCATTCTTTACTATGCTGGGCATTCATGGCTCACCTATATTTTTTATCTGTTTCTTTTTAGAGTCTCTAATCCTGTCTTTCATTCTACTCATCATCTCTGTTGTTATCTGGGAAATTATTCCTGTTTTGAATTTTTCTAGAGCCTCTTTCATCTGGTTTTTTTTTTACTTCCTGTGCTATCAGTTCAGGGTGACTGGTTGATTATCAGATTTTTCCACCTCGTTTCCCCGAGAATTTGCTGTTGGTGAGCTGGAAATCTGGGTTTGCACCTTGATCAGGTGTCTTCTCATTTCTATTTTTGTTGTTAGTGCTTTTTTTGGTTTAATTCTTGCGTTAATACTTCAATATTGCTTAGTGTAGGTATCTCTGTTGCTTGTATTTAGAACCCTCATGGAATGATTGCTTCTCTGAAGTGTCTTCCAGATATAGCTGGTCTTTAAGTTTTGAGTGTCTAATGACTCTTAGGCAATCTTGTTTTCAGTGTACCAGGAAGGACAACTGAAAAATCACAGCACCTTAGTCCAAGTGATCCAATCAGCAACAACAATAGCCTCAAGAATAGCTTGGAAAATGACAGTTTGTGATAGCTATTAATCTATCACCTTTAACTGTATGAATTAAATCAAAGCAAGGATCAGCCCAAAATATGTTTATAGTGAATGAACTCTTCATTACAGCAACCTTACCCTTTGGAATTAAGACTTAGAAGGGCCAGGGATTTAGCTTAGTTGTTCTGGAGACTGCAGGTGCAAAGACCTGAGTGCGATCCCCAGTACAAAAAAAACAAAAAAAAACAACAAAAAAAAACTTAAAAGGAGGTGGGAGGGAGGGATAGATAGGTAGAAGGATAGGGAAAAGTCAGAAGTGAGGCCAGAGGACACGGGAAGATCACGCAAACTTGGAAAACTGTTAAAGACGAGGAAAAGACAGAACAAAAGAACAAGAACAGAACAAACTAACAGCAATAGGGAAGCTAGAAACTGTATTTATTTTTCTGTAAAACTAATGACAATTGAGACAAGAAAAAAAGAGAGAAGAAAAGAAAAAGAAAGAAAAAAGAAATCCAAATTGGATAGGAACAGGAAAAAAATGGGAGAAGGGTAAAGAACAAGGTGGGAGGGAGGGAGGGAGAGAGATGAAACAAGATGAAGAAAAAAGAAAAAATAAATTTGAAAAAATCAAAAGGTTAATTAAAAATAGAACAAGGTAACCTTGAAAGAAATCAAGGGCCTCCTTCAGGGTTTGTCTCTGCTGTCACAATAGACAACGTGGGCATCAACGTGCTGATCCAAGTCAGTTATTCTCAGCAAGCCAACAGCTGAGATTCAGGCTGATTTCTGGCTGCAAGGCCCAAGGTGAGCGCCCTGACCTCCTGCAGGGTTGAACTCTGCAAACTTCTACTGTAGGTTCCGGCTGCCCTTCCATTGAAGATAGTCCAGCTTCTGATGGGAGGTGGTGATCCCTCCAACTTACCAACTATAGAGGTCTGGTGTGGGCCTTTTTTGCAGAGATTTTCTTCACTTTTCCAGTGAGCTTCAATTTTCATCAAGGAGCCCTCTCTCTGTTGTTCACTTCTGCTCTATCTTCTGGACTCAGAGCAATGGCCTTTATGACCCCATGCAGCTCTTCGGTGTGGATCCAGGTACTGGTGCAGTGCTGATGGTGGCCCTCACTGTTTGGCTTCTTGGCAGCTTGGCTCCTCAGAGGCCTGGAGGGGCCTGGCGGGGTTTTGTGTGTGTGTCCATTTTTAAATGGTGTAGCTTAAACTTATTTTAAGTATCATGTATTTTACATATAGGTATCTCTCAGTTTAAAACTGAAATGTTTTTAAAAATGTTTTTAGCTGGGCATGGTGGCACACGCCTGTCATCCCAGCACTTGGGAAGCTGAGGCAGGAGGATCGCTGTGAGTTTGAGACCAGCCTGGGCTACATAGTGAGTTTCAGGTCAGTCTCAACTACATAATGACACCCTGTCTCAAAAAACAAAACAAAAACAAAAAAAAGTAACCTTTTTTCCATTATCACGTTATTCTTTAATATTTCTAAAATCTTACCTATGTTCAAATTTGTATAGTTGTTTCAAAAATGTCTTTTTACAACTGATTTATAATCAGTTTCAAGCATAATCCATACACTGCATTGGTTCCTATGCTTTGTGCTATAGCAGTCCACCCTTCCCTATCATTTCTGCCATTGACATCTTGGAGAAACACGGTTTTATATGATGCGCCATATCTTTGACTTGGCCAGTTGCTTCTTCATGGTGTCCCTTAATGTGTTCCTGTATTTCCCATATTTGTCATAACTTGGTAGTTCAGTCTAGCATCTTGAGCACTTGTACTTTTGAGGTGTCACATTCTGCCATTCCATGGGTAAGAGTTATCTTTGTAAAAGTTGCACCATGTTCCTCTGGATGAATGTGCCGTAATGGATTTGTCGTTCTATGGATAGCACCACAAGGAACTGCTAAGTACAGATGTGTTTGTACACTTACATGAATATTACTGGTGTGGGGATTTTGTGTCAAATGACAGACTCCAGATACTGCTTATGAAACATCAATCTCAAATATCTTACTTTTCTTTTATTAAGTTTTAAAATCTCTTTTGGTTATAGATCATTGGGGGACAATGTAGGTGACTTCAGCAAAACATTTCATGTACAACTCAAATTGCAGAATATTAAAGCTAGGACTCAAATACCAGAAATCACAAATAGGGAATATGGAAGTAGATAGAAGAGTGACCACAGAGATTCAAATCAATGTGGCCCGAGTACACAACACAGTCAAAGAAAAGGCGTTACAATCAGCAAAAGTGATATTTATCATCATGTTTTTCTAATTATAATTTTATATGCCGGTTTACCAATTGGAAATAGAGAAAAGTAGGAATAATAAAACAATCATACATTTACTGAAAGGTAGCTGCTTTGATTAAATTTTGATTTTTTTCTTTGTAATGTTTTTTGTGCTATAATATTTTTTATATTTCTGTTCATATCTTATAAATAATATAATAGTGTTCTTGTTTTACTTAATAGTATATTTACTCCCAAGTTATTAAGAACTTTCTGCAAGCATAATACTTGACAAAAGCATCTAGTATAATAGAATGCATTTATCATATTTAAATATTTCTATCATGAGGTATTTATTTACTATTTATTAAATATTCAGTATTGTAAGCATTTGTGAATATAATTATGATTCAATAAATATTTATTATTGATTTAATTACTACAATGTATTTGTACCAGATATAAAACTATTCATATATTTTTAGGTGTTCTTCATAAGGCAGGGAAAGGGAAAAGGAAAAAGAGGTAGAGGAGGAAGAAGGATGTGAGCTCTATATTGTAGGAAGAGACAAATTAATCTGCTGGTCCAGTGGTCTTCAAGTTCTACTGGAGAATAACTTAGAAGCCTTACAAAAAATAGACTCTTGGGCTCTACTCACCTATTCTATGGTAAATTGTCTGAATGAAGGCAAAAGACCGATGGATTTAAACAAATTTCTGGATGTTTGTGGCACACAGTAGGTAAAGTTACCAAATCACTTCTGCAGGCAATAGTGAGCTAGAGATTGTGGGCTTCATGTGTTTACTCACAGTGGAGTTTGGTTAAGGCATGGTAATGAATGATCCAAGGCTAATGCAGCCTGGGGCTGTTGGCTTTCAAAAAGCACTGCTGACCTGAAGAGGCAGTTGGCTGTCATACCTGTGTATCCGAGGAACACTCCTTTCTCAGCCATCTCAAATTTTCTCTTCTTGTTGCCTTAATTCTGTGCAGAAGACTAGTATTCAGCTGCTCAGACTCTTGCAGGTAAGGCTGCTGTTTGACTCTCTGAAGGATTCTTCCGTGATTTGCCTAGATGATTTGTGGTGATGCTGTCATGTATACTGAGTTATGCTGTGAGGCTTTCTGCTGATGGAGAGTGTGCTTTTGAGCAGAAAATGGCCTTTATAAATCTTTTTTTTTTGTAACAAAGCCTTCAAAAATTTGCTTCATTCATTGAAGCTCATAACAGTGTCCTCATATCAATAAACTTTGTGCAGGAAAGAGGGGTTGCTCATTGTACTCCTCTGTCTTTAAAAGTAAAGAGCTTTCATATTTTTCCAGGCAACTCAAGAAATTACAAGATGGTAAATGAAAGTAGAAATAACCCAAAACCTACTATTTCCAGAATTAAAAAGGCTCGTGAGTGACAGCCGTCAGGTAATTTAGAGCTTGCCACCCTCCTCTGCTACTATGGGCACTTTGATTATTGAAAGCTTTATACTAGTGCCATCCAATAGAACCGTCAGGGATGACAGAAAATATTCCACAATCTGCACATCCAATATTTACCACACGCAGCTATCAAGAACTTGGAATGTGGCTGGTGTGTCTTAGGAATTAAAATTTTAGTTCAATTAAGTTTAAATTTAAATGACAGTGTAGTTAGTAGCTACTGTATGAGGCAGTGTATCTTTTAACTATTCAGCATACATTCCTTACAGGTTTGAGTTAGTTTTTGAAAACCCAGCCAGGTTGAGTTCATAAAGGTAGTCTTATTTAATATAAATATAATTCCTTTCTCCTAATCATGCTCCCAAAACTTGAAGAAATTATCACAATTGCAACTAGGTATTCATGCTCTGAGGATAAAAGATGGTTCTTATTTGTTTTTTATGCTTTCTCTTTAATCATCCCCCAGTCTATAATATTTATACTCTTTGTATTCTCTCTTCTTTTCTTTCCTCTCAACTTCCTTCAGCATTTTCATGCCTTTCTATTCCCATACATTCAAGATATATTAATGACTGAAGCATGAAGTTCACAAAATCATCTGTATTGTTTTATTTGCATACAGTAAAAATTCTTTTTTTACTAGGTGGGATTACAGTTGATTTTTATTTTCTTTTAATGTTGTTTTATCAATTCTCTACAATATTTATATACTACTACTATTATTTCATAATTTTAAAATATTAAAGTAAACATTTTAAATTTTTAATTCTCTCCTCCACAACAAAGTTCTTTTAACTTCCACTTTGTTTTTTGTTTAGTCTTCTTGTGAATATGTTCAGGAGCCCTCCATGGACCCAAGGCCTCACAAAATGTAAACTAATAGGAACTGGAAAAGAGATACAATGTTAAATTTTCCTTTATTTACCCTTTGGGCCATTTTATTATCTTTTAGGTCTTGAATAAATAGCTGTGTCCTTCTTTTCACATTGGCATTACATCATATATTTCATTACAGCCTCTATGGGGCCAGGCCAAGTTAATTGCCTTGAACTGCACAGAAGTATCTTGGACTCTAGAACTCTAAAAGAGGGGAATATAGTATCTTTTCCTCGATCCCCAAATGTTTTCAAGAGGCAGAACACACACTGTAGCTCCCCCAACCAACCACACATGAAACAAGCAAAAGAATGCCTAGAACATTTTGCAAAATCATGGAGAAATAAAGATCATCACTCATCAGTGCAACCAGCACCGGTGAGGGTGAGAGTTCTAGGCAGCTGCATTTTTTAACTCACTGCACTAAGTCTGTGAAATGATTTACTTCCTGTTGTATACAAATGAGCAAAATCACATACTTAATTTTAGATGCCTCTCAGGGATATCATTCCTATTCTAGTTCTAATGCTCATAATTTAAAATGGAGAAGGCTTATCTGCACTCATTTCTTAGATCATTGCTTTGGTGCTTTCAAGATTTTATCCAAGCATGACTTTTATAACCTTGTGGAAATTGCAGTGATAAAGGATGCATCAGCAATTTTCAAAACCATTTCTTTTTGTGAAGCCATCTAGCCTCCCTTAACAGAGCAATGGAGAAAACCACAGGTCTTTTTACTGCCTTCATTTTTAAGGAGCTGTGTTTTGGTCAATGAAACACACACGATGGAAACAAGGCCAACACAAACTTTGTGCTGTTTTTTCACTGCACAGCTAACTAACCTTGATTAGATGTAAAGTAAGAGGTTGATCTGCCATTTTACCCCATAAAATTGGTTTCAGAGGAATTGGTTGTAATGGAAATGTCAGACCCTTTAAATGCTAAACCTTTAAATACCACACAAGCATATGGATATGAACATAACTTTACCCATTCTTAGATCTTAGTGTGCCACGTGTCAGAATGAAAGAATATGAGACAGAGAAATAAGCTAATGTTCTGGAAAAAAATGACTGCAACAATTAGATATGATGAATGGATGGACCAAACTGCTTCATCTTTTTGTTAAGGTCTTCTTTTCTTTGAAATTCATTTCTAAACTGGGATCTGCAAAACATTAGCAACTATGAAATTATTCCTATGTTTTATTGTTTCTTCTACCTGACCCCTCATGTTGTAGAGGCCTTGTTCCATCTAAAATTAAGTAATTGGGCATATAGCTCTTTGCGAATGAGTTTAGAAAGCTTGTACTTTGTAATATTTTAGAAAACTCCTTTTATTGTAGAGAGCAGTAAAACCTGTAAAGTGCTAACATATTGCATACTATATAAATATTTATTTAGTTTGATTGTGTTCTTCTGACTTTTGGGGACCAGCATAGGCTGCAAAGACATAGCCTCAAGTCTCACTATGTTCTTACCTAGAATTTTCTGTACAACTCTGGGAAAATCACTTGAATTCTCTTACAATAAACTAGTGATAAAAACATTTACCTTACAGTATTCTAAAAATATGATCAGCAAAAATTCTTTGAAAGTACAAGTGCAAATGAAAAAGATGAAATTGATATGCATAGAAGAACAGTTAGATAAAGAGTAAAGTGAAGTTTTAAGAAGTTTGATTATGATTGAATCAGTTGCATCTAAAGGCGATGCATAGGAGGAAAAAACATATAAGTCTATATTACTAATAAGGCCTCTGGGATCCCTAATGCTATGCAGCATCTATAATTCTGTGGAGTGACAGGTATGAACTTGTTAAATTCTGTCTGGTGAAGAAATGTAATGTCAAAAGAGTCCTGAAAACTCTGTCAGACAAATAAGCACTTACAAGATTATCAAATATTAGTTTTAGATCGGGAAAATAGCAAAATGCAGATGAAATGTCATTTCCTATTGGGTGAAATTCTTTTAAGGTCAGTTAACATAATGACGTGGTTTTAGTTATTGTATGGAGCTACTTGGTTATCCTACAGGGAATTTTTCTATAGGTGAAATTATAGGGCATGTGATGTTTAGCTGCTTCTGTGAAAAAGTCTTCTTGGTTTCCCCAATTTTAAAGCACAAAAAGGTAACTAGCATTTAGTGGGAAGCTACCATGATGAGCTAACGATACTGATTTTATTATCTTGTTTAATTCAAGTATGTTGATTGGGTGAATTACCCATCACTTGGCTAATGAGGAAATAGGAGCTATGTCCAGTAGTTTTCTGTGAGGGGGGAGCCAGATTCAATGTGCCTGTCTTTGTGGTACATGCACTTTCTAGGCCACCAGTGCTTTCCCAGACTGCATACTGCTGAAAGACCATGATTAAGCAGTTTGGGTAAATGGTGCATGCTGTAGCCTTTTCAAAGAAATCTGCCATGACAATGAAAAGGTAAAAGACTCAATAAAGCCATATAAAGGTACTTAAAACATTTTCTACATAGTTTTAAATTTTTCTTTTCATTTTTATAATCTTGAAATACTTGTTTCCAAGGATTTTCAAAAATCACACTAACACTCAAGAAACACATTGGAAGAAGAGATAAAAATTGTCATCCAAGTTCCCATTAAATGTAGAATAGCCTCAGTCATGTAATCCATCAACTGCTGCTTGATTACTTCCATGGCTAATAAACTCTTTAATTGACAGCTTGCATAGGTCAACCTGAATAGACTTTTGTGTACCTAAGACATGCAAGTGAAAGAGGAACATTCAATCACCCGGTTACCTGGATGCTTACTTTAAATAGAAATAGAAAGCATGGTATTTTCCAATGTACAAATATTTGGAATTGCAGATATAAAATTCTTAGAGGCATAATTGATTGCATTTCTGTTTTCACCTGGCTTTATCATTGATAGTAATATATAGCTTCAGCAAATTTATATTAAAGACAATATTGTTTTTTGAAATTAATTTTATTGGTACATTTTCAGTATGCAATATAAATGACATTCAGCATTGGAAATTTGTACCTTTATGTAATCTATCTTGGTTCTTATTTTTTCCCCATTCCCCAGCCCTCCTTTCAACGCCTCCACCCTTCCCTATTTACAAAGACTTTGTTTCCATTTTCTCAAATTAATTCCATTCCCTTATTTCTTTTCCCCTACCCTTCCACCTTCCCCTTTCCCTTTGCACATTTTCTTCCTATTTCATATTATCTATTATACCTTTTAGTCCTTATTTACACTTTCAGTTTCTCACACCAGAGAAACTACTTGGTAATTTTACACACATGTGTCCTATTTATTTCACTTAAGTGTCACTTCATTGTGCATCCATTTAGCTATAAATGTCTCTAATTTCACGTTCTTTATGGCTAATATTCCATTTATTTTAAAAAACCACACAGTCTTTATTCAGACTCCAGTTGATGGGCAATTGCATTGTTTCTAAGTTTTAGTTACTACAAACTGTGCTGCTGTGAATATGAGTGGACATATGTTGCTGTGGTATGATTCTTTTAATTCTTTGGGGAAGATACCTAGCAGTGGAATAGCAGGATTAAATGGAACCTCTAATCCTAGTTCTCAGGGTATCTCTAAACTGATTTCCACGTGGTTGCACCAGTCTGCACTCCCACCAACAATGAAGAAGGGCTCCTATCTCCCCACAGCCCCACCAGCATTTGTTATTGGTTGATTTCATGATAGCAGTCATTCTTTCTGGGGTGAGGTGGATCCCAGCATTGTTTTCATTTGCATCTCTCAAATGACCAGTGATGTTGAACATTTTTTCATATGTTTATTTGCTATTTTACTTCTTTGTCGGAGACATGTCTGTTCATTTCAGGTGCCCATTTTTTAATTGGGTCTTGAAACTTGATGGGTCTGCTTTTATAAAGTTCTTTATAGTAGACCTTTGTCTACTATACTAGACAAAGTTCTGTACTAGAACTTTTTGTAAAGTTCTAGATAGTAGACCTTTGTCTGAGGAACAGCTGGTGAAAATTTTTTCCTACGTTGTGGGTTGTCTCTTCACCCTGTTGGTGGTTTCTCTTGCTGTGCAGAAGATTTTTAATAAGACATCAAACTTCTTGATTGTGCTAGTTCACATGCAACTGTGGTTTTGTTCATAAAAGTCGTTTCCTACACCAATGTCTTTGAGAGTTCTACCTAACCTGTTTTCCAGCTAGTTTAGTGTTTCTGTTTTAATATTTAGATCTTTCATCCATTTCAATTTTAGTTTAGTTCATGGTGAGTGGTATAGGTCTAGTTTTAATCTTTGGCAAGTTGAAACCCAGTTTTTCCAACACCACTTATTAAAGAGGCTATGTTTTCCCCATTGATGGTGTTTGGCTCCTTTGTGAAAGATGAGATAACCCAGTGTGTCTGGATTTGTTTCTTCATCTTCTAACATGTTCTGCTGGTCCTTGGGTCTGTTTCTTTGCCAGTACCATGCTGTTTTTATCACAGTGGCTTTGTAGTATAGTTTCAAGTTGGGGATTGTGATGCCATGTCTCTGTTTCCTAGAATGGCTTTGGCTATTCTAGGTCTCTTCTGGTGCCAAATGAATTTTTGGATTGTTTTCTCAAGGTCTGTGAAATACATGGTTGGAATTTCAATTGCAATTGCATTGAATCTGTATAGCATTTTTGGAAGTATGGCCATTTTCACTATGTTGATTTCTTCTACTCATGATCAAGGGATGTCTTTTCATTTTCTTATATCCTCTTCTATCTCTTTTTTCTCAAAGTGATGTAGTTTTTAGTGTAGAGGTCTTTTGTCTCCTTCATTTGATTGATTCTTATGTATTTTAATTTTTTGGATGTTATTGTGAAAGGAATTGTTTCCCTAATTTCTCTTTCAGTGAGTCTGTTATTTGTGTATAAGAAGGCTATTGATTTTTCAGTTTTGACCTTGTGTCTAGCTACTTTACTGAGTCTGTCATTTAAATCTAGAAGTCTTTTGGCAGAATTTTCTGGGTCTTCTATATCATCCACAAATAGTGACAGCTTATTTCTTCCCTTCCAATCTTTGTTGCTTTTATTTGTTTCTCTTTTCTAATTGCTGTGGCTAATGTTTCCAAAACTGTATTAAACAGGAGTGGTGATAGTGGAATCCTTGTCTTCTTCCTGATTTTAGCAGGAAAGTTTTCAGTTTTAGAACCATTTAGTATGGTATTGGCTGTTGGTTTTTTATAGATAACCTTTATCAGGTTGAGAGAAAGACCATTTATTCCAAGTTTCTGTAGGGTTTTTATCATGAATGTGTGTGGAATTTTGTCAAATGCTTTTCCTGGAACTATTGGGATGCTCATATGATTTTTGTCCTTGACTGTGTTAATTTAGTGTATTACATTTATTGATTAACATATGTTGAACCATTCTTGCATCCCTGGGATAAATCCAACTTGGTCAGGGTGTTTTATCTTCTTGATGATCTTCTGTATTCTGTTTGTCAGTGTCTTATTGAGAATTTTTGTATCTTCATTATGGAGATTGGCCTATAGTTCTCTTTTTTGGTTGGGTTTTTCCCTTGTTTTGGAATCCAAGTGATACTTGCTTCCAGGAATGAATTCTGGAGTATTGCTTACCCTTCAATTTAATTGAAGAGTTTAGAGTAGTGATGATAGTTCTTCTATAAATGTCTTATAGAATTCAGCAGTGAAGCCATCAGGACCTGGGCTTTTCTTTGTTGGCAATGTTTAATTACATTTTCAATTTCACTGATTGTAATTGTGGTGTTTAGACTTTTTATATCTTCTTCATTCAGCTTTGGAAGTTCATATGTATCTAGGAATCTGTCCGTTTCTTCTGTATTTTCCATTTTATTAGAGTACAGGTTTTTGATGTAGGTTTTGATGATCCTCCAGATTTCCAGTGGATCTATTGTGACTTCACCTCTTTCATCATAATTTTGTGAATTTGAACCTTTTCTTTCCTTTTTTTGATGAGGTTAGCTAACTGTTTATCAATTTTATTTATTCTTTCGAAAAACCTACTGTTTGGTTCATTGATTTTTTTTTTGTATTGTTCTCATAGTCTCCATTGCATTAATTTCTGCCCTGATCTTTATAATTTACTCCCTTGTATGAGCTTTCTGTTTGTCTTGCTTTTCTTTTTCTAGGAGCTTAAGGTTAAGTGTTAGATTGTTTATTTGACCTCACCCTGTTTTCCTAGTATGGGCACTTTCTGCTATGAATTTCCCTCATAGAACTGTTTTCATTGTGTCCCATAGATTCCTGTATGCTGGATTGGCATTATCATTTAATTATAGAAACTGTCTAATTTCTTCTTTAATTTCCTCTTTGTCCTAATGGTTGTTCATCAGGGTGTTATTTAATTTCCATGTGTTTGTGAAGGTCTTGCAGCTTCTTAGGCTATTAATGTCCAGTTTACTTGTGCTATGGTCTGATAATATATAGGGGATAACTTCAGTTCCTTTGCATTTACTTAAGCATGTTCTATGAGCTAGTATGTGGTCTGTTTTGGAGAATGACCCATGTGCAGCCAAAAAGAATGTATATTCTGATTTTATGGAGTGGAACATTCTGTAGACCTGGTTCAGTTCTATTATTTCATTGTTGATTTCTTTGTCTAGCTGATCTGTCTGTCAGTGTAGTACTGAGGCCCCCAAAATTAGGACAGGAACAGGAACAAAAACGGAGAGAAATGAAGATCGAGGTGGGAGAGAGAGAGTGAAAGACAGACAGAAATAAAATAAGAAAAAGAAGGTAATAAAAAGGAAAAAATGAGAAAAGAAAATGACAGATAAAGTTTTTTTAAATGATTAAAGATTACTTTGAAAATAAAAAATACAAATAGAAATAGAGGGCCTCCTTTAAGGTATGCCTCTGTTGACACAATAGACTACGTGGGCAAGAGTGTGAAGATCTAAGTTAATTAGTCTCAGCAAACTAGTAGTTGTCCCCCAAGATTCAGACTGATTTTTGGCTGCAAGGCCCAAGTTGAGGTCTCTGACCTGCTTAGTTGAATTCTGCAAGGTTCTTTTGCAGGTTCCAGCTGTCTTTCCCCTGATGTCAGACCAAATTCTGATGTGAGCTGCCGGTCCCTCTGACTTACCAACTATGGTGGTGTGGGCCTTTATTGCAGAGATATTCTTCACTTTTCCATTGGGCTTCAGTTTTCATCTAGGAGCCTCAGAGAGGTCCTCTTTCCCTTGTTCACAGGGGGAGGGGCGGGCAGGGCAGGAACTCCACTGTGGCTGGGCTCCTCTGCCATGCTAGGCTGGAGGGGTGGGCCTAGCAGAGGATCTTGCACTACTTCTGTGCTCCTCTGTTTTCTGCGACGAAAAGGTGGGCCTGCCAGAAGGTCCCCATAACTTGTCTTTGTTGCCTAGAATTACTTTTGCTATTCTAAGTCACTTCTTGTTCCAAATTAATTTTTGGATTGTTTTCTTGAGGTCCGTGAAATATGCTGCTGGTATCTCAAGTGGGATTGCATTCAATCTATATAGCAGTTTTGGAAGTATGGCCATTTTCACTATGTTGGTTCTTCCTACCCAGGAGAAAGGAATCTTACCATTTTTTTGTAGCCTCTTCGATCTCTTTTTACAGAATGCTATAGTTTTCGGACTAGAGGTCTTTGACTTCTTTGGTTAGGTTGATTTCTATGTACTTCATTTTTTGGATGCTATTGTGAAAGGAATTGTTTGCCCCTTTTCTCTGTCAGTGAGTCTGTTTGTGTACAGGAAAGCTATTGATTTTTGTCTGTTGACTCATATCCAGCTACTTTACTGAATTTGGTTATTAAGTCTAGAAGACTTTTGGCATAATTCTTAGGGTCTTCTATATAGAGTATCATGTCATGTGCCAATAATGACATGACTTCTTCATTTCCTATCTTTATTTCTTTCTCTTATCTAATTGCTGTAGCTAATGTTTCCAAAACTATATTGAATGGGATTGGTGATATTTGGCATACTTGTCTTGTTCCTGATTTTAATGTGAAGGATTTTGGCTTTTGACCATTTAATATGATATTGGCTGTTCATTTATTTTTTATGGATGGCTGGCTTTTATCACGTTGAGATAGAGACTATTTCAAATTTCTCTAGACCAAATATGAATGCATGTTAGATTTTGTTGAATGCTTTTTTTCAACTTTTGAGGTGATCATATGGTTTTGTCCTTGGCTCGATTAATATAGTGTGTTACATTTATTGATTTGTGTATGTTGAACCATTCCTGCATCCCTGGGATGAACCCCACTTGGTCAGGGTGTATGGTCTTCTTGACATCCTTCAGCATTCTGTTTGCCAGTGTCTTATTGAGGATATTTGCATCTCTGTTCATTAGTGAGGGCCTGTAGTTCTCTTTTTTGTTTGGGTCGTTCTCTGCTTTTGGAATCAAAATAACACTTGCTTCCAGAAATGAATTTGAGTGTATTGCTTCTCATTCAATTTCATTGAAGAGTTTAAACAGTATTGGTGACAGTTCTTCTCTAAAAGTCTTGTAGAATTCAGCAGTGTAGGCTTTTATTTTTTGGTAAGTTTTTGATTATTTTTCAATTTCATGGATTGATATTGGGTTGTTTAAAATTTTTATATCTTCATTCAACTTTAATAATTCATATATACCTAGGAATCTGTCCATTTCTTCTATGTTTTCCATCTCATTGGCATATAAGTTCTCAAAGTATGCATTGGTGATCCTCTGGATTTCTGCTGGGTCCATTGTAATTTCACCCTTTTAGTTCCTAATTGCATGGATTTGAGTCTTTTCTTTCCTTTTTTGATAATGTTAGCTAAGGGTTTGTCAATTTTGTTTATTCTTTCAAAGAACCAACTCTTGGCTTCATTGATTTTTTTGTGTGTGTCATTCTCTTAGTCTCTACTGCATTGATTTCTGCCCCGATCTTTATAATTTTCTCCCTTGTATGAGCTTTGGCTTTGTCCTGCTCTTTTTCTAGAAGCTAGAGGTTCACCATCAGGTTGTTCACTTGCACTTGCTCTTTTTTCCTAATATACATATTTACTGCTATGAATTTGCCTCATAAGATTGCTTTCATTGTGTCCCATTGATCCCGATATGTTGTATTGACATTGTCATTTTATTGTAGGAACTGTCTCATTTCTTTAATTTCCTGTGTGATCCATTGGTTATTCAGAAGTTTGTTGTTTGATTTCCATGGGCATATGAAATTCTTGTGGTTTCTTTTGCTATTGATCTCCAATTTCGTCGCAGTATGGTCTGACAATATACAGGGGATAACTTCATTTTCTTTGCACTTACTTAAACATCCTCTATGAGCAAGTCTGTGTTCTATTTTCAGAATGATACATGTGCAGCTGAAAAGAATGTGTATTTTGATTTTGTGGGGTGGAATACTCTGTAAACAATCTGTTAAGTTCATATATTCAAGAGATTGAGTTCTAGTATTTTGTTGTTTATTTTTGTCTAGTTGTTCTATTTGTGACTGTGGGGTATTGAGGTTCCCCCACTATATTAGTGCTTATTTGATTTTTCTCGTCCATTAGTATTTGACTTAGATAGTTGGGTGCACTAGTGTTTAGTGCATATATATTTATGGTTGTCATCTCTTTCTGTTGGATTGTTTCCTTTACAAGGATGTAGTATCCTTGTTTGTCTTGTTTGTCTCTCTTAATCAGTGTTGGTTTGAAATTTACTTTGTCTGCAGAGAAGATAGGTACTCCTGTTTTTTTTTTTTCTGTGTCATGGAGTATTGTTTTTTCACCCTTTATCTTTCAGTCTATGACTTTCTTTTTTTGTTTTGTTCTATTTTTCCTCATTGAGTTTATTGGTACATTTTAGGTATACACTACAGTTACATTCATCACTGGGATCTTGTACCTTTACATGACAGGTCTTGGTTCTCATTTTTTCCCCTTCTCCCTGCCTTCCCTTCACCTCTCCTCCCCTCTCCTTTTACAAACACTTCATTTCCATTTTTTTCTTTTTCTCATATTTTTTTCTTTTCCCTTATTAGCTTTCCCCTTATGAGTTTCTTTCTTTTTGAACTAAGCGTGTTTCTTGTGCGAAGCATATTGTTGGATCTTGCTTCTTGACCTATTCTGCCAGTATATTTCTTTTGATTGGTGAATTGAGGCCATTAACATGGATGATAGAACTGATATGTATTGACTTATCCCTGTCATAACTTTTTCTTTTTGTTGGATTCTCCCTCTTTGCATTTAATTTCTTGTTTTGCCTGATGGATTCATTCTGCTGGGCTTCTTGGGTTGTGATTCTCATTGTCATTTCCTAGGATATTGTTTAGAAATTTTTGAAGTGCTGTTTTGGTATTCATGGTTTCATCTTTTGGGTTTCTGGAATTTTAACTATTATATGCATATGTGTAGATTTTTTTTATCATGACTAGTTGGAGTCTTATATGCCTTACTTATTTGAATGTCAAGTTCTTTTCTCTTACTTGGGAATTTTTCCTGCCATTAATTCTCTGAATATTTTTTTTAAAATGACATCTGCACTCTCTCCTGTTTCTCCATTGACTCGATCCGTACTATGTTATTCTTCTTTGCATATCTAGCAGTTGGTGGATTGATTTCTTGTGGTCCCTTACTATTTTTAAGGAATTTCTCTTTTTCTGCTCACTAATTGCAGTCTTATGTGCTATCTCTGAAATTCTGTCCTCATATTGGCTCATTCTGCTGCATAAACTTTCAGTGGATTTTTTAATCTCCTGGAAATCTGTTTGCATCTATTTTATGGGTTCCATTTGTTTCCTATGTTCCCATCCTGTTTCCCAGATATTCTATTTTTTAAAAATCTGTGTCTGCTCTAGATTTATTACTCATGTTTTGCACTGTAGGCACAATCTGCATTGTTATCTGAGAAATTATTTCTGCTTTTATTTTTTCCATATCCTCTTTTGTTGCCACTTCAGGGAGTACAGCTGATTGAGTATCATATTGTTCTATCTCATTGCCTTTGGGGTTGCCTTAGTTCATCTGGAAGTCTGGTTTTGAGACTTGTTTATGTGTCTTCTCATTTCAACAGATGCAACCTGCTGTGCCTTTTTTGAAGCAACTGTTTGCCCACCCATTGATCTTCAATCCTCAGCAAGCCACCAGGTGGCCTTTTCTCTGCTGCTCACAACTGCACCAATCCCTGGGTTCAGAATGGTTTCCTTCTGGATCCCTGAGCTGACCTGTTGTCTGGGTGGGCTTCTGTCTGGGCCCTGTGCACTCTGGGGATGATATCTAGATTTGCCTCTGGCTTGGGCCTGCCCCCCTGAAGAGCTGTTGTCTGAGAGGGTCTTGGGCTGGGGGCTATGGCTAGGGTCCCTGCACACTTCTCATTGTTGTGGGGATGAGCACCTGGCAGATGACTGTGTGCCTGTTCATTTCTTTTCTGGTCAGGGCTTTGGCTTGGGCCTGTGTGCCCAAGTGGCTGGGGTTAGGGTGGGGGCTTGGCTAGACCTGCCTGAATCCACACCTCTCTGGCCCACACCGCTGCTGGCCAGGATCTGGGCACACTTACTGATGGTGAGAAAATGGTATATATATGTACGTATGTATGTGTGTGTGTGTGTGTGTGTGTGTGTGTGTGTGTGTGTGTATATATATATATATATAAAAGCTGGGAGGCCTTAGATAGGTCACCCAATTCTGTCAGTCCTCAGACACACACACAATTAGCAATTAGATATTCCTCTTAGAATTGTGGTTAGAAATAACTGAGATATGATGCATTGAGCAAGGTCTAGTAAAGGGTCTAATAGAGGTTCCATTTCTAGTCTTCTCAAAGTCAGTTATTCTACTTCTACTCAATATTCAATCCTCAATTTTTACTCTTCAAAATGTCTGGGCCAGGGATTTAGCTCAGTGGTTCGGTGGCCTGCCTTGTAAGTGCAAGGACCTGAGTTCGATCCCCAGCACACACACACACACACACACACACACACAAAATGTCAGGCAAAAGGTCAACAATAATTTTGATATTTTCTTTTATTCGTCCTGAATTTCTATGTGGAATTTCCCTCTGTACTTAAGTTCTTGGACTCAAATTTGATATATGGCTTCTTTTATTTATACTTTTTCCTGTGTTAGAACTGAAAAAATGGGACTCCTCTTCATCCCCAGATCTGTCCAAATACTTAGGGACAATGGTCCTAAAATGTCATTTATAATGTAGGAATAATGCCTTTTATGTTGTCCTGATCAGACACCTCACATTATGGAGCATGTCACCTGTGTGACCCTGTGTACCCCACTTCAGCAGTGGTATTGTTGAAAATAGTAATGATTGATAATTACTATAATACTTTAAAAACATATATTGAACATGTGTCATGTGTCATGGTCCATTCTGAGAGCCATAATGGAAAACAGGATGGAGATTTCTCAAACAAAAACAAAATCTGTAGGATCTAGCAATCTTACTTCTGGGTATATATCCAAAGAAAGCAAATCAGTATGTTGAAGAGATAGCTACACTTCTAGGCTCATTGAAGTGTTATTCACAATAGTTAAAATATGAAATCAACTTAGTGTCCACCAACAGACTAATGGATATGATACAGAAATTGTGAAATATAAACATACACATGTGCACACTAGAACATGATTCAGCTTTAAAAAAGAAGTAAATTGTCATTTGCAACAATATGTGTGAACCTGGGAGACATTATATTTAGTAAAATAATCCAGACACAAAAAGACAAATGGTGGAGGATCTTATTTATACCTGAATTTTGAAAATTTTGAAATTATAAAAGCAGGAAGCAGAATAGTGGTTACTGAGGCTTGGGAGTTGAATAGGAAATGTGAAGATAATGGTCAAATGATCAGTAAAGTGAAATGATTTCTGAAGATCTGCTCCACATCATCGGGGCTGTAACTCATATCTAGACGTCCCTGCAAAGAAAGCCTCATGCGGTTGTGAGTTGGGGCTATTTTGGAGGTTGCTGAGTCTAGTGTATGGTGCTCGGATTAAGAGCATGTGGTTGCTAAATCACTACACGTGAGTGGTTCGGCACCACCCTAATCCCAGTAGTCTGAATAAGATAAAAGGGGCTGGAAGATGCTCTTAAGGTCTCTTATTGCTTTTGTTACTGTGTGGGTGCCATGAACTGTTTCTCCTCTGCGACACTTCTGTACCATGAGCCTCCTAGCCTTTGAGCCAGCCAATTACAGACTGAATCTTCTACATTACAACCTTTCTCCTTTAACTCTTGGAGCAAGGTATCTTGTCTCAGCAACAAGAGAAAAGTAACTAACACAGGTATGTCATTAGTATTAAGATATATGGTTGCAAATTGCTAAGACAGTAGATTTTAAATACTTAAAAAATGCTAAGAATGTTAGGTGATAGATTTGTTAATTAGGTTCATTTAATCACTCCACAATGTATATATGTCAGAATATCACATTATATGACAGATACATATAATTTTCATTTTGCAAGTATATTATAATAAATCTTAGAAAAAGATTTATTATACTATAACATTTATTATGTAATTTAATGCTTCCACAAACCCTATAATTATTGATTTTTCTTTCATATTGGGGGGGGATCCAATTCAGAGCCTTGGACACACTAAGTCTGTGCTCAACTACTGAACTAAAGCCCAGGATTGTACGTATTGGCACTAACATTTGTAATTTATCTATAGGAAGAATACTGATTAAATAGTTAACGAATAATCTAGTTAGGATTGGAATGCTCATCCCTTTAATTTAGATCACATGATTTAACCATCACACCAGCGGCATAAGGCAAGACAAGCAAGGATAATTATAATTATGATGATGGTAATCATATCAGCAGACATTCATTGAGTAGTTACTATGTGCTTGACACTGTACTAAATACTTTGCATGTATTTTGTCATCTAATTTTTCCAATACTTCTGTGTGGTGGTTTCTATTACTATAATTATTTAACTTAGGAAAAAAACTGACTTAATGACACTAAATAAAAGCCTAAAGGCCACAAAACTAGCAAGTAATAGAGCTAAGAGTTGAATTTGAGTCCTATATGGATTAAGCCAAGTTTTTTATCATATAAAACATTGAATAATGGAACCTGGGCAGCAGGTGTTGGTTAAAAAGTAGGGGTAGTATTTATTTGCACTTGTTCTATATTGAAAGAAACAATTATTGACACGCTCCCCCTTGATTTATTGTATTCATCAGAGCAAGAAATCTCTGTTTCCAAACTGAGAACAGAGGCTGCATTGAGCCTGGGGAGCAGAAGCTCTTCATCACTAGTGAGACTTCTAGATTCCTGGCCCTTGACCTAAGCTAAGTGCTTTCAAGTGAGTCATGCTTCCCTGTAGGATGAGATGGTGGCCACTGCTTTCCAACTCTTGCTTCAGTTATCAAGGTCAGAGGTTTGAACATTCACTCTTTAGGGGAATTGGCCTAGCTACACGTGTCCAGAAAAATGAGGCTTCTGACACTTTCCAGACAAACAACAATTACCCATCACTGGTCAGGCTTGCCTGTTTCAGTGAAGAGAAGTAAAGAAAGCACATAATGCTTTTCAGTCTGTGCCAGAATGTTCAAAGGCTAGGGTTTCAGCTCAACAACTCCAAGTGGGATTGTGTGGATGTGTCCTACACAGATTTCCTCAACATACACAGGACTACATGATACACATGTTTGAGCTGCTGGGAAAGTCCTGCCTTGGACTATATTCTTAACACTAGGACAAAATGTCCAACACCTGCAAGTTAAAGAAGGAAATGTTTTCTAGCTCAAAGATTCAGAAGTTTCTGTCCCTAGTTGACTCTCTGAAAGGCATAAATGGTATGCTTGAAGGGCTTGATAGAGAAAAGCTGCTCATCCCCTGACAGCTAGGAAGCTGAAAGTGAAGGGAGGAACCAGGGACAAAAATACAACCTTCCAGGTCCCAAACTAGTGATCCACCTGCAACCAGGCTCCATCTCCTCACAGAACCTTCAGCCATAAACTCATGGAAGGATTAATCCTCTTGTAGCACCCTTCTTGATGCAATCACCTTATAAAAGCCCCATCTCAAAATACCTGAGACTTCTGAGGGGCATTTTAGATTAAAGCTGTAATAATTATCATCTACGTAGATAATCAAAGAGCGCTCTTAGGGGCTTTTAGACAATAGGGGAATTAAAGCTCCACACTTCAGTTGTTTTGGAGCATTTATGTCCAATTGAAGTATAAACCAAAATTTAAAAAAATAATCAAACAAAAAAACTTTATGAGACAATTCAAAGGCCTGAGAGAGCTTTGATTAATTATTTATTTATTTTTATTTTTTTTTTAATTGAGTTTATTGGTACATTTAGGGATACAGTACAGTTACATTCATTGTTGGGATCATGTACCTTTACATGGCAAGTCTTGATTCTCATTTTTTTCCCCTTACCTCTGCCCTCCCTTCACCCCCTCCTCCCCTCCCCATCTACAAACACTTTATTTTCATCTTTTCATTCTCTCACATTTTTTTCTTTTCCCTTTTTGTTCTTCCCCTACGTATCACACCTTCCCTACACCTTTAGCTCCTTTCCTCCCATTTCTAAATGTCAGTAATCTTATTAGAATCTTATGCATTGTTGCAGAATATTCACACCAGGGAAACTATTTGGTATTTACACATGTGGGACTTATTTATTTCACTTAGGAGTATATCTTCAATATGTATCCATTTTCCTATGAATGAATCTATTCTCTCGCTCTTTATGGCTGAGTAATATTCCATTTTATAGAAAAACCACAACTTCTTTATCCAGTTTCCAACGGATGGGCAAATAGGTTGTTTCCAAGATTTAGCTATTACAAACTGTGCCGCTATAAACATGGGTGCACATACTTCTCTGTGATATGATTCTTTTAGTTCTCTTGGAAAGATACCCAACAGAGGGATGGCTGGGTCAAATGGAACCTCCAGTCCAAGCTCTTTGAGGTATCTCCATATTGATTTCCATAGTGGTTGCACTAGTCTGCACTCCCACCAACAATGGAGGAGGGTTCCTTTCTCCCCACAACCCCGCCAACATTTGTTATTGTGTGATTTCTTGATAGCAGCCATTCTTTGTGGGGTGAGGTGGAATCTCAGTGTTGTTTTCATCTGCATCTCTCGAATGACCAGTGATGTGGAACATTTTTTCATATATTTTCTTGCTGCTTTCACTTCTTTGTATGAGAAATGTCTGTTCATTTCGGATGCCCATTTTTGGATCGGGTCTTTATATTTGGGGGGACTGATTGTTTTGAGTTCTTTATATATCCTTGATAATAGTCCTTTGTCTGAGGTACAGCTGGTAAAAATTTTTTCCCACATTGTAGATTGTCTCTTAGTTCTGCTAATGGTTTCTTTTGAAGTACAGAAGCTTTTTAGTAAGATGAGATCCCAGTTGTTGATTCTTTCTGCTAGTTCCCGTGCTACTGAGGATTTGTTCATAAAGTCTTTTCCTATACCAATGTCTTCCAGAGTTCTGCCTAACTTACTTTCCAGCAAGTTTAATGTTTCTGTTTTAATATTTAGATCTTTAATCCATTTGGATTTTAATTTAGTGCATGGCGAAAGATAAGGGTCTAATTTTAATCTGTGACAGGTTGATATCCAGTTTTTCCAACACCATTTATTAAAGAGGCTATCTTTCCTCCACTGAGGATGGTGAGCTCCTTTGTCGAAGATGAGGTAGCTGAGTACATCTGCATTTGTTTTTGTGTCTTCCAGTCTGTTCCATTGATCCTCAGGCCTATTTCTTTGCCAGTACCATGCTGATTTTATCACAGTGGCTTTGTAGTATAGTTTCAAATTGGGAATTGTTACACCTGGTGCCATGTGACTGTTGCCTATAATGGCTTTTGCTATTCTAGGTCTCTTGTGGTTCCAAATGAATTTTTGGATTCTTTTTTCTAGTTCTGTGAAATATAGTGTTGGAATTTCAATTGGCATTGCATTGAATGTATATAGCAGTTTCGGTAGTATGGCCATTTTCACTATGTTGATTCTTCCTACCCAGGAGCAGGGGATATCTTTCCATTTTTTTATATCCTCTTCGATTTCTTTTTTCAGAGTGCTGTAGTTTTCAGTGTAGAGATCTTTTGTTTCTTTTGTTAGATTGATTCCTAGATACTTCATTTTTTTGGATGCTATTGTAAAAGGAATTTTTTCCCTTATTTCTCTTTCTGTCTGTCTGTTATTTGTGTATAGAAAGGCTATTGATTTTTGGGTATTCACCTTGTATCCAGATACTTTACTGAATCTGTCAATTAAGTCTAGAAGTTTTTTGGTGGAGTTTTTTGGATCTTCAATGTAGAGTATCATATCATCAGCAAATAATGATAGTTTAACTTCTTCCTTTCCTATCTTTATTGCTTTAATTTCTTTCTCTTGTCTAATTGCTGTGGCTAATGTTTCCAGAACTATATTGAAGAGAAGTGGCGATAGTGGGCATCCTTGTCTTGTTCCTGATTTTAACATGAAGGTTTTCAGTTTTTGGCCATTCAATATGATGTTGGCTGATGGTTTTTCATAAATAGCCTTTATTAAATTGAGGTATAGACCATCTATTCCAATTTTTTGCAGGGTTTTTATCATGAATGGGTGTTGAATTTTATCAAATGCTTTTTCTGCATCTATTGAGAGGATCATATGGTTTTTGTCCTTGACTTTGTTAATATAATGTATTACATTCACTGACTTTCGTATGTTGAACCACCCTTGCATCTCTGGAATAAATCCGACTTGGTCATGATGGATGATCTTCTTAATAATCCTCTGTATTCTGTTTGCTAGTATCTTATTAAGGATTTTTGCATCTATATTCATTAAGGAGATTGGTCTGTAGTTCTCCTTTTTGGTTGTATCTTTCTCTGGTTTGGGAATCAGAGTGATACTTGCTTCCAGGAATGAATTTGGAAGTATAGCTTCTCTTTCAATTTCATTGAAAAGTTTGAAGAGTAATGGTAGTAGTTCTTCTCTAAATGTCTTGTAAAATTCAGCAGTGAATCCATCAGGGCCTGGGCTTTTCTTTGTTGGTAAGTTTTTAATTACATTTTCAATTTCACTGATTGTGATTGGGGTGTTTAAAATGTTTTTATCTTCTTCGTTCAACTTTGGTAATTCATAAGTATCTAGAAATCTGTCCATTTCTTCTGTGTTTTCCATTTTATTAGAGTACAGGTTCTCAAAGTAGGTGTTCATGATCCTCTGGATTTCTTTCGGATCTGTTGTGACTTCGCCTTTTTCATTCCTAATTGCATGGATCTGAGCCTTTTCTTTCCTTTTTTTGATAAGATTAGCTAAGGGTTTGTCAATTTTATTTATTCTTTCAAAAAACCAGCTCTTTGTTTCATTTATTTTTTGTATCGTTTTCTTAATTTCAATTGCATTGATTTCTGCTCGGATCTTTATAATTTCCTCTCTTGTTCGAGCTTTGGGTTTTTCTTGCTCTTGTTTTTCTAGGAGTCTAAGTTTCATCGTTAAGTTGTTTATTTGAGCCCGCTCTGTTTTCCTAGTGTGGGCATTCAATGTTATGAATTTTCCACGTAGAACTGCTTTCATTGTGTCCCAAAGATTCCTGTATGTTGTATTGGCATTCTCATTTATTTGTAAAAACTGTCTAATTTCTTCTTTAATTTCCTCTGTAATCCATTGATTGTTTAGGAGAGTGTTGTTCAGTTTCCATGTGCTTGTGAAGTTTCTATAGTTTCTTGTGCTATTGATGTCTAGTTTGATTGCACTATGATCTGATAATAAACAGGGGATGACTTCAATTTTTTTGCATTTATTTAGACCTGTTTTGTGAGCCAGTATGTGGTCTATTTTGGAGAATGATCCATGTGCAGCCGAAAAGAATGTATATTCTGGTTTTTGGGGGTGGAATACTCTATAAACATCTATTAAGTCCATGTGTTCCAAAGCTTGGTTCAGTTCTATTATTTCATTGTTGATTTTCTGCCTAGTAGATCTGTCAATTTGTGATAGTGGGGTATTTAAATCCCCCACTACAATTGTATTAGTGCTTATTTGGTTTTTCATGTTACTTAATATTTGTTTTATATAGTTGGGGGCATTTATATTTGGTGCATATATGTTTATGATTGTCAGCTCTTCCTCTTGAATTGTTCCCTTTACAAGGATGTAGTGTCCTTCTTTGTCTCTCTTAATGAGTTTTGGTTTGAAATTTACTTTATCTGAGAATAAGATTGCTACCCCTGCTTTTTTCTGGACTCCTGACGCATGGAGAATTGTTTTCCATCCTTTCACTTTCAGTCTATGGACTTCCTTTTGCACTAGGTGTGTTTCTTGTATACAACATATTGTTGGATTTTGCTTCTTAATCCATTCTGCCAATCTGTTTCTCTTGATTGGTGAATTGAGGCCATTAACATTGATGGTTACAACTGATATATTTTGACTTATTCTTGTCATGTTTTTGTCCATTTGTTGACTCTTTTTACTTTTTCTCCCATCTCCTTTTAGTTTCTTGCCTTGCCTATTTGATTTGGTCTGTTGGGCCTCATGTTATTGTGAATTTCGTTGTCCTTTTCTAGGATATTGTTTAGAATTCCTTGCAGTGCTGGTTTGGTGTTCATGAAATTTCTCAGGTGCTCTTTGTCGTGGAAGTATTTTATTTCCCCATCTATTTTGAAAGAGAGTTTTGCAGGATACAAAAGTCTAGGTTGGAGATTCTTTTCTTTTAGGACTTGGAATACCTCACTCCAGGCTCTCCTTGACCTAAGGGTTTGTGTTGAAAAGTCTGCTGTGATTCTAATGGGCTTCCCTTTGCATGTGATTTGTTTCTTTTCTCTTACTGCTTGTAGTATTTTGTTTTTCTGTTGGATTTCTGGAATCTTGATTATTATATGTCTAGGTGTAGATTTTTTTTGATCGTGGCTAGTTGGGGTTCTATATGCCTCACTTATCTGTATGTCTAATTCTTCCCTTCTGTTTGGGAAGTTTTCTGTCATTAATTCTGTGAAGAGCTTTTTTATATCATTTGTGTTTTCTCCTGTTTTTTCATGAATTCCTATCAGTCTTATGTTATTTTTCTTTGTATCGTCTAGGAGTTGTTGGATTGATTTCTCATGATCCCTTACTGTTTTTAATAGACCTCTTTTTTCACGGTCACTGACTGCTATCCTATCTTCTATATCTGAAATTCTATCTTCGCAATCTTTTATTCTGTTTCGTACACTTTCAATAGAGTTTTTAATCTCCTGGATATCTGTTTGAATCTGTTTTATGGATTCCATTTCTTTCCTCTGTTGGGCATTCATTGTTTCCATGTCTTTCTTATGCTGAGTCTTCATGGCTTCTATCACAGTCTTGAGCTCATCTATTTTTTTCTCAGTTTCTGCTCTAGAGTCTCGAATCATGACTTCTATTTTGCTCATCATCTCTCTGGCTAGCTGGGAAATTATTTCTGATTTGAATTTTTCTAGAGCCTGATTGATCAATTTTGTTACCTCCTGTGCTATGGGTCCAGGGAGTCCTGTTGGTTCACTATCAGACTTTTCATCCTCATTTGTCCTACTATTTGCTATTGGTGAACTGGATATTTGTTTTTGTGTCTTGCTTAAGTGTTTTCTCATTTTTATTTTTATTGTTGGGTTGTCCTTCTTTAATTTCTGGGTATTACTTAAATCTTCCTAATATAGTTGCGTTTTAGCTTTTGAGTTTCTAATGACTCATAGACATTCTCGTTTTCATAATATCAGAGAAAACAACTCTTTAAATCAATCACCACTCTTTGTCCCAATTGATACATTCAGCAGCCCAATAGGATCAGGCACAGCTTGCCAACTGACCACTTATGGTAGTCATTAATGTATCACCTTTAACTCATGTGAATTAGATTAATTTCAAGAAGCAGCTCATAGTATGTTTGCAGTGAATATTCTTTTCAATATGGCATCTTTACCATTTAGGATGGGGGGTTCGACTTAGAACAAGAGGATTAGATAAGTGAAAGAATTAGAGCAGGTTTGAAGTGAATCCAGAGGTTGTAGAATTACCTTACTATCTTTACAAAGCTATTAAGTTCAGGGGGGATAGAGAGAGTGCAGGAATAAGGACAGGAATATATCCCCTTAACAGTAACAGGCGCTTGCCTTCCCTTGAAGGTACAGAGCCATGAGTGAGGTAAAATGACTGGAGAAAAGAACATAAAGAGAAACCCGTCCTAAAAACAAAAAATAAAAAAAGAAGTCTGAGTTCTTCAGGAACTGGAATAAAAAGGGAGATGAGGGACACTATGGTGGAGCAAGAGACTGAGTTGGAGAGACAGGACAGAAAAAAGAAAGAAATTTTAGGGTGGAAAGAGGAAAAAAGAGACAAGAGAGAGGGAAAGAAAAAGAATTTGAAGGTCCTCTTTCAGGCTATCTCTGATCTCATATTATACCACATGCACAGTCATATGCGGAACCCAATCCCCTGGTTATAGCTAGCCAATGGCTGTTCCTCACGACTGAGACTGAACACAATCTACAAAGCCTAACTTTAGTTTCCTTACCCTCAGGGTTGAACTCCACTCCGTTCTATTACAGGTTTCCCCTGCCCTTTCTTTAAAGATGATCAAAGTTCGGAGCTCAGAAAACTACCCTTCATGGGAACCTATGCCTCTGCAGAGTTGGTCTAAGGACTGGCCCGATCAGGAGTTTTGAGAACGGGGGGGGGGGTCGTGTGGGTGTTTCAAGGGCGCCCGCGCGGCTACCTTCCTTCCTGGGTCTGTTGTCGCGCAGGCCGGGAGCTCACGCGCACGCCGCCGGTTGATCGCAGACAGGCAGGTAGGCAGGCAGCTGAAAAAAACCCCCTCTGGGGTCCTTGGGTCCTTCCTGGGTCTGTTGTCGCGCAGGCCGGGAGCTCACGCGCAGGCCGGGAGCTCACGCGCACGCCGCCGGGTGATCGCCTGATTAATTATTTAAATACCATCCTAGTTAGGCTGGAGTTTTCATAAAGTGAAAGATCATATCTTTTTCACACTGAGTAATCTTATCAATTGGTGATAAAACATAACATACTTCAAGCAAGTTGAATGGAATTTTCTACACTGCAACTTTATTCTGGAAAAGGCACTGAATGAGAAGTCAGTCTTGAGTTTGAGTCAATCATTTTTGGTATATTCTGAGTCAATCAACAATTTCCTTACCTGAAAAGCAGGGATAACAATATGCACTTCTCAAAATCAAAGGAAAAATAGATGTGAAGATATTTAAGGGTCAAAGTAAAAAGAAATTGGGATATGTACATATACCACATCCACACAAGAAATTTAAACATTATATATGGCAAATATGTACAATAAAAAAGAAGGTGATCAAGGGATAGGTGGCAGTTGGGGGGGCAAGAAAAGGGTTGAAAAAGCATTAAGATGGGTTATCATCTACCAAGTTCCCACAATGAATGTAAGCATTATGTACTACACACAAGTGTACTAATAACTAAAATTTTTAAAAAGTAATATTGTAGTACGAATGATAACTTTTTAGTAAAGCAGATTAGCACTTGCTCCAGTCACGGTGTGAGGAGGAAAAGACCTGAAATAAATGGGAAGTTTTGGTATTTATTATTTGTGATGTAAAATATATACCAACATATGCCAATAGTTTAATAATGAAGGAACTAAGCATGTAGAAATAAGAGGTTTCTCAGTCGTACAAAACAAGAGGGCTTGTACTCATACATTGACTCCTCAGAAAGTTCTTTGAAGTGGACATGCAGTCATTCTATCTCAAAATATTATTTTTTTCTTTATAACTCACTTGTTCATTGTTCCTGCAATGCCAGCAGGGGAAACATTGTCTTGCTCACAGATGTACCCTAGGGCTTAGGACAATATCTGAGATATAGTATAGCAGGCAACAAATCAGTATTCACTACGTACATGCTTTGTCTTTGAAGACAAGGGGGAAAATGGTTAAATTTCATATGTAATCATAATTTTTAAGAAAATTCAGATGAGATAATTCACACTACATTATTTCCTAAAATACTAAATTGTAAAAACTGATTTATAACTGTGATCCACTGAAAAAAAACTTGGTTTGATGATTCCTGAATCATCCTGTTAACTCAAGGAAAATAACAGACTGAATGAGTTGTCAGCTTAGTGTTGGGTTATGTGTTCCTATTTCTTTGAAATTAGAAAGAAACTTTCGAACTAGTTTAAATACTTTGACAAATTTGGTATGATTGCCTCTGGTTAGCACAGAGTAGTAATTAAGTCTGCAATTATGTGTTCAGATTTTCAGTTTTCCTGTATGTGCATTTTGACAGTAATTGAACAAGGCAGTATTTGCAATATCCATTCTGAAATTGTTTCACAATATTTCATTATATGCCAGATTAACTTGTTAAACTCACATAGCAAATGAAAACTTAAGCGTTGATCCAATTAATCCAACTGTGGGACCTCTCTGCAAAGATGCCTTAGCAGAGAAAACTGAAGATGATGGCAAACTGTCTGGAAAGATTAAGGATATAACTAGGGGATGGAGGAGAGCCTTATGGTAAGATTTGGTTTTCCTTCTTCCAAATTGGTCTGTTCCTCTCATTAAATATCATTTACATCTCTGAGAATCAGTACAGTAGAAAGATGAATAAACATTGATGAGATAATTGTCTGAATCTTGAAAAGATCTTGGGAAACTTAATTTTCTCTGTGGGTTTCTCTTGTGTGTTGGTAACTGGCTCAGTGGTGTGTGTGTGTGTGTGTGTGTGTGTGTGTGTGTGTGTGTGTGTGTATTTAAGTGGCATGGCCCAAAGCAGAATAACATTTCAATAGTCTATAGCTCTCTTATTTTTATGCATTCCAATGTGCTTTACAAAAAGTCTCCTTCACGCTGATAAAAACTTGAGATGAGAGGTATAGAAATGCTAGATAGAATACAAAATCCTCTTGACTATAAGTGCTCTCTCTTGTGAACTAACAGAAGAGTAAAAACCCACTCTTGTTGGGTGAACAGCCTCTTTGTAAAGCACTATGTCTGTTAGCTTTTGTCACTATAGGTTAATTCATTCATTTATGTATTTTGTCATTCAACAAGTACTCAGTGATATTTATAAAATGGCCCACAATGGTGGTAAGTGCTGAGGACAACATGGAGAGCAAAATTAGAACTCATTTTTCATCTCATAATATATAAAGTCTAGTGGAGAGGCCTATGTCAACCACATAGTTCTCACGGTATGTAATGAAATTCCATTGAAGATAAATACGGGGAAATGTTGAGCTGCATGAGAGCTTGCCAAAGGAACGTTTGACCTTGTCAGTGAGGTCAGAAGATCTCCCATGAGGAAATGTCAGGATTGAAAGCAGGCTAGAAGAACTGAGGGTTTGACATGCTGAATGAGATTACTAAGTATGGGTTAGGGGAGGGGGAAGCATACACACAGTTTTGAAGTGGAAGGATTAGAGTTGAGGCAGAGCTTGGAAATGAGAACACAGGGCAAGTAGAACTTGGAGAGATTGAAAGAAACAGATGCATGGCAGCTCTGTACAGGAAAACGGCACTTTTTCGGTGCTTATTTTGTGTTAGGTACTCTTCTAAGTTCCTTATTACATTCATTATCTGAATTGTCATCGAGCCTCATAAGCCATGTGCAGTTATAAATTTCATTTTACTGATTTGGAAAGTGAGGCATACAGAAGGCAAGACGGGTAAGTGGTAGAATTTTGGAAGTGGTAGTCAGGATTGGAAAACGCTCTTGCTCTAAGGTTATTAATACACACAGGCCAGAGAAGGGCAAAGCATCATATTTCTAGATGTTGGTATCTGAGTTTGTATCATGGCAGCATGCAGAGATTCAGATGAGTTTTAGAAACTTCATGAATTTTATATAATTGAATAAAAAATTCTGCACATGTCATGCTATGGGAGAGTCTAACAGTTTTCTCTAGATTCTCAAAGGGATTCGTAACATCACATACGTTGAAAACAATTGATCTAGATTATTTAAATTTTTCATTTCCAGATTATCATACAGCATATTGTTGGATTTTGCTTCGTAATCTATTCTTCAAGTCTGTTTCTTTTGATTGGTGAATTGAGGCAAGGCAAGAAATTATAGGGAGAGGGGGAAAATAAAAAAGAACCACCAGCAAGAAAATAATAATTTGATGATTAAGTCAATACATATCAGTTATAACCATCAATGGTAAGCCAATCAAAAGAAATTTTGTCTCACTATTGAGGAGCAGATGTGTGTCTACATGTCAAAATCTCCCAGAAATTAATTTCACTCCAATTTATCTGCAGTGGAAGATGCTTCGTAAGATGATCTATATGATTAAAAAGAAAGGGGCTATGAAACTGACCTAATTTAGTTTGAGTCCAGTTTCTGCCATGCATTTATTGACTGATCTTGGCAAAATTACTTAACTTTCTGAATCATGGCTTCGTCCTTCATAAAATCAATATGAAGTAATAGTCATATCCTGATTGTGAAGGCTGAATGAGATGACTTAGTCTAATGGCTTAGGAAAAAATGTTCAGTGACCAGTATCACCAGTATTAAAAACATCAGTGTTTGCTGGGGATTTAGCTCAGTGGTTCTGTCACCTGCCTCACAAGTGCAAGGGCCCAAGTTCAATCCCTGGTACAAAAGAAAACAAACCAAATCAGAGTTAGTATTGGTTCTGGCTATGTTTAATCACTTACTGGTTGAATTATTTAAATACAAGGTGACCAAATATTGCATATTTTCCTCAATTTTTATATGAGAGTATAACAGGGAACAAACACAACAATTTTATCAAATTTATTCAATACATTGAAATAACACCTGCTCGAGTAACGCTCAGAATAGTCAGTAAGTAAACAAACACACTGCCTGGGTGATGCTTGGAGTAAACTGTAAAGTGATGACAATGGAAAAAAGAAAATGTAATAAGTAGCTTGTATCAAATACTTCTTGTATAATGGAGAGAATACCATGCTGGTGTTCCTCAAACTGCTAGATACTGACATTATGACATTGATATTTACTCCTCCCAGTAATTCCATGACATGGGGATTATTATTCCTATGTTGTAGATGAGGAAACTGAGGCTCAGAGGTTAGGTAACTTGTCAATGGCTATTCAAAAGTAGAATATTACTTAAGATTATATGACTACAACCAGGAATGGTTGATCGCACCTCATGTATTCTCCAACCTTGGATTTGCGCTGTTTTATTGGGGGAATACTTAATTTTGTGGGCTTATGTACTTTCCACCACACTGAATAAAGTGTCTGGAATTTCAGACACATCATCTTTGAGCTTACATGTTTGCAAGGGACAAACAGAAGGAAATATTTACTACAGAGAGAACAGAACCTAAGTTTTGTCTTTTTGCATTGCTTCTGGATCTGCTGTTTCTCTGAGTTACCTTTGGCTTCTAGTCTTTGTCAAATCCCAGTTAGTTTCAACTTTTATTCTAATTAAAGGGGGATTTTCTTCCTCTGGGATCTCTTTGCCCCTCTGGGTCCCTCTGTATTCTGAAAATGGCCAAGACCTCACACTCTGGGTGGAGTGTCCAGAGGCCACACATGGATTCTTGTTCTGGACTCCGAGCTCCATACTAATGAAGAGGGATGCCAGTGCTGTAGATGGGCTGAAAGCAAGTGGAAGAATTTCTTTTGGTTACCTGCAATCCATTCCTGTTAATGCCACTTTGTGACTATGACTTTAGACTGTTCCTAATACACAGATGATAGGCGAGGGAGCCAGCAAGTGAGGATAATTTCACCTGGCACACAGTCATGTGTTTTGTCGGGATCTGTTGTCGAGAGGCTTCTGAGAGGAACTGACCTGGGATTTCAGGCTGTATCTTGGTGGCTCTTTTATCTCTGGAAAAAAGAAAGTCCCTTAAGAAGTAACAAGAATTTTAAAGACATTACAGAATAAGAAAGTAATGTGTTATTTCTCCTAAGCATATATACAAGAGAAAATTTTTATTAGTGGCCATGTGCAGGAGGAATCGAGCATGAGGATGTTCAAGGCTGTGTTGTTTGTAATAAGAATTAGAAAGCACGTGCCTAAACAAAACACCACTTCAAAAAATAGTGGTGCTCTGTTACGGACTGAATATCTGTGACTGCTCAAAATGCACACGCTGAGCTCTAACTCCAAATGTTTCCGGATTTGGAGACATATTTTATGGAAGTACCCCAGGTTATATGAGTCGAAAGCTTGCCCCCACATACACACATAAAGGAGAGGTCACAGTGTGACTGCAAAATGGGGTGGTGGCCACCTACACACCAGAGAAGTCTTCACATGAAGCCATCTTGCTGAAACCCTGATCTTGGACTTCCTGGCTCTCCGAATTGTGATAAATTTCTGTTGTCAAGCTACAGTGCATATGTGTGTGTGTTTGTGTGTGTTGTAGATGAAGAAACAAGACTTTGAGCATGTTAAATATATGTTCTGCCACAGAGCTACATCCCTAGCCCTGTGTATTTTTTCTTTAAATGCAGCCTGAGCTAAGCAGTATGCCTTCCTCACTTTTTAAAATGAGAGAATTTAAAAAGGCGATCAAATTGAATGTATAAACTTTTAGAAATGTAAAAGAGCCAACTATTTATTAGGATGTTAAACATACCTGTGCAAAGCTATACACTATGTAAAACAATAACTTAGAAATGTTATTTTCACCAATTACATTTTCAGAAAGTAATTTGAAAACTTCCTTCTATGTGTGTTTGATATCAGGTTTCCCATCTATCAAGAGCTACTTCCTGAATCATAAAAATAGTATCCCAGTGCCTGTTATCCTTAGAAGTTTGTGAATCAGTCTACGACAGTTTCTCTGGAAAATTTAACCCTACTGCTGGGATCCATATGCCTTAACTTTAAGATACTTGGCTCATTCATTTGTCCAGTAGTTACATATTTGCTCTTCATGATATAACAACATTGTATTGTTTCAATGTGATCTTCGGAGAGT
This sequence comes from Fukomys damarensis, assembly GCF_012274545.1. NCBI lineage: Eukaryota > Metazoa > Chordata > Mammalia > Rodentia > Bathyergidae > Fukomys > Fukomys damarensis. The sequence continues at coordinate 12,408,393 of NW_022900915.1, forward strand.
TTATGGATAATGGCACACAACATTTACAACTATGATGTATCACACTCAGAAATAATTACTAACTGTTTGTGTTAAATTTCTTCTCTTCTCTCACTCTTTCCCTTTCCTCCTCTTCCTCTTTCTGAAGCAAACATCGTTACAGTTATTTCTAGTTATCACTAATTATTTCTGAATAATATGTCTTTCCCAGTGATGTTACATATCTTGAAATAAAGTAATTGAAAGACTGCACCATAATATCAAAAGTCTGTACAGTCTCACATATTCTTTTGAGTAGTAATTATGGGGAAATGCTGTGTATGTTCTGGTATATCTGCATCACTTGGGAAAGAAAAATGGGTATTTTCATAGAGTAGAATGCAATATGTCAGTTAAAAGGAATGAACTCATTGTCGCTTTCTCTCTGCCTCCATGTATAGATTTCAAATAGTGATGATGTAAAAACAACTGCAGAATTTACATGCAGTGTGATGACATCTCTGCGCAGAAAAGTCTGTACAGATGCTTGCTAATATATGTATGTGAATAAAAATGTAAAAGGGACTGGATAGATACAGTTCAAGGACATGGTCTTAAAGAAAGTGCTTGAAGGTTGGAAGGACTGGGAATTGGGAAAAATAAATTATAATTTTATAGTATTTTATCACATTTATTTGAAGAACAGACTTGAAACAAATATGGCAATATTTTCACACTTTTTACTTCTTGGTGGTGCACACATGTCTTATTCACATGTTTTAGTATTTTTAAAACTGTCTCAGCATATACGAATGGGATAACAAAAATAAAAAGAAAAGTCACAGCAATTTTTCCTTTTCTGGTCAAGATGGGCTGTATTGGAGGGGAATCAATTGAATAAGGTTGATATTTTCTCTGGTAGGGGACTCTGAATGGTTAAATAAAAATTGGAATGAGTTTTTTTTTCCATTTTGGTCTTTATTGTAAGTGAAGATTGCTGGTTGCTGCCAACTTGTGGAGGGGAGAGAGAGAGGAGAGAAACTGACAGAGGGGGAGAGAGGAGAGAAGAGATTGCTAACTTGTTGGTAGTGGAGAAGTGAAGCGGTTTTCTCTGAACTCTGAGCCAAGAAGAAACAGTACCTAGTAGAGACCAAACAGTGTAGCGGGTCTGCACCATCCCTTTCATGACACAGCCAACTTCTGGCCAAAGGTAGGGATTGACAACTGGGTGGCTTTTGCCACCAGCCCATCCTGATGGTTATGCATTTGTATCTGTTATCTCTGTCTTGTTTATGCCACAGTTTATACAGGGACTATGGTTTACAAACACATTGGGACTCTATGTTTTACATGGCAGCAAGCCACAGTAACTCTCTGGAGTCTGCTTCTTCTGCTGGAGTGTGAGTTCTCCATGTTCTTGAAGATCCCTCTTGTCAGCCAGTTTTACTGAGGCATTAACTGGCCACTGTAGGAATCTGAGCATTGTTGCCCTTAGGTAGGGTAACCATGTGACAGGCAATAGCTGAGACTTTGCAGTAGACAGTCTTAATTTTTTACAGAGATGCTGGCAAAGCATTATACAGGAAAGTTCATTTTAGTTCCCCACTGTGCCTAATTATAAATAAATGGTTGGAACATTTAAATATGCCACAAGTGAATGACTAGAATCTTAGCAGCTAGTAATTCTTCTTTCTCTATGACCTGGAATTAACTAACCAATATTCCTTATCTTTAATTTCCATGAAATAAACACTGTCCTTGTCCTCAAAGGCTTTATCTTTGTTAACTCCCTGTCAGCCTACAACCTATATGCATATTAACTAATTATGTCCTGTGGGAAATACCTGGAGGAATCTTTTGCCTGACTGTCAAATGGGACCTCCTTTAATGCAAACTGTGTTCAATTACACGTATTCAGAAAAGAAACGTGAACACAAGAAGGAAAACATGAAGACTAATACAAATTTGTGGGGTTTTTCCTCTTTTTGTGAAATTAGGGTTTGGCCTACAGCTGTTTGCATGCTAGGCAGGTACTCTACCATTGGACTATAGCTCTGGCCTAAACTTAACTCATTGATACAATGTATATTGAGTACTATGTTCCAGGAATGCTAGTTTCTAGGAAAAAGATAATAATACAGAATGGATAATCTTTGCTTGAGATTTAAATTCTAGTAGAAGGAATATATTAAAACAGATTTATGTAATTAATTAATTATATTTGTACAGTGTGAGCCAGAAGGTTACACTTTTATGACCTAACCCCTTGTAAGCGTGGTGCCTTGGGTTCCATCCCTAGCACCACTAAAAAAACCCCACAAAAACCCCCAAAGAACAAAACAAAACAAAAACAAACAGATAAACAAAAACCCTGATTCAAACTAACCAAACAACCCTATGAAACCACAAACACATAAAAAGAATTAACCTGTTGTGACATGTCCAGGAATGTTCTTGGGAAGGGAATGTTCTTGGGAAGCTAGCTCCATAAAGCTAGCAAAGGACAGGAGCACTCATATTTTGAGAATTGTAGGTAAACAGATATGGAGTGTTGTATATTAGGGAAATTGATGAAGGCTCATGCATTTGTATCACAGCGTGGGAAGGAGAAAGAGGTATAAAAAGAGGGCTAAAGGGTAGACTGAGGTAGACACCTCAAGTACAAAGATTTAAACTTCTCATTCTCTGCAGATTTATGTAGAAAAATTTTCCCCCTTTCCTGCGTGAACCATTAGTTCAGAAGACACAGGAAAGGCTATTTTGAAATCATTTTGGAGAATCTGAGAAAATACCTCTGAATTTTCTGTCTCACTGCTACATGTGTCTTTTTGTGGTTCCTTGTGTGGGTGCAAAATATAACAAAATAATATAATTTTGGTTTTGGGAAACCATTTTCCTTTTATATATATAGTCTACCTTTAAAAGAAAAAACAAAACAAAAGAAGCTCACTTAAATATAGTAGTGTGCTGCATACCAGTAGGACATATTCTGAGCAATACGACCTTAGGTGGTTTCATCATTGTGCAAACATCAGAATGCTCTTACACAAAGCCAGAGTGCATAGCATACTACACACCTAGGTCATATGGAATATGTCAGTGGTGGCAAACCTATGGCACACAGGCACAGTGGGCTGCTTCTATCACTGAAGGCTCCAAGTTTCTCCATCACTGGTCAATGCATCATATATGTGACCATCATTGACTCAAACACTGTCTAGTGGTGCATGACTGCAGAAGGCTTTGTACAGGTGAGGGGCTGGGGATTTAGCTTAGTGGTTCTGCCACCTTCCTTGCAAATACAAGGACCTGAGTTCAATCCCTGCTACCCCACTCTCCCAAAAGGGGGTGTACAGGTGAGATGTTCCAGGGTCTCCTTATATGCTCAAATTGATTAGAATCCTTGTTACTTGCTCTTCTGTTGAGATCCAAGTTATCTCTAAATGAGGGTAGTGCAGTACTTAAATTACAAAAAACATCAGTATAATTTGGAAATTTAATATATATCTTAATGAGTTTTACAATAATTTCATTTGAGACATTTCAGTTGTAATTTTAAACTAATTCATTAGGGCAGAGGCTAAGCTAGCACCTCTCATTTTATTGAATTTTTAAAATATAAAACAAATCAATCTTGAAATGGTTCAGCACTTTCAATTAATTGTAGTGGTTCCCTGGTCTTCATATCATTATATCAGTCTATGAATTCAGACATGTAGTTGAGCTTTTTAATAAGTCCTTAAGAATCATACATAGACTATATTAGATTCATATTAAAAAAGAGTTCCTTCTCACTCCATTTATACTGGCAGCATGTCTGTAAAATTGATATGGTTAATAAAGCCTCAGTGGAAGCAAAGTAATGCTTTTATAAGCAAAGCAATCCAAGTATTTTTCAAGTGGATGATCAAAAGAGTTTAAGAAAATGCCCATCAAAGAGAAACCAAGTAGTGGTACTCAGGACATGTGGCTGCGCCAGCCTCAAAAAGTTAGAAATATAGCCAAAGTATCTCCAAGTTTTCTACTGTAAACCCATCAATGGTAATTTATTTGTATCTTTAACATAGATTGCTTTTTGGGACAATACAGTAGCATTTCTTTTTCACATTAAAGTTGCCTTCAACCTATTCAAGATGTCTTTTAAATTCAGAACCTATGAGCAATGATTTACCCATTAATTTATGAGACCATTTCATAAAATTAAAAATGTTTGAGAGACTCTTAAATTATAAATTATAAGCCAAGACAGGTTTCAGATTCTTAGGATGACTTTAAATATAACTTTAGTAAACAATAGTACTTGCCTACATTAGCACACTGGAGAAGTCTTTTGCTAAGAATTGGACTGAAATGCTCTTGTAGAAATTTATCATGACACGTTGAAAGACAAGAACAGTGCCAGAGCTATAGAGGAGTTGTGGGATCCACCTAAATGGGAGATTTAGGAACTCCGGGTCACAGAAATGCCAAGGTCAGCGATGAGCTTGCCATAGAACTGACCTCTGCACTATGGGAGATTGAGATAGGATATATCTGCCCTCCCCCGAGGATTGTCTCAGTGTGTTGTAGAATAACAGTGTTTCTGACCTCTACCTACCAGATGGTAAGGGAACTACACCCCTTGAGTTATGACACCAACAATGTCTCTGGACATTGCCAGATACCTCCCGGAAAGCTATATATATAGCTTATATAAAAACTAATTCTCTGCTTGAGAATTATTCTTATCGAGATACCAAGAGAGAAGAAATACTAGGGAAGGAGAGTTACAATGTTATGCAAATAATTGAGCACCACAAATCTGAATCTTCCATATCTCCAGCTTCTATGACTTTTAAATTTTATATTTAATTGCAAACATTTCCTTATATGTGTCTGAGAAAAACTTTATACTGCACTCATGACTCCTTTTTTCAAAATGTCTTCCTTCTTTATGACTCCGGATTCCAGTGAATATACCAAGTTAGAGGCCTGGGTTCATTTTTACTCCCTCTTCTTCTCATCTCCCACATACAGTCAATCTGCAAAATCTGTTTGATGAGTTTTTACCATCAACTATCTCTTGAGTCTCTCCACATCTCACCAATTTCACCACCACTGCTGCTTTTGTCCAAGTTAGTATGATTTATCTCTTGTGTAACTTCACTATCAAAGATAGAAAGAGTACGTACTTATTTTCCTTCCTTCCTAACAGCTGGAGGGTGGGTATATAACTTACGTCTAACTGATGAGATGGTACTAGGGGATCTGCAGAGAGTTCTCAGAACATATGGTTTTCCTAATGGAAAATACAGATTCTTGACTTGATGCCCAGAGCTAAAGCGTTCTAAAGCTATGATCATGGAGACACCATTATAATCCTCGAAGATGATGTTGTTAAACCATCAAACCCACAGCAGTAGCAGTCTGTTTACCATCAATCTGTTACCTAAGTGGCTTTTGATGATCTGTTCTTAGGCTGCTTTGAGGTCTTTGATTGATTCAGAGTATCTACCTTCTATAGACATTTTGGTTGGCGAGCAGCCAGAGGTTCTGTGGTTCTAGATCTGCTGAATAATTGGATGAGGACACAGTGCAGTGTTTTTATGAGCTTCCTTTTCCATTGGATGTCACTCAATAGCAGCATTCACATCTCAAAAAGACATTCATGAAAGAGAACTTTCAGAATTGTTTCAGAAAATGGTAGGAACTATGGTATAAGTGTCTTTAAAATGAAAGGAAGTATTTTTGAGGGGGATTAATGGCAATGCATTTTTTGCTGCAATAATTTAAAAATTTTAAAGATTCACCATATATTTTTATCATTCCTTGTATAAGAAGCATAATCTTCACTTGTAGAAGTCATTCTGTCAAATTCTTTAGGCTTTCTCAAAACTTTTCTGACTGACTTTGTGAGCTTAAACGTGTTTAAATATGAATGTACATTCTTTAATTTTTCCATCTGTAAAATGATTGATAATATTTGGCTGATGGGACCATATGAGGTTTTTGAAAGTTCTTGACAACTGACGAATATACAATAGAATAATGTTTTATTAGGACATTTGAATGCTTTGGTCTGTTTTGAACCTTGCTAGACCTCTGCGTGTGCATTTCATGAGTATGACCACATCCAAAGTAGCAGACAGGAAATAGCTCCTCGTGTTCCCATGAAGACAGGCAGAGGAGTGTGATGCATGATGTCAATGATGACCTCTACCAAACCGGCTCTCAGGACAGTGGTGAGAGACTGAAACCATTACCTTTCTAATTCAAGGGGTTGCACGGATGAAACCGACTTTGATTTTCCAATCTCCCAGGAGCATCACTCTCTTGTGCGTTGTACTACATAACCCAGCTGGCTGCTTTGCCCCACTTCCAGGTGCCTCTGAACAGTCTTATTTCTTGACCAATTTGTCACATTTCATGTGGAGCTGCTGAGTTCCAAACCTGGGCATCTGAAGGCTGAACTGGAAGAAGCAGGTCTGTTGATTAGAAGAGACTTTGCAAAGGACAGTTACACCCTCAGGCTAAAGTCGGGATGACTGGCCACCCAGAGTCTTCCTAGTTTAATTTGTGAGGCCTTCCCAAGCATGCACAGAAGAAAAGTATTATGGGGAGCAAAAAGATAGAAAATGCATGAAATTGGCTTTCAGGAGACTGCTGGTTTGTCAACTGTTCCAGGAGATAGCTGGCATCACCTTTGCTTTGCCTCCAGCCTTCTGAAATTATTTTTAGCTGTGGGTGAGAGGGATTCTTTCCTCCTCCCTTTCACATCAGATGCTGTGCTGGAAACCCATTAAGCATGTGGTCAGAGCCAAGAATCGCGTCGGCAGAGTTTCAGAATGATATCCATGCCAGCGCGCAGCCTCCTCTCAGGTAGCTTGCTGTGGGCCATTGGGAAGAGCCCTCTGTGACGTGGAGGATGAGAAGACGCTAAGGCGTGCTTGTGTGGCTGTCTTGCTCTATTAAAAGCAATGTAAACGGGGAAGAAAAATTCCCATTTAATATTTCACATTTTCCTAAGGAGTCTTGGGAGGAGTGAGTGAGGGAGGGGCAAGAGGAGGGAGCATGTTGTTTTCATACATGGCAGATGAAATTCATGTTATATGAATGATCACATATCAACAGCATTCTTTTTTGAAGGAGAAATTATTTATTGAAGTTTGAGTGTAAGTTAATTACTGTAGCTGTTTTATGTACGGTACTTTTCCATTTAGTCCGCAAATAGCCCTGTAAGTTGGGTGATAATATTCCCATTGAATCAATAATGTTTAGAGAAGTTATGTAACTTGTACAGGGTCCTTCAGGTTATACATAGCTTTATAGCTCTACAGAGGATGATATAATTACTTAACAATGAGAGCAGGCACAGTTTAGGTGCTCAGAACATTCTAGATGTGATTTCAACCACTGTAAGGCCTGGACAGTATTATGTCCAATTTACCAATGAAGAAACCAAGACTCCGAGAGTTTAAGCAATTAATTAACTCTGGACAAGGTGCGCCATGTCATAGCCTCTGTCATTTCCTCAACTGTAAAAGGAAGAAAACTATACCTCCTTTATAGTGTTATGTTGTTTTGAAGAATAAAATGAAAGACAATGAAGAAAAGCAAAAGTTAGGTTTCTGTGCTGAGAGCTTGGGCAAACCAATGTACCTTGGAAAATGACCAATGATGCCCATGTAATTTGCAGGTAGTTACTATTTATGCTTGGGGCAGAAATCCTTTTTCCAAGTGAACAAAGGGTGAGGCAGCACGACCCCTGCCCTGAGACTTGGTCTGGATCCCCTAGATAATGGGTGTTCAGATGTGAACTTTCCTGCTGTTGTTCAGGGCATCTGGGGTGAACTTGCTTCTCTAAAAAGCCACTTAGAATGCCAAGGCAAAAAAATAAAAGCGTCTTGTCATAATGTAGTCGGAAGCATGATCTTGGGAAATCAGGACAATGTAGTTTTATTCTTGTTTCTACCACTTAAAAGTATAGGGAAATATTGAATCTGTGAGATAAACATAATAAGTTCATTGTGAAGTTTCCATGAATAAGCATATGTAGCACATGCAGCATCGTGAATGGCCCAGGGCACATATCCAACACATGGCCATTGTTGTTTTGTTAACTCGTATCATAAATACACAGAGCCAGTTTTCCTACATTAGGTACATACTTTTTCCAGTGCAGGACAGAAGTGTCTACGCCATCTCATCTCCTGCATCTCATCTTTCAGCTAAAAAAGCTCAATCCTGTTACAGTATGTAAGTTTAATGGGGCAGCCATCCTTTTACCTTTGCTGTGGACAACAGCTATGAATTAGGATGCACTAAGGCAAATATTCCAATTATACTTTAATACTTCCACTGTGAAGAAACAAATCTCAGTTAAAAAAGAATCCTGGAAACATCTCTTCTTCCGGTGTGATGACATCAGATGACATAGTCCTAACACGTGGCTGATTCTGTAAGTACATGCATTTCCTGCCTACTTTTAATTTCAACATTTCAAACCAGGGACCCTAAGCTGGACTGTTTTGTTCTTTGCATCACTTGGAGGTGAGCTCTTGAAATGATACAGTCAATTCTTTTTTTTTTTGGAAAAAAACCCATGTTTTATCCCTGATATGAGAGCAGATGAGCAAGGAGCCCAAACATAAAGGGAAGTTAACACATGTGTGTCCTATTTATTTCACTTAAGATTATGGCCTCAGTGTTCATCCATTTAACTATAAATGTCTCTAGTTTATCCTTCTTTATGGCTGAGTAGTACTCCATTTTGTACAAAAACCACATCTTTATCCAGTCTTCAGTTGATGGACAACTGGGCTGTTTCCAAGCTTTAGCTATTACAAACTGTGCCGCTATAAATATGGGTGCATATATTGCTGTGATATGAGTCTTTTAATTCTTTTGGGAAGATACCCAGCAGAAAAACAGCTGGGTTAAATGAGACCTCTAATGGAAATAGGAAGAAAAGGCCTTAAGGGGTAGGGGAAATAGGAGGGGTAGAAGAAAAGGAAAGAAGGGAAAGGAAAAAGTATGAGAAAAGGAAAAAATGGAAACAAAGATATTGTAAATAGGGAGAGGTAGAGGGGTTGAAGAGGGTCAGGGGAATAGGGAAAAATTAAAAGCCAAGATACATCCTGTAAAGTTCCCAATGGTGAATGTAACTGTATTGTATACCTAAAATGTACCAACAAATTTAATGAAGAAGAAGAAAAAAATAAGTACCCTTCAATGTCTGGTTCTAATAATCCTATGGGGACAGATACAATATTTTATTTATTTTATATTTTATTAGATATTCAAAAATAAAATTAAAATTTGTTCCTGTTTAACAAATTTAGTTATTATCTCATGCAGGAAAAACTAAAATTTCCTATTTTTACTTGGCGCTTCTCTTCCTTCTATTGCTTTGGCTTTCCCACTTTCATTTACTAGTCTCAGTAGTCTCTTGGCACAGTCTTTCAGAGTTTCTGTAAGCATGTGCAAATAATGCACAGCTTTTTGTTTATTTTAGTTTCAAACAATGCTGAGAAAAAAATTGTCAAATAACTTATCTACTACTGACCTAAAACTATTTATATCTACTGAGGCAAGAGTAACTGTAGACTAAAGTCCTAGAAATGAAATTTCACAGCCACAGTAAATATGCATTTAAATTTGGATATAATTGCCAAATTAGTCTTGAGAAAGATTGTAGACTCACACAACCGGTAAATCAAAGTGACTTTTTTCTTATATCCTTGCTACAAAAGCATTATTAAACTCCTAAATTTTGATAATCTTTATAAAAATGGGAAGATTGACTGTCTAGTGAGTCAATAGAAATAGGAGATCAGTTCTGAAGACAGAGAATTAACTTCACATGACTCCATTAGGAGAAATGTTTGGAGTGTGTGCTTGCTGTATGCAGAATTAAAAGAATCATATCGCAGTGATATATGCACACCCATGTTTGTAGCAGCACAGTTTGTAATAGCTAAAACTTGGAAACAGCCCATTTGCCTAGCAGTTGGAGACTGGATAAAGAAGATGTGGTTTTTCTATAAAATGGAATACTACTCAGCCATAAAGAATGAGAAGTTAGAGTCATTCTTAGGAAAATGGATACATATTGAGGATATACTCCTAAGTGAAATAAATAAGGCACACATGTGTAAATACCAAATAGTTTCTCTGGTGTGAAAAACTATAAAGGTACATAAGATCCTAATGAGATAATTGACAATGTGAAATAGGAAGGAAAGGGCTAAAGGTATAGGGGAAATGGGAAGGGTAGAGCAAAGGTAATAAGGGAGAGGAAAAAAATATGAGAAGATGAAAAAATGGAAATAAAGTATTTGTAAATAGGGAAGGGAGGAGGAGGTGAAGGGAGGACAGGGATAAGGGGAAAAAATGAGAACCAAGACCTGTCATGTAAAGGTACAAGATCCCAATGATGATTGTAATTGTACTGTATACCTAAAATGTACCAATAAAATCAATAAAAAAAAAAATGGGTGTAGAATTTTCTAAAAATCCAAACAATTATTCAGCTTGGCTCCATAATCCTCAAATAAAAAAAGAACTTTCTGGAGACTAATGAAAAAGTATGACCAAAACATTTAGAATTAATTTAGCGGTAGTCTTTTAGTCCTGAAGCGATGTCTGAGTAGATGGAAATCAGTGAAAAAGATCATCAAGAGTCTCTGAAATTCCTAGCCAGAGCAATTAAATAAGAGAGAAGTAAAGGACACCCAACCTGGAAAGAGAAGGAAGGCAAATCATTCCTGTTGGCTGATGACACAGTGTACTCAAAACCCCCCCAAATGACTCCACAAAATGGGCACAGTCAGTCAAGTTGCAACACATGTGGTCAATGTGTAATAATCAGTAGCATTTCTATAAACCAGCGATGAGCAAACTGAAAAAAAAAATCAAGGAAACAATCAGATACAGTCTTGTAGGTCATTTTATAATTTTTTAAACTTTTTATTGAAGTACGAACCTTTAACATGAGGTCTACCCTCAAGGCAAAGTTTTCAGTGTGCAGCACAGCATTGTTATGCAACAGTTCTCTAGACAGCATTAAAAGCACCCATTTCCTCCTCTCTTGGCCAATGGCAGCCAACATTCTTTCTGTTTCTATGAGTTTGGTGTTTTTAGATGTTTGACATAAGCAGAATTATACAATATTTATTCTTCAGTGACTGGTTTATTTCATTAAATATAACATCCTCCAGATTCATCTGTGTTGTGTTTTGCCACAACATTTGTTTTATCTTTTCTTCCATCAAAGGAAATTTATACATTTACAGGATTTTCAGATCTTGTCTGTTGTGAATAATGCTACAATGAATGTAGAAGTGCAGGTATAGCTCCAAGTTCCTGATTTCGATTCTTTTGGATAAAGATCCAGAAATAGGATTGCTGGATCTTGTGGTAGTCCTTGCATTTCATTCCAAGTGTGGATTCTGAGTGAAAAGGTCATATGATTTGTTTCACATTTTGAAAATATCAATCAAAGTGCTATGTTAAGAATGGGATAAAAGTCATCAAGAACAAGAAGGGAGAACAAAGGTAATGAAGGAAAAGATAATCAGGGTTCTCATGTACAGATATTTAGAATCTTGAGAGTTTCCTAAAAAGAGTGGAAGTAAGAGTTGAGGACGAACCAAACTTTTCTACTATACTTTTTCTCGTGAAGCTGTAGCTTTCTGGAGAAAGTACATTTTCCTAATTTGTGAAAAAGCACCACGGGAACTCGTGGTGACTTTGGCATGAACGGTGGCTTGCACTGAATGAGGGAGTACATTTCTTCCATTTCTTTCTCTTTGCTTATAATTTGATGGATATATTGATCAGAAGGGAAGCTGCTGCAGCAGAGGAGGCAGCATGTGGAATTAAATAGATTTATAAGAAATACAGAGTTAAGTAGATAATATATATAAAGTGTGATCAAAATATAGGGTGAATGTTTAAAAAATTGTAATAAAAGAAACATTGTCATCAGTCCCTTCAGAATATTTTCCTTCATTTCAAACACACTTATTCCATCATCCTTGTCACCTTCTAAAGTAGTTTTGGAAGTCTGCTTTCATGACTGTCTTTACGAGATGTGATCAAAACTACAGTGAATACTTCTGCCCAGTGCCATCCAGTGCGAAGGGAGGTTCATAAAAATACTACAGTATGTCCTGCACTCTGTTCATGGACATGGCACCATGTAACTTCTGACCCTTCGCTGAAGTCAAAATGGTTGTGAAACATAAACGCTTTGAATGAATTCAGGACATCAAGGCAGCCACAACAGCGTATCTAAAGACATTAGCAAAGAGGAAGTCTGTGTTGGAAACAAAGGGGAGGATTATTGAGTGAGATTAATTGTGATGTATCTTTTTCTGTAATAAACTGTAAATACTCCCAGTATTTTTAGATTGCGTCCTGTACAGAATGGCTGTGTTTTCAAAGGTATACTTTTGTGTGCTTAGAAACATTCTGTACATTATTGAAAAAAAAATATATCAAAAGAGTAGAGAGGGGAGGATATGGTGTGTTTGTTCCAATACATAAAGACAGAGGCTGGACATGGCCAAACAGTGCAGCGTATTACAGTACCTTTGGACACTGTGAGGTTTAACCATCGGGAGAAATTCTGGGTGGTCTTGGGTTAAAGAAACCCTACTAGGTAATATAATTAAGTAAGCCATAGGCAAATTCCACTGTAATTACAGTGGAATGGCTTATGCATGAAGAGAGCCACTTCTTTGAGGGAGGATTCAAGTGAAATTCTGGTGAAGTGATTATAGAGCAGCAGATAAAATAATATGAGGAAGGGCTCAGTTACTAAACAAGAGGATGTACTGAGCTGGTGTATTCAGGTGCGTCTCCTTTAGGCAGTTACTCCAGCCAGACAAATTAAGTGTTTGTGAATCCATGTTGCCCTACCTGTCCTGTTTGTTTTTCCCTGTGCATTGAAATACATTTTAGGGGAGACATAAGCATTCCTTGAAAAGTAAAATACTCCTAGAAAATGTTCAACACCATCTTTGGAATTAAGGGAACAATTAGCCTATGTTTGTTAAGCCTTTGCTGTGGCCCAGGTACGCACTGAGTCATCTGCATACCTCATTTACGTCAATGTCTCTATTAACCTCTGAATGTTAGCATGGCCATTGGACTCTCTCCACTTACAGATGAGAAAGCTCAGGTTTGGTCACGTTCAGCGGGACCAGCTCAAGGTCACAGCCAGGATCTGTCCTTACAGCATGTGCTGTTGCCATGGTAGCAGGCTACTCAGAGACTCCTGGTAGTTCATACTTCTGAGCCTCATTCTAGCCCAACAGTTCAACGCATCATTTCTGATGTCAGTCTGCTTGTAATTTAATTCTGACTCTACCACTTGGGTTAGTGAGGGAAGCCTCTCTCAGCTTCAGTTCCTTCATTTCAAAAGTAAGAAGCACATTTATCATAGGGTGTGATTCACAGTAAACAGCAGACGATTTTTTTATTTGCCGTGACGAGCTGTGAGACTCCCAGTTCCTCTTTTAAAAATATTAAACATCTTGGCAGAGAGTTTAAAGTCAAGGTGGAAACTAAACTATGCCGTGTTTCCCAAAGCGGCACAAATGTTTTATGATGAAATGAGTTTAGAAAACAACCCTTACCAAATTGCAAAGCAAAGCAGCGTGTCAGAAAACTGTAAAGTCCAGTTGTAAGGAAAAGTTGTTTAGTTGATCAGTTTTTAAATTTATATGACCATGGAAGTAGTTAATACTGTGCCTCAGTACACAGGACCTTGGCCCAGGATGTTTCTACTTTGGCCGAGTCCTTTAACTTTCCTGGTCCCCATTTTCTGATGTGTAAAATGGGAATAATAAGAGGGACTTGTTCACCGGGTAGGTGGAGGGATGGAATGTAAGGAAAATGACTGGTATCTAGAAGAACCTTAAAAATGTGAGCTCATTCTTAATATCATTGTACTATTAAAAGCCTGAACACTGGGCGGGGGATTTAGCTCAGTGGCACCGCTACTGCCTTGCAGGCACAAGGTCCTGAGTTTGACCCCCGGTACCCAGCCCCCCACCAAAAGAATAAAAAGCCTGACACTGATAGCATCTGCTGTATGTTATTGTGGTGTCCAACTATTTGTTCCCTTAACAGCATTGTGACAGTATGTAGCAGTTTACTGTATGTAGCTTTAAACTGCGATGTAAATGGATGATGGGGGGTTACATAAGAATTGGAAAGAGCATCACAATTGCTCAGAGGGTTAAATAGGCTCATAAACTGGAAAGTAGAATGTACCACAAGAGTGAAACAGTTGCTATCACTCACATAGCAGCTTTCAAGCGTTAGATGACAGGAGAGCTGGGTTTTTGTAATTGCCCCTGGCAAGAGGCTTGCTGTCCCTAAACCCCCTGCTTTGACAATCCCTCAGTCTACGCCCCATGTAAACCCCTTTCCAGCCATTTCATTCTAGCACTTCTAAAAGCTACTGCAAGAGGCAAGGAAATTAAAGCTCAAAAAAAAAAAAAAAAAAAAAAAAGAGAGTGTACTCTGTGAGTCATATGTGCTCCTTTCAGTAAAAGATCCAAACGGATTTGGGGATCCTAGTAGAAAGTCTTTCTGTCAGACAGATCTCATTTATTAAGAGAGCTTATTAATGATATCTACACCAAGATATTGCAGAAATATAACTCCCAGGGATGAAGAGCAAGAAAATCATTAATTTGTTTCCTTGAATAACTACTGGAGAGCACAGCCGTGGCTCCTGAAGGCCTGTAGAGTCTCGTTAATTAATTAACTAATTAATGTCCTTATTAATTCATTATATAAATATTGAGTGGTTGCTATGTATCAGGTACCAGACTAACTCCTGTGAAGGAGAAAGAGATGAATGAGATGATCTATGCCCTTGAAAATCCAGCTGGGAAGAAAATGCACAGGAACAAATAATTTTAATTCAAGGCAATTTTCCAAGTGGCTAATGGATATATGGCAGGATGCGGTTTATTAACAGCATTTGTGGTACCTACTCCACTTTCATTCAGCTTCCTTTTATGTTATGACCAGACTCATTTCTGTCCTCCTATCCCCTGGAGATTCTGCCTCAGCTACATGGTGTCTAGGTGTGTGTGTGTGTGTGGGGGTATTAGTAAAGGACAGAGAAGAACAAAAGAGACACTAGAAAAGTTTAACTCATTTATTTACTGATTGATTGATGGGTACCGAGGATCGAACTTGGGGCCTTGCCCTTGCAAGGCAGGTGGTGGAACCACTGGGTTAAAACCCCGGCCCTAGAAAAGTTTAACTCTTATTCACATAATAAAGATAGGAGAGGGGAAATAGGGTAATAAAGGACTGGGGTGAAGCCATAGATGCTTAGAAATAGAGTGGGTGTTCAGGTATGACAGAATCTCTTGCCTGAGGGTGTGTGCAGGGGAGCTTTTCCAAATACAAAGCCCCTTTGAACCAAGAAAGTCATGGCCTTCAAAGAACCTTGGACCTGGAGATTCATGGGAATTCAGAGGTGGAAGAGAGCCACTCCGAAAGGAATGGCCAGAGAGTGTCATGGAGTTGATATTTTCACATTGGACATTAAAGAATAGACAGATTTTGATAGATAGTAAAAGGGGAGAGACAGTATATTCTGGGCAGAGATATCTTTTAAATAAAGTAGCAGAGAGTGATGCCTTCAGGACGTACAGTTGCAAATAGTCTGGTTTTCTAGGCCAGTAATGAAGTAAGACCGGAAATGTTGGTTGAGGTCAGGATTCAGTGAAGCAGGCCCTAACACAACGCCAATTTTTGTCACAATATTTTTTCCGTTGAATTGGTGGTGGGGAGGCCTGGGCTATTTCTTTGGCTTTTTGTGGATGTTGATGAGAGAAAGAGATGCCCTCAGATTAAGGGGAACCCCCCCCCCACAGGGGCCTATCAGAGGGGAGTTTCAGAGAACCAACTTGCACTGCAGATTCAAGGCAGCAAGATCCTCCCTCTTCCTGTCTTCATAAAATCATCACACAGGTGCATGATCTATGTTCTGCCACCTGAGGCACTGTGATGCGAGTGAGTGACCCCAGGATAAGAGGAATGTTAGAGTTGATTTATTGCAGCAGCAGTGATGGAGGCTTGAGCAGCAGTAGTGGGATTAGCCTCACCTCATATCTGTTCTGGCTACAAGGCGGTTGTCACCCTTCTGACATCCAGACTTAACACAGTCCCTGCTTTTTCTGACACTTGGTGCCTCTGCCGTGTCCTTCTTTTTCTTATACTGATAATTTCCCAACAAATCTTGTTTATCTTAAAGGAACCAAAATCAATTTTTGTTACTCCCAATAAAGAGTGTTAAGTGACCCTGGACTAAAAGCTCTCCTCTGTCATCCTGTGAGCAGAGAAAATCCAGCTCAATGGTGTAGATCCACAGAAAGTCTTTCCTTGAATGGCCCAAAATGTTGACTAGGCTTCAGGGAGTCTACCTTGTGCAATTGTTTTTTCTCCTTTTTGTATAACCTCCCTGGCAGCAAAGGCAGGATAATTGTCATACCTTTTCCAACAGCCACTGGGCCTAACTACTGGGAAATGCTGGGAGGTTAAGTGACCAGCCCAAGGCACCCAAGCCCAGTAATTCTTAATCCAAGATTAAAACCAAGTGTCTATAACTGTGTGTGTGCAGAGAGTTCAGTCCCTGGAATTTCATATTTGTTAGTGGAATAAAAGCACAAGGCCTTTGGTTATGTTTTTAAAAGAATGAATCTCCTTCTTTCTGAAGAAAATGGGAGGGGGCTGCCTAAAATCTTTCTCTGATGTACTTTTGTTTTGAGGTCAGGAGTTCACACAAGTTCCCTTTAGCAGATTTGTTTTTGCTCATAACCTGGAAGGTGCCTCACGATCCTTTACATCTGCCATTGATTCTCTTATTGCCGAGCAGAGTACCACAGCTTCCCTCAGACCCTGTAGACATCAGATATAGGAGGAAATAAACAAATGAAAATGTTTTCTTTTGGCTGTACCAGTTTAGGCCTGATACCCAGTGCCTGGCCTCACTGCATCTCATCTTGATTAAAGTAATGTCAGTTGTCTTTAGGGGACATTGAGAATATTTTTTTAAAAAAACTAATGTTTATCTATCTTTACTTCCTGGTGTGGGAGGGGAAAATCATACTTATTGGCAAAAAATTGTAAGCCAGGAAAACGTGTAGAAGAAATGACTAATAATATTACAACCTGGAAATAACCTTTGGCAATATTCTTGTAGTTTTTTCTCTGTATGTGCATATATAAATGCAGATCTCTGTATAATATACTCTAAAGTAATTTCCTCAAAATTCTACTTGTATCTTGTAATTTTCTTTCAGTCAATAATATAAACATTCCTTCATGAGTTCAATTACTAGATAGTATTTTAATTATGTGGTTTCACCATCATTCAGTTAGCATATACTATATTGTTAAGAAATTAGATTGACCTTCCTTAATTTATAAATAATATTTCCTTGCTTATTTTTCTTTTATATGAATTCTTAGCGGTGGAATTGCTGGACCCTTGAGAAGATTTAACTTCCTAGTGAGATTCCTTGACTTTTGAAATTGCTTCATAATTTAGCAAGGAACCCAAGAGGAAGACAGGTCGTGTGAGAAAGTTCTCTCTAGAGAATGTATTATGCAAAGTTGACTAAAACTCAGGACCATACAGAATTGTCGGTAGTGCCAGAGGAAGGAGAGTTTTAAGTCTTAATTTAGCCTAACAATGGTTTGGAAATATTCATGAAGGATAAGTGTAGACAAGTAGGAATACAAGATCTATGGCAAAGGCAAAATTTTCAGAAGCAGGGGACTGCCGTGACTCCTTGTGAGGTTGTAACAACCCTCAATACTTTGACAGCAGTAATGACCCTCGTGATCTGTGCCCAGCTGTCCAAAGCTTCCATCCAGATGCACTCTCCAGCATTTGGCTCTCTCAGGAAGCATCTTCCCATTAACAACTGTCTCTGCCTGTAAACAAACCCCAGAGTATTCAGCCATCTGTCCTGCAAATGGCTCATGGGAATGGGAACATGAAAATCCTGTACACTGCCTGGGTGAACACAGGTAGCTGTATGGCGATGTGGCTCAGTGGCCATTAATAATTTCCATCTGCCTGTTTAGTGGCTAATATATGGGAATCTCTACTTACCTGGAACCTCAAAACCAATAATACCCCTGAGTTACCGCTGGGAATACTTTTCATATGAGGATCATTGTTCTCCCCATAAGGTTCATTTTAGTATAGATTTCCCCAGAAACAAAGTGTCCTATACAAAGGTGGGAGCGGAATGGATGATTAATATGGAAATGATACAAGAAAGGGAGGATGATTAATAAAGACTATGTTATTGGTCCAGGAGTACTGTCAATGACTAGAAATTAACTACCTGGAAAAACTCTAGAAATATAATGAAAATACAAGCCTTAGAATTATTCTGGTCTCAAAACACACACTATGTCAGGGACAGAGAAACAGGTGATCTATGGGAAGCAACGCCCATGACAAGAACTAGAAAGCAGTAGGGAAGAAGATCAATGACCATGAGGTGGGTCTGGCACTTGTGAGAGGTGAAAAGGAAGGGGACTGTGTAGGGAGAACAGCAGAGCACGACACCGTCCCGAGAAGATCCCTGACCCAGCTGAGGGCAAGTCCTCCACCAGCGGTATCCCATTTAGGCAGGATGGCTGCCAACGGACGTCTCGATCACGGCCAAAGACTGGCTTTGGCGAGGAATATATTTGTCCTCCTTTTTGGCTACGTCTTCTCATCTTCTTTTGCTTGTTTGCCTTTGGCTTCCAGACTGGTAAGTGCTGGAGGTCCCAGACCATTCTCTTTTTCCTTCTGTATACTCACGCTTTAAGTTTCCTCCTGGTGTCATGGCTTTGAATATCAATTAAATACTTGTGTGACTTACAAGTTGATGTCTTCATTTTATAACTGGTCTTTCACCTCCCAGCCGCATAGCCAGGTGTCTAATAGTATTCCAAATTTAGACCAAAATAATGCCTAACACGACTCAAATTGTAATATGGAAATGATTTGGGTTTTTAATTGTCTCTACATTAATGTAAACTTTTAAAAAATGCAAAGACAGGAATTTTGACTGACTCCATGCTTCTATCCCAAAGAATATATGTCATATGTCAAAAAAAATATAGGCACACATGTCATATGTGATATGTATGATATTTCTTAACCCTCAGAACAGACTTGTGATATTGACAACCAGGTCTGGGCTAAAGCTGTGATGTACTTAGCCTTATCTAAAGGTTAAATAGCAACTGAAAGGCCGACACATTTTGTTCAATGAGGAAAATGAAGACTTAGTATAAAATCCAAGGGTAGTAAAGAATTTACAGCTTTCAAAAAACACATATTGCCTTAAAAGAGGTAATTAACCCACCATCCTAGTAAAATCTAATAAACAACAAAAAATACAGTGGGCTAAGAATTTTATATAAATCATTCACTATAACCTTCACAACAGCCATATGAAAGAGACACTGATATCCTTTATAGCTGAGAAAACTAGGACTGTAAGAATTTCTAAGATCTTTGACATGCAGATAAAAATTCAGGGGGCTAATTGGAAACATTTTTAAATCAGAAAGTGAGACTAAGTCTATTCATAATAGAATAGTTTCCCTGAGGGGAGCCAAAAAAAGTCAGTGCTCAGGTTATTTAATGACAAAATGAGACAAAATAAGAGATGTTGCGCTCAGAGCAGTTTTGTGTTGGGAGAATTTGAGTGAACTAAATGTGGAATTCAGTGCCCTTTAGCCTGAAGAGTCTTCCCCCAAAATAGGTCTAGCAGACTTCATCAGTATCTTGGCATGGTTCTCATGCCCATCAGCCTGATTTTCAGTGTGCAGGCTGCCAGAATGTGGACCAGAGTGCCTGATAATGGGGACTTTGATAGACTGACCTGCATTCAGGGAGGCCTTCAGCTAAGGAGGGAGAAATGACTGCAAGCAACGTAATTTTGGTGGATTGGTGGAGACGAAAATGTGATTGAAATATATTAAGGGGAGAGTGGGAAAGGAGAAATCAGAGCCAGTGAATAGAGACAACTTCTATGTATGATAATGATCTCCACCACCAAAAACAACAACAAATAACTCGCATCACATATTCTTCTGATAGTGAGGGAAAACTGTGATCACCTCAACACTTTAGACTATCAGAGAAGCGTAGCAGAGTGAACTCTAAGAATCGTGAAACTTGCATTGAAGGCTCGACTTCAAATGTGACTGAATTTTTGTGTCTGGGTAAAGAAAGATCTCTCATTTTTTCAGTGCCTTGTCTGTGCAATGACGATTTCTTTTAGCTTCTGCCGTCTATGATTTAATTATTTCCCAAAGAAATTAATTTGAATTTTAAGTAAGATCTAAGACTCTTCTTTCCTTCTCATAGTACATGCCTATTGCCGATATTTTAAGAATATTTTAAAAATATTCTGTTCTTCCTCTTTCAGTTTTTTTAACTCACCAAATCTTTTCTATAATGGCTCCTAGAGTACTTCATAAACTAACTTCTTTATTTCTTGGATATAACCCATCAGTTATCATTAATTCATGTGTATAGTCCTGTCAGGATTTATATCCTCAGAATGGCTTTTCATTTAAGCCCCATTAACTAATTATGACATACATATTGACATTGAAACTAAAGTCGGATTTATTACGCCTGTATTTTTTCAGTTAGAAAGCTGTTTAATATCTTGAAAATATTTCAGGGAAGTCTTCTTTAAATATTCCATATACTCTGTGTCTATTTTCACACCCTTAATAGGCACAAGGAGTTTGAAAACTCAACTAGGATTTTATTTATTTATTTAAAAGCAGAATATATTTTTAAAGTACAACATTGAGTAAAATTTAGTAGGATATAGCTTTAGAAGAATAGAACCACCTGGTTTTCAGTCTCAGTTCTGCCACCTGCTAGTGCTAGGACCTTCTTCTAGTTACTACACATCTCTATGTCCCATTTTCATTTTGTGTAACGTAAGAGACTGAGCCCTGTGAAGGATAAAGGAGCTATGCTTGTAAAATATCAAGCACAGGGTGTGAAACTAAGGAAATGTTCAGAAATTTATTATCACCATCAACAAGCAACTTACCAACTTTTAAAAGTTTTTTAAACGTTATGACATGGTGCCTAGCCTGAAGGAATTTATGCTCCAGTGAAATAATCTGACACATACTTTGAGTACAAGGGGATTTATAAGAGCTACTTGGAAGTATAAAAGCCAAGAGCTATGATATGCAAGATCAGAGAGGAGTAGTTCCAAGTGGACATTAAGAACTTGTCCATTTGATGCTCCTTAGAGAGAGAATTTGCATGTTAAGGAAGAAAGTTGAAGGGAGATGACAGAGGAGGGGAAAAGGAGCAGAAATGACAGACTTTCTGGACAGAGAGGGCAGCTACAACAACATGAGCAAGGAATGGTGAATATCTCTTCACAGCTGGGGCTAGGAGAGTGTAGTGAATCGGGAGGTGAGAGTTTGCATGTTGGTTGGAAGTAGACCTAAGGAGACAAAGTAGAGGTGTGTGTTTGTGTGTTACTGTGGATGGAATTCAGGGCTTTGCATATACCACGTAAGCACAACAACTGAGCTGTATCCCCAGCCCTAAAAACTTTATTTTGAGACAGTCTTACTAACTTGCCCAGGGTAGCCTCCTTCTTCAACCTTCAAAGTAGCTGAAGCCATGTTACAGTGTTTGGATTTATCATGAGCAATGGTGCAGTAAACAAGAAAATCACATGATCAGGACACTGACGCAATAGGTTGGAGGCTGCAAGGGAACCTGGAAGTCTCTTGTTTGGTCAGCAGTTAGTGAGAGAACTTCAGATGAGCAGCACAGGAAAAAAAAAAACAAAACTGGATTGAAGCCTTTGGGAGTTATAGGAAGAATAGAAATAGAGACATGCTTTAGAGGGGGATGTAAAAGGATGGACTCTAGTGATCATGTGAACATGGGTAGTTATGGAGAAGGGGCTATGAAAGCTGACATCTAGTTTCATGTTACACACGACATGGGACATTTTGAAGGTGAGTTTTGTCAGGAATGGAGAGGCTAGGAGCTGAAAAGTCTCATGCCTGTATCCTGTCGGGCAAGTCAAGAGGAAAGGTGAAGTAGGCCAGATGGAGGAGAGGCTAAAGTGGGGCGGAGTCTGTGGAATCTGCCTGGCACACGAGTGGGAGCAGCTCTACTCGCCTTCAGCCTCTCGGCCTCTCAGTGTACTATATTTTTTTGTCTTGTTTTTTAGAGAAATTAAAACTTTTAAAACGTTTGCTTCTGATTTTTTTCCTTTAGATCTGATTATTTTTTGAACATTGCCTAGGTCAAACCAACCAAGGTGAGAGTTGAAGGCTTATGATGTGTTTGTAATTTTTTCCTGATAGTTTATTATTCTCATGTACACATTTAAATTACTGTTTATGTTTCTACTTAGCATTTACATGCATATTTTGATTCCTTTAGGATGGATATGATGCACACTTGACTAATTACTATTATTGCATAAGCCAAGTACATGGCTTATTTGTGCCCCTTTTTCCCTACTAATTTCTTCCACGAAATATTATAGCAATTAGTTTCAAGAGATCTTGAGAAGTTCACTAAAATTATGGACTCTGAAGTAAATAAATGGTTTTTCAGACAGGCATCTCTCTCTCTGTGTTTTTGTGTTGTTTATGTGGTTTCAGACACAAAGAGGGTATGGGCCATTTAAAAATAGACCAAACAGAACTTGAAATATGAAAATACAAGGAGTTTTTTTTTCTCTGAATGGTAAAGCAAAACAATAAAGAAATAATATATGGATTAAACTGGGTGTTAACAACCCAATCATAAAAAAGTTTATGCCAGGTGTGTGGTGCACGCCTGTAATTCCAGCACTTAGGAGGCTGAGGCAGGAGGAACACAGAGAGTTCGAGGCCAGCCTGAATCACATAGTGAGACCCTGTCTCGAACAAAACAAACAAACAAAAAAGAAAACATTGTATCTTCTCTACGGAGGTGTGAGGATAGCGCAGCTAGTTTTATTTTAATCTGTCTTTTAAGAAATAGGGAGCAAGAAATGGGATAAAGTAGCATGGAGGTATCGTCTACAAAAATTCAAACTTATTTCACAAAATATATAGCAAATCTTGAAGCCACTGAAACAATGGATAAATATTTTTGAAGGAAATAGGATCTAGGAAAATTTTTAAAAAAGTATCATGTATTTCATTACTGAGAGAAAATTAATGATAGACTAGAGTCTAGGACATAATTCTGAGGATAAAATGGATCAATTACTACTCCCAATTATTTCATGTTCTCAATGTGTTCTTCACTTATAGCTGTTTCAGAGTGAGTCGATGATCATAGCATGTCAACATTGAGGGCACAGTGATTTTTTGCAAGTGATTCTTGCTCTCTTTTAGGCTGAGGAGACAATCATGGGAAGCTCTCAGATTCTAGAAAAAGGGCTTTGTTGGTACAGGGAAAGAAAGTTAGACATAAGACAGCAATTCCATCTCTACATGTATGGCTCTTGGAAAAGTTTTTTACTTCATACAGCTTTAGTTCCTTTGCTTGTATACTTGAGAAACCTTAGGTTTCACCTTTCAAAGTTGTCACAAGTCTTACATGATGTCATAAACGTAAGATACAATTATTTTTAAGATTGACAGCACTTTTACTATCACTAAACTGGACAGGGTTTGCTGTTGGTGAAGGTTCATTGAAAAAGAAAAACTTACGTTATTTGTTACTAGAAATTGAATCCCCTCCAAAAAGCTAACAATGATACCTTGCAAATCAAATGGAGTTGTCTAATTGAAAGTAAAACAAACTAACTCTGGCTAATTTGTGAAAGGATATCCATGGTCTGTTTGCTCAATGGGTGGCTGGTGAACTAGGCTTGAGAATTGGCAAGAGAATGATATCATCAGTCATGGGTGGTCCTATCAGCATAGCTTACCAGCTGGCTTTCAAAGTTTTGGAAGTCTCTCATTATTTTAAAAAGTTTTGTTAGTACATGTTTGCAGTGCATAATGTTTACATTCTTTGTGTGGAGTCGGTGCATGGACATAACACATCGTAATTCCTTTATTCATCCCCTTTTCCTTCCCTTCTTTGCCCCTCCCTCCGTGTCTTAATTCCCTTCCCTTTTGAGAATTCTGTCTTCCTACGTCTATTATCTACATTTCATTTTTCTCTTTGTTTATAACTTGAGTTTCTCATATAGGAGAAACCACATGATAGTTCGGTTTGTGTGTCCTATTTATCTCACTTACCATTATGGTCTCATTATTTTGAGAATCAAATTCTAAGCATGAAAGCAGATCTCTCGGGTTGCATCTCTCCCTTTTGGCAGTCTGGTTCACCAAAAGGAATTGACACTCTCTTAGAAATGGCAAAATGTACTATGTAGCCTAGAATATTATGGAAACATTTTCCTCAACCCCAGTATGGGCAAAACAAAAAACAAAAACAACCCCCCCAAAAAACAGTCTTTATGAAACTGTTGGAAATGTGTGAAGGAAACACTGTACTTGTTAATATGAGGCCATGAATTTGAGTATATTGAAGCTAAAAAATGTTACTACCTCATATTTACTCAGTGCTTATCATAGCCTAGGGCTTGTACAAAACCTCTCAAGCAGATTATACTATAAGCATAAACATATGACACAAAATAATAAAAGCAAACTAATGGGCAAGTTATGAATTTTTTGAATTAAGGTGTTCATTGTATTTTGTGGATAATTGTGGCTTTTATTTTCTTTGTCTCTTAATCCTCACAGTAACTATTTATTGTAATTATTGGATTACTGACTATTGAAGTCTTTGGGTTGTAAATGACTGCACCCTAACTCTTGACTGAAACAGAAAATGTGAATTGACTAGTTAAAACCAGGAGGAAAAATGCTGGAGTGGCCTGTGAGCTCCATGGATTTTCTGTAGGAACGAAAGCCTAAGAGACCTGGTCCTGCATTCAACACTGACAGATTAATCTCTCTCCATCAGCCTTGCCCTTTGCTTTTGTCTGATGATCTTAGATTTTTCCTACTGCAAACAAACCTTCTTTATATGACAGTGAAATAGCCCCTAACATCTTCAATCTTCTGTCATCCAGCACTCGATCTCCAAATCAGAACAGAAAAAACCTGAGTGGTGAGATTTAAAAATTTTTTCACTTCTATTATCCTTCAAATATTTATGATCTGTCCCTCCATATCATGGAAAGATTAGAGAGAATAGCAAGGTGGAATGAGGAGTCCTTGAAGCTGGAGGGGAGAAGTTTTCAGTTCCGAGGCTAGGAAGAAATACAAAAGGAAGGAAGAGGACACATTGCCCTGAAGAGTGAACATGGCCCCCTCTCCCTCACCACTCAAGCATGGCTGTCCTGATAGAGTCTTCTCCAGCATCCTTTTCTCCAAACATTTATTTCTACCCACTGAGAAATTGACATTATAGACTGATTTTGTTGTGATAAATACCACTTATACCTGTCTTAAAATTGTCCCAATAAATACAGGAATCTGTGACATCTACAAAGTGAGTAGTACCCCCAAATTAGTTGGTTCTGCCTACACAACTGTGTGGAGTCCTAGATAGTTCATAAGTCCTCTGGGTTTGTGGGGAATTTGCACCTTCTGGGTGGGGTCTGAAAAGGAAAAGTGAGTTCTGAATATGACTCGATACTCATGAAGAGAGCAGTAAAGATACATTTATATTGATGCACACAACTTCCGTTTCCCTCTTTGCTGCTTTGTTGATTTCATAGAATACATTTTCTTGATTACATGACAGCTTGCACTGTGTGTGTGCCTGGACTCGACGTTCCTCAAGGGCACTGAATATTACACAATAATGCACTGAGATATAGGCACAGCTTTTATATGGAGGGTAGGCGTGTGTGTGGTAGCCAGAATGGTGACTAGAAAAAAGTTTTAAGAACACTTAATTAATGAATTAATTGCCCCAATTTATTTATTTTAGGTAAAGAAAACATTTTTGAGAAATTGTTTATTTTTTCATTAATTCAACAAATTAGAAAAATAAATATTCCAAGTACTACCTAAATACTGGAAATAATATGCTGAGTAAAATTATTATTTTCACCAACTATATGCTAAAGAAATAATGATCTTCAAATAAATGATAACATTTAAGTGTGATAGATGCTATGATAGAAAAATTATAGGCATTTATGCAAGTGAGAAGAAATGTTTATTGCTATATCCGTTGATTAGAAGGCCTAATCTAAGCCTTCTGGGAAAATGTTATTATCTGGTTTTTTATTTGGCTCTTTCCTTCTTTAGTGAATTCAATTAACTTTTTAGCCAAGAGTTTTAAATATGTGCCTAGTCCTTGGTGAAACTAATTGGGGAATTCACATAGAAATATAGCTTCCAATAGTTCACTTTAAACTTTACATCAGTGATATAGGAATGTACAAGTCCAAAATTGTCTGACAGGAAAGCATGTGCCCCTGTGTCCTTGTTATAGGCTGAGTTAGATAGATCTATAAAGATAATTTTCACAGAGAACATAAAAAAATTTCAATTAAGATCTCAATAGGTAGTTAATACAGAACTCCCAAATGAATTATTTTGCGTTTTTCTTGATTGACAAATTGTCTCACAGGGTGAAAATTACAAACAGAATAGTCTGGCAGGAAACTGAGCACATACCTTGCAATCATGGGGAAAAGGGTGCAAGCTGATTGCCCTGGCACTGAGGAATCTCTGGCCAGGGGAGATGTGTGGGGGGAGTGGTGCCGATAAGTGGATTTCTGTGATTAAGATCACCATTTTAGCACAGGCGTCTGGGTGCCAAGAACTCGACAGCATGACAGATAGTGAGAGAGGAAGCCAAGCTAGTTAGAGGTGGCCTTCGATTCATGGTTGACAGCCAAAAATAATTTGTGGTTAACAGAGCAGGCAAACTCCCACTACCCATACATGCTCACTCTGGAGGT
Source organism: Fukomys damarensis (assembly GCF_012274545.1). Taxonomy (NCBI): domain Eukaryota; kingdom Metazoa; phylum Chordata; class Mammalia; order Rodentia; family Bathyergidae; genus Fukomys; species Fukomys damarensis. Next base: position 12,435,314 of record NW_022900915.1, read on the forward strand.
GCTCTAAGCCAGATACCTCAATGGTGCTCTGTGGCTGGCTTTGAACTTCAATTACTGACTGGTTATATGACAGTAACTCCTTTTAATATAGTTTCCAAGTTTGTTCCAGAGTGAAGCCCTCTGCAATAGCTGCTGCTTGAACAGCACAGCACACTCTGTCCTCAGATGGTCCCGTAGCTGCTCTTCCTTTGTCAGTGTGTCCTCAGCTAAAATATCAGTTTGTCAGAAAGTCTTTCCTGAGATTCTGTGTACACAGGATCCTAATGAGATAATTAATAACGTGAAATAAGAAGTAAAGGGCTAAAGGTGTAAGGAAAGTGGGAAGGGTGGGGGAAAGGTAATAAGGGAGAGGAAAAAAATATGTGAAACTGAAAAAATGGAAATAAAGTGTTTGTAGATGGGGAGGGGAGGAGCAGGTGAAGGGAGGATAGGGACAAGGGGAAAAAATGAGAATCAAGACCTATTATGTAAAGGTACAGGATCCCAATGATGACTGTAACTGTATTGTATACCTAGATTGTACCAATAAACTCAATAAAAAGAAAAAAAAAGAATTTAGAAAATAGCTTTCTGATGTAAGACATTGTTGTATTGTATCATGTATCACTTTGGGAATCATCTTAAATTTTTTATGACTGGGTATTTATTATAGGTATCTTCCTTCTGGCCTGCAAACTCTGTGGGAACAAAAACCTTCTCTTCCTGATTCTCCATTGAACCTTCAGAGCCTAGAAAACTCTCTGACACTTACCTCACTATGTTCTTTGAGAACAAGGATCATAGCCTAGACAACTCAAGCCAAATGCCCATCATAGAAAGTGAACAGAAAAGATGCGTATTAGCATCTAGATTTCTTTAATGAGAAATACTATTAAACTTTATAGAAGTAACAGATAAGGCCCACCTCTTCAACGCAGCACCACAGAGGAGCTGGGCCACCACCTGCAACCCTCCGGTAGGCCTGCCCCTTTGAGTGGGAACCACAGGGGAGCCTGGCCACACGGGTGCTGATACAGTGATGTTAGTGCTCCCCCATGCCCCGTCCCCCATGAACAAGAGAAAGAAGCCTTCTTCGAGGCTCCTAGATGAAAATTGAAGCCCACTGAAAAAGTGAAGAAAATCTGCGATAAAGGCAGAACACACCACCATAGTTGGTAAGTCAGAGAGACCAGCACCTCACTTGGAACCAGGTCTAACTTCAGGGGAAAGACAGCTGGAACCTACAGTAGAACCTTGCAGAGTTCACCCAAGCAGGAGGACAGAGATCTTAACTTGGGCCTTGCAGACAAAAATCAGCCTGAACCTCAGGGGACAGCTGATGGCTTGCTGAGACTAATTTAGACCTGTACACGCCTGCCCACCTTGTCTATTGTGTCAACCGAGGCATACCCTGAAGGAGGCCCTCTATTTCTTTTTGTGTTTTTTATTTTCAAAGTAATATTTTTCTCTTACCTTCAATCATTTAAAAAATTTTTATCTGTCTTTTTCTTTTTCAAATTTTTTTCATTTGCTTAATCTTTTTCTCTCTCTCTTTCTCACTCTCTCTCTCCCACCTTAAACTCCATTACTCTCACCTTTTGTTCCTTTTCCTAGCCTAATTTGAATTTATTTTCTTTCTTTTCCTTTTCTTCTCTTTTTCCTTCTCTTAGTTGGCATTAGTTTTAAAAGGAAGTGATTACAGTCTCTAGCCTCCCTATTGCTGTTAGTTTGTTCTATTCTTGGGAATATTTTGTTCTTTCTCCTCTTCTCTTTAACAGCTCCCTAGACTTTGTGTGATCTTCCTGTGTTCTCTGACCTCACTTCTAACACTTCTCTATCCTATCTATCTATCCCTCTTTTCCTAATTCTTTCTAAATCCCAATCCTGAAGGGTAAAGTTGCTGTATTGAAGAATTTATTCACTATAAACATATTTTGGGCTGGTCCTCAATTTTGATTTAATTCACATAGTTAAAGGTAGAGATTAATAACTACCACAAATTGTCATTTTCTAAGCTGTGCTTAATGCTATTGTGTTGCTGATTGTATCACTTGGGCTAAGTTATTGTGATTGATCTAGTCAGTTGTCCTTCCTGGTATAATGAAAATGAGATTGCCTCAGGGACACTAGAGATTCAAAACCTAAACACCAGCTATATCTGGAAGATCAAAGTATTAAACCAGAAATTAAACCAAAGACAGGAGCAATGACAAAAATAGAAATGAGAAGACATTTAAACAAGACACAAACACAGACCTCTACCTCACTAAAGGTAAACTCTGGGGAAAATGAGGTGAAAAAGTCTGACAGTCAACCATCTGGACATCCTGAACCAATAGCCCAGGAAGTAACAAAACAGATAAGAGTCTCTAGAAAAACTTAAAAGAGAAGTAATTTCCAGGATAACCACATAGATGGTGAGAAGAATGAAAGACATGATTAGAGATTCTAGAACAGAAACAGATTTAAATAAAAATAGATGAGCGCAGGACCATGATGGAAACCATGAAGGCCCAGCATAGGAAAGAAATGGAAACCTTGAATGCCCAACACAGGAAAGAAATGGAATCCATGAAAGATTCCAGTAGGTATCCAGGACATTAAAACTCTATAGAAAGCATTTGCAGCAGGATGAATGAATGTGAAGATAAAATTTTAGATATAGAATATGGGATTGTGGTCAGTGACCATGAAAAGAGAGATCTTATAAAAACAGCATGGAACCACAAGAAATCAATCCAGCCACTCTTAGATGATGTAAAGAAGAATAATATAAGACTGATAGGAATCCATGAAGTAGCAGGAGAAAGTTCAAATGACATAAAAAAAACTGTTAACAGAATTAATGACAGAAAACTTCCAAGCAGAGGGGAAGAATTTGACATACAGATAAGTGAGGCATATAGGAATCCCGCTACCCATGATCAAAAAAAAGTCTACCTCTAGACATATAATAAGATCCCAGAAACCCAACAGCAGAACAAAATGCTCCAAGAAGAGAGAGAAAAGAAACAAATCACATGTGAAGGAAAGCCCATCAGAATCACAGGAGACATTTCAACACACACCCTCAAGTCAAGGAGAACCTGGAGTGATGTATTTCAAGTCCTAGAGAGAACAACCTCCAACCTACACTGATGTATCTTACAAAACTGTCTTTCAGAATTGATGGGGATATACGATAACTTCCACAACAAAGAACACCTGAGAAATTTTCATGAACACCAAACTGGCACTCCAAACACTTCTAAACAATATCATGGAAAAAGAAAACGAAGACCACAACTCCCAAAGGGCCAACAGAGCAAATATACCAGGCAAGAAATTAAAGGGAGAGAGGGAAAAATAAAAAAACAAAAGAACCAACAACAGGAAAATAACGTGACAATGAAAAGTCAATACATAACACATATCCATCAGTGGCCTCAATTCACCAATCAAAAGAAACAGGCTAGCACAGTGGATTAAGAAGCAAAATCCAACAATATGCTGTATACAAAAAACCCACTTAATGTGGAAATTCATAGATTGAGAGTAAAAGGATGAAAAACAGTTCTCCGTGCAACAGGAGCATAGGAAAAAAGTGTGGTAGCTATCTTATTTACACACAGAGTAGATTTCAAACCAGAACTAATTAAGAGGGCCAAAGTAGGTCATTACATACTTGTAAAGGGAACAATAAAAGGAACAAATGACAATCAAAAATATATATGCACCGAATACTAATGCCCCTAACTATACAAAACAAATATTAATGCATATGAAAAATGAAATAGCACTAATACAGTTGTAGTGGGGGACCTCAATACTCCACTGACACAGATAGATCATCTAGACAAAAAATCAACAATGAAATAACAGAACTGAACCAAGTCTTTGAACAAGGGGACTTAGTAGATGTCTAAAGAGTGCTCAATCCCACAAAATCAAAATTTACATTCATTTTGGCTGCACATGGGTCATTCTCCAAAATAGACCACATGCTAGCTCATACAACAAGCTTAAGTAAATGAAAAGGAACTGAAGTTATCCCCTGTATATTATCAGACCATAGAGCAATTAAACTGGACATCAATAGCCTAAGAAAATGTAAGAACTTCACAAACATGGAAATTAAATAACTCCCCACTGAACAATCATTGGGTCAAAGAGGAAATTAAAGAAGAAATTAGAAAGTTTCTGCAATTAAATGGTAATGCCAATATAACATACAGGAATAAATGGAATACAATGAAATCAGTTCTGTAAGGGAAATTCATAACAGTAAATGTCCATACTAGGAACACAGAGCGAGCTCAAATAAATAATCAAATGCTGAACATTAAGCTTCTAGAGAAAAGAGCAAGACAAACAGCTCAAACAAGGGAGGAGATTATAAAGATCAGAGCAGAAATTAATGCAGTGGAGACTAAGAGAACTATACAAAATAATCAAAGAGTTGATTTTTTTAAAAGAGTAAATAAAACCGCTAAAGGCTTAGCCAACCTTATCAAAAGAAGAAAGAAAAGGCTTAACTTCATGAAATTAGGAATGCAAAGGGTGAAATCAGAACAGAGCCAGCATAAATCCAGATGATCATCAAGACCTACTTTGAAAACCTGTACTCTGATAAAATGGAAAATACAGAAGAATTTACAACAAAAACATATGATCATCTCAATAAATGCAGAAAAAGCATTTGACCAAGTTCAACACCCATTTATGAGAAAAACCCCTGCAGAAAATTGGAATAAATGGTCTTTATCTCAACCCAGTAAAGGCTATCTATGAAAAACCAACAGCCAATATCACTTTAAATGGTCAAAAACTAAAAACCTTCACACTAAAATCAGGAAGAAGACTAGGATGTCCACTGTCCCCACTTCTGTTCAATATAGTTCTAGAAACAGCCACAGCAATTAGACGAGAGAAGAAAATAAAGGGAATAAAGATAGGAAAGGAAGAAATTAAAATGTCACTATTTGCTGATGACATGATACTCTACAAAGAAAATCCAAAAAACTCTGCCAAAAGACTGCTAGACTTAATTGACAGATTCAGTAGAGTACCAGCGTACAAAGGCAACACTCAAAAATCAATACCCTTCTTGTACACAAATAATAGACTTACTGAGAGGGTAATTAGGAAAACAATTCCTTTCACAGTAACATCCCCAAATATGAAAAATCTAGAAGTCAGTCTAACAAAGGAGACAAAAGACCTCAATACTGAAAACTACAGCACTCTGAAAAAAGAGATAGAAGAAGATAGAAGAAGATGGAAAGACATTCCTTGCTCCTGGGTAGGAAGAATCAAAATAGTGAAACTGGACATACTTCCAAAATGCTATACATATTCAATTCAATACTGAATGAAATCCCAGCAGTATATTTCACAGAAGTAGAGAAAACATCCAGAAATTCACTTGAAAGCAGAAGAGACCTAGAGTATTAAACACCATTCTAGGTAACAAAAACATGGCAGGGATATCACAACTCCCAACTTGAACTATACTACAAAGCTACTGTGATAAAACAGCATGGTACTGGCAAAGGAACAGACCTGAGGATTAATGGAATAGATTAGAAGGTGCAGAAACAACACCAGACATACTCAGCTACCTCATCCTTGGGAAAGGAGCCAACCATCTTCACTGGAGGAAAGATAGGCTCTTTAATAAATGATGTTGGAAAAACTTGCTTTCAACTTGCCAAAGATTAAAGCTAGATCCCTATCTTTCACCATGCACTAGACTAAAATCCAAGTGGACTAAAGATCAAAATATCAAACAGAAACACTAAACTTACTGGAAAGTAAATTAGGTAGAACTCTCAAAGACTTTGGCAGAGGAGAAGGCTTTATGAACAAATCCTCAGCAGCATGAGAATTTGAACAAAGAATAAACAACTGGGATCTCATTGTATTAAAAACATTTTGCAATGCAAGAGAAATCAACAGGTACTCCTCAGGCAAAGGCCTATTATCTAAAATACATAAAGAACTAAAAAAACTCAGTCCCCCAATACAAAGACCCAATTCAAAAATGGGCATCTGAAATGAACAGACATATCTCAGCAAAGAAGTAAAAGCAGCAAATAAATATATGAAAAAATGTTCAACCTCACTGGTCATTTGAGAGATGCAGATGAAAACAACACTGAGATTCCACCTAACCCCAGAAAGAATGGCTGTTATCAAGAAATCAACCAATAACAAAGGCTGATGGGGGTGTGGGGAGAAAAGAATCCTTCTCCCTTGTTAGTGGGAGTGCAGAGTGATGCAACCACTGTGGAAGCCAATATGGAGATATCTCAAAGAACTAGGACTAGAGGTCACATTTGACGTAGCTATCTCTCTGCTGGGCATCTTTCCCAAAGAATTAAAATAATCATACCACAGTGATATATGTGCACCCATGTTTATAGCAGCACAGTTCATAATAGCTAAAACTTGGAAACAGCCCAAATGCCCATGAACTGGAGACTGGATAAAGAAGATGTGGTTTTTCTATTAAATGGAATATTACTTAGCCATAAAGAATGAGAAACTAGAGTCATTTATAGGAAAATGGATGCATATTGAGTACATACTCTTAAGTGAAATAAATACCAAATAGTTTCTCTGGTGTGAAAAACTAAAAGTGTAAATAATATCCAAATAGTATAACTGATAATGTGAAATAGGAAGAAAAGGACTAAAGGTATAGGAGAAATGGGAAAAGTAGGGGAAAGGAAATAAGGGAAAAGAAAAAATGTGAAAAAGGGGAAAAATGGAGACAAAGTCTTTGTAAATAGGGAAGGATGAAGCGGGTGAAGGGAGGGCAGGGGAATGGGGAAAAAATAACAACCTAGATATATCATGTAAAAATGCATAATCCCGATGATGAATATAACTGTATTGTTTGCTTTAAGTGTACTGATAAACTTAACCTATAAAAGAAAGAAGTAACAGATAAGAAACATTAACTGAACTCCTTGTTAGATAAAAACAGTCCATTTTCTTTTAATTTTTTTTGAACGGGGATTGAACTTGGGACCTCGTGCTTGTGAGGCAAGTAGTGGAACCACTGAGCTAAATCCCTAGCCCAATTTTCTCTTAACTTTTAGTTTAAAAACAGCTAGTACATTTGTGGTTTTGTGTGTTCAGTAAGCATTTGAACAGCATTCTATGACAGGTACTTTTAGAAATGAAAGAGAAGCGTGAAAGTGACACTCGCCTTTTAAGAAGAGTACGTACTCTGTTTTAAAATGAAATGTGTTCTCCTTTCTAGTTTTTGGAAATGGTACCTACTTCTCTTGGGTATAATGATGCTTGTGGAGATAATGAATAAATGTAAGACTAATGAATGAATAAAGAAAAGGAGAATTAAGAGATAAGTGTTAAACAAAATGTGGCCAATTGCCAGACTCTGTGAGTCAGAGCAGCAGGGTTTGACTGCGTGAAGTGTTTCACTTGTTAGTAGACTGTGGTTATTTTCATCCAAAGGAAACCACTGTTCCCTTGGGCTAAAATCATTGTTTCTTACTTCATGGGTTTCTATGATGTCCAGTACCTGGAATGCTTTATATTCATGGTCTCCATATATTCAAAGTCCAGGAATTGAAAACATTATCAAATATCATCACCTCCATGAAATTTTTTACCACTCACTTTGTAGCAAGTAATTCATCCTACTTCTGAATTCCTAGAATGCTCTACTGATCTCTTGCCTGGGGCAATTAACCTTCCTGTTTGCAATTATTATTATTTATGTCTATTTTTGAGCATCTTCCTTAGACTCTCAGCTCATCAAGGGCAGGCTTCATTGCTGATTTATCTGAGTAGCCAATTTCTATTAATTTATTCAATAAATCTTTACTGGAGATTTATAACATGTCAGGTATATTACTAGTTTTGGAGAAACAATTGTGAGCAACTGACACAGCTAAGACAAATACAATTTTGGCTGGTATTTGAAAAGTTTAATAATAGAGCACAATATTAATGGCTGTCATTTGTCAACCACTGCAGTCAATTTGACAAAATAATTATCTTAGCATATTGTGGTGAATGAACACATAGGTTTTCAATTCAGTAGATTATGATTCCTCTTTTAGCTGTGTCACTTACTGGATGTGTGAGTGTAAGGTTGACAAAATGCAACCTATTATTGTTTTCGTCTCATTTTTCCTTAAAATAATATTGAACAACAAATTATACCAAAACAGATTAAAACAGGATTTATCAAGATCATGGGTCTGTGGTTGCCTAAATAGTTCTGGTTAGGCTAGGGTGGTTTCATATTGGCCAGCGTGTGTGTTTGTATTGAGCTGGTGAATTACCGGGGGATGAGTCAGTCTGGAGTAGATTTCTTTGAGACAGCTCCTTTCTATGTGGTCTCCCATCCTTGACAGCAACCCTGGACTTCTTCACTGGATGGTTCAAAGGCTCTGCCCTACCTAGAAGAAATATGCAAAGCATTTACTTATACTCAGAATTGCCATGTTGGTATGTTGGGGGCATTCTATTAACTGAAGGAAGTCACAAAGCTAGCACAAATTCATGAGGCAGACAGTTATATTTGGATGAGAACTTCTGCCAAATCACATTGGATAGGGTATAGGTACAGGGTGATATGAGCAATTCTTGCCTATTCTTTTTCTTAACTTCACCTATTCAAGCCTTAGTTGAGATCAAACTCGGGACCTTGTGCTTGCGCGGCAGGTGACAGAACCACTGAGCTAAATCCCTGGCCCTGAAGCTTTAGTTGATAAAACTGAGATGTTAATAACAGTCCCTAGTTTATAGATGGATCGTGAAAATTATATGAGATAATGTGGAAGGAGCTAGAGAGGTTACCTGGCATTTAAGGAAAGCATGGTAAATGTTGAAAGATCGTTATTATTATATAACTTAACCTCACATCCAACCATATGGAGATATTATTATCACCCCCATCGTACAAACGAAGAAACTTAGTAACTTATGTTACTTGGCCCAGATCACTGAGTCAGTGGTGGGCCCATGATTCATACCATTTTGTTCAACTTCAAAACTCATAGCAGAGGCTTCCTTTCTCATTTTTGTTTGCTTATTTGTTTTTGTTTTCCTTCCGGACACACAATTAGGCCATATTTCTTATCCTCCCTTACTGTCAGGTGTAATTGAACCAGATTGCCATGAAGTGCTTCTACTGTGGTCCACAAGAACTTTCTTTGCCATATCTTACCTGTTCTTTCTGTTTCTACATTGGGGAACACACAACCATATTGATCTTGGAGGTTACATGATGAAGATGAAAGAGTCATGGGATGGAAAGGGTTTGGGTTTTTAAATCTTTATGTGGGAGAGAAATTCCTGCAGACTGGGAACTTGAATTTTAGATCTTAGGGAAACCAAATCAAACTTTTTGATGAATAACAAAGAAGCTCTGATATTTGTAATACAGTTTAGTTGCAACCAACTACCAGCTTTTACAAATACTAGTTGTATAGTTAAATAATTGTAATTAGTTGTTCCTAGTTGTTTGAAAGTAATGCAGAGTTAACCATCTGAAACATGATGCTATACAATTTAGAGCAGTCATAACTTTAATTAGGCACTATTTTGTACACAGTAGGTACTGTATCATTTTTGGAGAAATGAGATATTTCTTAAAGGAAATGTGAGCTTTCTGAACACTTAACAATGCACTCTTTGTACTTTGTCTTCTCTGTCTGTGAAGGATCCATTTCATCTAATGAAAAAAAATCAATTAATTTTTCAAGCAAAGTGAAAAAAATCTAGATGACTTTTCTACAGAATAAAAATATTTGTTGCAGAATCTCTACATCCAATTCTGGGTAAATTATCAGGTATTAGAGTCAGGAAAATTCTTAGACAATTGTGGAAGTAGCTTTTTAGCATTCTTTTATGGGGAAAAAAGGAGTTAAAATTGAAAGTGAAGAAAATTAAAAGATGGGAAAAAGCTAGTGAAGGCATAAAATAAACCAAAGCTTCAATTAAAACCGAAGGGCATGAAATTTACACTACCTTCCCTTTGGCCCGGAAAGAGACGTCCAGACTAATTGATACCATTGCAGAAGCACTAGTGAAACCATTAGAGGTTTATTTTATGGCAGTTACATGAAACATTGGCTATTGACATGATTCAAAGAATTTATCCTCTGCCTTACAGGACCACAGAATCATAGACGGGCTCACTGTGCAAATTTGGAACCATGGAATAAAAAGTCTAGTTACTTTCCTTAAAAGGAAGAATAATTTTAATACATAAATTCCCAGTGAAATACAATTTAACTTTCAGTAAATTTATATTTCTATTAAATGACTTCACTTTAACAAAAACAATAATATAGCTAACATTTACTGACTACTTACTGTTATGGCTTGTGTCTAGACGTCCCCACAAAGCCTCATGCAGTCATAGGTGGGGCTTTTCAGAGGTGGCTGGATCTAGGGTGTGTGATACTGGGTTTAAGTGTGTGATGCCTGGATAAGGGATGTGTGATTACTAAATTAGTCCACTGATTGGCTTGGCATAGTTCTGGGTAGGATTAAGGATGCTCCACCCTGGGTGTGAGTAAAATATAAGAGACAGAAAGAGCTAATGTCTTCCTTGTCACTTCCTGCTGCTGCTGCTACTTTGCTGCTTGCTTCCTTCTGCCTGCCCTGCCTTGCCACTGACTATTTCTCCCTGCGATGCCCCTCTGCCAAGACATGCTGCCTCGGAGCCAGCTGATTATGGACTGAAACCTCTATGAACTGTAAACCAGATCAACCTTTCCCCCTTTAACTTTGGGTGTTGGGAATTTTGTCTTGAGAATGAGAAGAGTAACCGAGACACTGTGCCAGGCACTTGGAATTGAACTAGAAAGAAGCAAATAAAATCAGGTTGAAATAAGAGATACTATGAATGCAAAACTTTTTTGAAAAATGTACATCCTGAGGAGGTTTGGGTAGGGAGAAAAGCACTGAATTTAAAGTTGTGGGTTGAGTCAGTTCTGACACAAGCAAGCACATTCACTCCTCTAATCCTCAGTTTATTCAAACTAGAAACAATGGCATCCTTCACTGAGGGTAAATGAAATAAAAGATGTAAAGGTAATTTTTAAGCCATAAGATACACGGCACATATAATTATATTGAGAGTAATCTCTTAAATTTATATGTGCACCCCATTATTTCATTCTCAGTGTATTCTGGTAGGAACAAAAAGCATAATGGAAGTTGGGATTAAACATTAAAATATTTTTACATGATGTTCATATTGAAAGAAACACCCTGTGAATCACTGATATCCACTTATTATTCAGTAGACTAAAAAGCTACAACCAAATAAACATATTATGCCAAAAGCCCACCTCCAAAACAAAGCAGAGGATAACATTCAAAGTCACCTGCTTATGATTATTACATACATGATAGAAAGTAGCAGATGAAATAATTAACTAATATATTTCATTTCTTCCAGTAAGTCATTAGATGCTTAAGAGAAGTGGCTTATGCCAGTTTTACTTTTCATTAAATATTCATAGTTAGTAATGGAAATTGTTCTGACAAATTGGGTAAATTGAACAAGTTACGAATTTATTCCTCAAAACGAGAAGTTTCGGAATTCCCAGTGAGCAAGCTAATGCGTATATCATTAACACTCCATTGATTTCATAATTAAAATGCTGGAAAGTAAATATAGTGTATGTTTTAAATGTTTTCATAGCTGTTTATCTTGATGCCTAGATCACAAGCCTTCTGATTGCAGACATCCATTAGCTGCACAATATACTGTGTGGCTTCATCAGAGGATGCTCTTACAATTCTCAGGGGGGCAAAACTCCTTCAGTGTGTCACCTATAATGAAGAAAACATCAATGAACCACTTTTGCATTTAGTAGTTTGAAAATTGTTCCAGAAGATTGAAAGACTAATAATTTGTGTCATGTTCGTGTTTTTAAAATGAACAACTGAAATTTATTTTTCATAGTTCTGGAAACTGAGAAGTCTAAGATCTAGCATATTTGATGTCTGATAAAAGCCTGTTTCCTAGCTATTGGATAGCTGTCATCAAACTAAAATACCATAAAAGTGAGTACAGACACAATTCCCATTCCTGTAGGGCAAGATAAAATAGGAGTTTCTGGGGGAACTAGGAGATTGTAATTTATCCTCAATCATTCAACATGAATCCAGCGAAAATTTAAAGAGCACTTAAGATATGGGCCAGACATAGTGCTTAGGACACAGAGATGAACCAATAAACAAACAAACAAATTTCAGAGGTCTTAGGAGGAAAACAAGCAAAGGTTAACACACATTGTGAGTAATGCAGTGCCAGGAAATATGAGGACAGTACACAGGGATCTTACAGGCAAGAGGGGCTGAGAGGATAGCTTGTGCTGGGTTCTGAAGATGAGCAGGAAGTGGGGGTGTCACAGGCAGTGGTACACATGTGTGCTGTGGCCAGGAAATCAGAAGGAGAATGGCTTGTTCCAGCCACTGACAGGCAGTGTAGACAGTGTAGTCCACTCGAATTGCCCAGAGAAAGCTAACATGAGCTACAAATGTCAATCATATAGGCAAACAAATGTGCTTTATGTAATCATATTAAAAAGTAAAACGAAATAGGTAAAATTATTCAAAAATATATTTCATTTAGTCCAATATATTTAATATTATCATTTAAATGTATAAGCAATGTAAAATGATGACGTACTTTATATTTTTATACTAAATCTTTTATGTGTGTTTTATACTTTGAGCACATCTCAGCTTGAACTAGCGACCTTTTAAGTGTCCAAAGCCACATGTCTACTGCATTGTACAGTGAAGAACTAGAGAGAAGGTGGACTTTTGTTCTGAGAAATGGGAATGGACAAATAGGAGCAAATTATAAAATTTACTTCTTTTTAAAAATTACAAAAATTATTTTTCATTAAGCTTATTGGGACATCTTAGGTATACAATATGACATTTATCATTGGGATTTGTACCTTTACATGATAGATCTTGGTTCTTATTCTTTTCCTCATTCCCCTGCCCTCCCTTCAACCCCCCCACCCCTCCCTATTTACAAATAGTTTGTTTCCATTTTTTCCATTTTTCATATTTTTTTCCTTTAATTTGCAACCAAGTTAATACGATTTTCTGGTATTTAAGATCTTTCAAGCCCTAAAATCCTACATTTCTAGACTATCTCAAAACTACAAAGAAGTATCCCAAACTGTTCATTCTCATTGTAACTTCTCTGCTTTCCTTCCTGATCTCTTCCCTTCTCCTCCTTTGCTTTCTTCGGTGCAATGGTATTTACAATGCCTGTGATCTGTCACTGCCACTATTCCCACATTTGTTCATACGTGAATTTTTCTTCAAAGAAATTTCCAAGTATAAACATTTGGCAAGCCTTCTGGTTGACGGCATCGGTACTTTTACCTACCATCAATAGCACATTGCTTTTTCCTTTGGAAGCAGTCATTAATTCCTTCATTTTCAGTCCATATTGTTTAGATGTGTTAGCCATGTTCTAAGTCCAAGGATTCATAAGCCTCTGGTTCAAGCTTGTGTTCTCAGGTACACTGGTTGGTTTAGTTATGGACACATGACATAAATCATGTTAATTAGGTTCAGTGAGAGCTCACATGGTGAATTTTGCTTGAGGTATTGAAATATAAGTATACTTTATAGAAATAGTCTCTCTCTTTCTGTTGATAAAACAACTGGTATAATAGGATATAGCATTGAGCGATGGCCCTATTTTGTCTATTGGAACCATGAGGGGAGATTTTACTTAAGAAGGAACAAACATAGAGAAATGCAGAGCAAGAGATAAGAGAACTAGAGCTTTGAACAACTCCTTTGTGCCCCTGGGTCCACCTGTACCTGAATTGAAACATAAACTCTTGGTCTTATAGTTTCTTCATTTCTCCCTCCCTCTCTCTCCCTCTGTCTCTGCTTGAATTTCCACCACTGCAAGGAAAACAACACCTCACTGGCTAAAGGGTTCAACCTCACTGTTGTGAACTAAAATCACACTTTTACAGAGTGGATTCCAGAACTGCATTACAGAAAAATATGTTAAGTAGAGAATTCTAGACTGGTGAAGTAGCTTAGTGGTAGAACATTTTCCTAGCAAATGTAAGCCCTTGGGTTTTATTCCCAGCACAAAAAGAACAAGGAGGAGGAGGAGGAAGAGGAAAAGGAGGAGGAAGAGGATGAGTAGATTATAACATCTATAAATATATGGGCACACATTTCTTCTTATGAGTTACTTTTAATTATTAATAAATTTGCTCATTTTATTCCACAAGTATTTGCTGCAAACATTCTACTAGGTGATATGATCTCTTTACATATTATATTGTTCCAATTGTTTACATTATTCTGTTTCTCACCCTTCTGTGATCTTCCAGCAGGAAAGATACTCCTGATCAGCTCTGAAAATAATAAAGATTTTGAAAGTAAAAATAGAAGTAAGATCTTTATGCTAAAAATGTTTTTATGCTTTTTAAAGCTGTGTCTCAATTAATTCATTCAAACTCCTTTTCTTTTTATCCCATTTATGTACATTTCATATTAACTTCCTCCATAATTTTCTGACTATAATTTTGAAGCACTTTGGAATTGATTGTTTCTCAAAATTGTCACTAGAATGAATAGGCAGTTTAAGAATATAGTCACATCTAGACTTTTTCCTAGTGCTTCAAAATTAGAATGATTATTTAAAATAAAAATTCCTAGGATACTTTGGTTTTTGTGTAGTAAATTAGAATTTTTTAGTTATAATATTTATATTTAGCCCATATCTCTTGGAAAATTATATTCAGCCTAAAGTCTTAGATTATTTGATTGATTAGGGAAAAATCTATAAGCATTGCATGATATCATAAAGGCATGGATTGGCTTTAAGACCTAGATCAGCAGCACTGAAATATTTTTAAACTATCCCAGTCTACTTGATGGCAAAGGATTATTTTTAATTATTATCTTAAATATTTTATATCCAAGAAATATTTTCTAAATATTATTCATATATTAATGTGTGGAAAATATTATTAATCATAGGTAAATACTGTGGATTTTAATGAATATTTATTAAATTTAATTACAGAGTGTGAACTCAAATGGTGGATTAGATGATCAATATTAATTTAGGCTGGAAAACCTGGGCTAATATTTCATTCTTAAAACAACAACAAAAATCTTGTTCTTGGGCTGGGGATTTAGCTCAGTGGTGCCTCCACCTGCCTCACAAGCTCAAGGTCCCAAGTTTGATTACCAGTACCAAAAAAAAAAAAAAAAAAATAGTTCTTAACTCTCTTTTTATATATTTTGTTCTTAAAACATTTTGGCCAAACTTTTTTTTATTAATGTTATCTTGAGATGCTTTTGAAGTTTATCTTAAAATTTTAATTGTCTTGCAAAAATAGCTTATACAATTGATTCATATAGTAAGAACTAGAGTTGGGATTGTGATCTTGCAATGAAGGCATCGCCACCCAAATTTGAGATGTGGACAAGGGGACTGAAAAAGAACCTCAGATTATAGTGGATACTTAGGATACTTCTTCTCTCTCAGTTTAATAAGCCTGGTGGAAATGTTATTGTGCTCACAGTACTTCTAGGGTGTAGCAATTTACCACACGATTTATCCTTGGATAGTACAGTAAATCTAAATAGAGCGACTTGGGAAAAGATTTTGTAATCAAGTATTGTATTAATAGATCATTCTCAAGTTGGCCTTTGATTCTAGCTGGTTAGTTTACTTGTACTGATTTCATCCCTTTATTCAGAAAATATTTATAAGGTGTCTGCAACATGTCAGACTTTGTCCTTACCACAAGTGTCAGCATGTTGAAAAGATGAACATAGCCTTGCCTTCACTGAGCTTACTATTTAATGAGCCTACTTATCTCTCTGTCCAAGCCTGTGTGGAAGGACCTAGAACAAAGTCTTTCTTAATTTTCAGAAGAGCTTTATTTTAGTTCCTATAAATTACAGTTCTATGAGTTTACTAGATAGTGCATCCAGTGTTGCATGGTAATATCTTGTTTTACACACTATGGTCCTGTGAATCCCAGTCCAATGTCCTACATGAGGAATATGTAGGTTATTTTATTATCTAGACTTCACTTTTTTATATATAGAATCCTGCCACAGATAGATCAAGATTATTGTGCCTTTTATTAAGTTACTACTCCAATCTGCAGCATGCACACCCCAATTACTTCATTAGAATGAAGTATAAATACACTGCCTCCCTCAGAATAATTTTAGAAAGAAGGTATTAAGAGACAACTGTGACCTAAGCCAGTTGCTGGATTCCATCAGCCAATGTAGCAATTATGATCAGTACTTCTTAGACAGATAATTGGACTAGGCCAAGCAGGTGTGGATAATTGCCTGCCACTTGAGAGCATGTGTTCTGAAGGAGCAAGAGCTCACAGAGCATTGCTCAGTGACTGTAGGACCTGCCAAATGACTGTCATCATGGCTAATGAAGGCCTGATAAATCTCCCTTAATTATCCAGATTTCTATGTGGTAAGATTTCCATTGACAGGAAGATACACCTTCAAGGATTAGCGCCTAGGAGAGTCCTCTCCATCTTTTCTAGTTTTTATAAAATAATTGAGTGGAAGACAGATCTGGTGGAATGTTAATGCCATGAGAACACCAGAATTGAATTTAAGGTATGTTTTAGTGAAAGAAAACAGTGTTCATCACATCAGCACTCTACTTTATTACTTCTGGATTCTCTGATCTTGGGAAGATAGATCTGTTAAGCTGTTTAGTAATTTTTTAGTGTTCTTATAAGCCTTGGCCTTACGTTGTGCCTTTGGAGATGCAGGATTTTGGATTATTATTGTTCTGTAACACGGTTGGGATGAAGTTGATGTAGAGTTTTCTTTTTGTGGAGACAGAAACTCTTCCCCTCACTCTTCCTGAACCTGTTTTAATTAAAGTGGCTTTCACAGACCTAGCTACTACTGAGCTCCCCATAACTGCAGGAAAATCAACAAAATTAAAATAAACATGCTTATATGAAAGGTAATGTAAAATTTTATATTTGACCTTTGAAGCCATCTCATGGGATGGTTATTCTTAAACTTGTTTTACAGATAAGAAAAGTAAGGCTGTACTGCAGATTCGTTTAAAGTCACATGACTTGGAAGAGGTAGATCTAAATCCAAATTTAGTTCCAATTAATCCAATGTATTGTTCCTTGAAAAGTACTGAATGCCACTCAGAAAGTCGGCTTCTGCATCATGTGGTCTCCAGATTTTACTCTAAACTGTTTTGGAGTTATCCAGTAATGTGGCAATTAAATTAGAGTGTCCACCTGATTGGCTTTGGGATGCACTCAGGGATTGGTGGGGCACACTTTTGGATGTGTCTAGGTGGGTAATAGAGGTATGGCCTGGTAGTCCATGTCCAGTACCTTGTACTTTTTTCTGGCTCTCTTTCCCTGCTCTGCTTTCTGGCAGGATCTTTGCTACACTGTGCCCTCTGCCACGATGCTTCTGCTTTGGAGCCCAGTTTAGACCAAATCCCCTGAAACCATGAGCTAACTGAAACCTATCCTTTGAGTTGTGGGTCTTGGGTGTTTTGTCTCAACAACTAGAAACTTGACTAATATAAAAAAATAAAGGTAATAAAAATGCAATCTTTTTTAAAGCAATAATGGTAGCATAGCTTAATATAGTTTGTGGTTTGATATCTGAGTTCAAATCTCAAGTCCAGTCACTTGTTTGACCTTGAACGAGTGATTTATATTCTCCAAGAGACAGTTTCTGTTGTCTACATTGGAAACAAATACCTTTTAATAGTGTTGCAAAGAGTAGCAACCTCATCCACGTAATAATAATTTGATGATGAGGCAACTACTGTCTTGGGATCCTAGATGTTTACTAGGTGCCAACATAGTCCACATATATTATTTCTGAGCCTTGTAGCAATGCTATGAAACACTTACTTTAATTCCTAACTTTTAAATGGGAAGATGAACACTAGTGAATTTATGTGACTTGCTCAAGATCAAATGGTCTTCAAGAAGGTGTTTTAGGATTTGGCCAGGAATGAACACGCATATTCTTTGCTGTGTTGAGTTGTTACAAAACTGTCTTTGAAAAAGACCAAAAACTTCCAAGGATCCTGGACAAGCAATTGATTTTAAATCAACTATGAGTTTGTTCCATGAATACCCTGCATGTCCTCCTCATTGTTCACCATATTATGATTTTCTTTTGGTGAACCACCTCTTTTCCATTAAGGGCTGTGAAGTGGGAACTTTCTGCCTTCCCAGTGGAGCAGTCAAAGGTGAAAGGTATCCAGGAGGTCATCACAGGCACCTTCCATCAGCTTCCTTCTTACTACTGGAGCATAGCCACAGATGGGTACTTTCTTCTAGAACTGAATCTCAGTACCACAGATAAACAGACGGACACTGAACCTTCAAGGGAGTGAGAAAAAGAGTCGATGCGAATGAGTTGGTCAGGTGGTTCCACAGCACCTCCTTCATGAGATAGAGAAAGGAGGTCCTTTTCCTGTTTCTTTTCCCATTCTGGAGTTGGATCCTCCAGCCTTCCCTGCAGCTCTGTGGGAATTCATGTGTCTCAAGTTAGCCAGTGTTGGATTCTGTTGATTGCAATCAGAGTATCCTAACTATTACACATATAAGGTTTCACTGTATGTCTTTGATTTCAAGAAGCCATAAATTGAATATGGATCCTGGAGTTTTAGGCAGCAGTAGTAGGATGATAGTCAGCGTTCAATATATACAACTGCGATGTGGTTTGAGGAATGGGAAACATGAAAAAATGAAATATATAAAAAGTGTTAGAACTGAGAAAATAGTCTATTATCCTTATTAATAAATTATAGCAGGATAAGAATTATGACAAATGAGCATTTTATGTACCTAGAGCTCAGAAGAAGTGGGGGAAATGTGCCAGAGGAGTGAACTCTAAGACTCTCTTGATGGCTTCTTTGAGAATTCTTGAATTTATTTGCATTTGGTGTGAGAAATCTCTGGGTTTGGCTGCCAGCTAATTTCCAGAAGTTGCAGGCAGTTCTGGTTTACTGAGTGGGAGGTTTGCAGGAAAATAGCAGTGCAGCAGTAGGCAGAGGGTGTACAGTTAGTGGGCACTTATCTTTGAGAGATTTTTATAGCTTCCTACACAGAGTGGGTGAAAAATTAGCCAGAATGTTGGAGGAGGAGGAGCTTGTCAATTTGGCTTCCTATCAAACTCTGTTAAGGAGTTAATTCTTAGTCTTTTATTTATTTATCTTTTAGCATTTATTACTAAGTCATGTAAATCTGAGCTGGCAGTTTTGATTGATAAACTAATGATCCCTGCTTCTCACAAAGTAGCTATCATTGTTGCCCTGAAATAACGACACCTTTGCCCAGGGTTGGGAAGAGGTGAGGGTGAACGAAGTTCCAGCAGCCACAGGAGGAATGAGGATTTGGAGCTGTTTCACTGAAGACAAAGAGATGCCCCAAGGAAACCATTTTCCAAGCTACTGTTTTGACTTGCAGGTGGCAGTGACTGAATTGGAAGACAGTGTGATAACGAACTGCAGGGGGATCGAGAGGAGGGGTCTATTAGTCACTCCAAGCACACTTGCGGCTCGGATCTTGCCATTCTGTTTGTGTTTCTGTTTCCTCCTCTGTAAAACAAGAGCAACTATTCATAATTTGACTATCATTTGTATCAGGCTTAATGATTTAAAGCTGCATGCTCACACATGGCCCGGTTTATCAGAGCTCTACATTTAACGTGGTGATGTATCTCTGCCCTATCACTTCCTTGCTCAATAAATGAGGGCAGTGACAAAACTCTTTGTCTCAGTTCCTCATTTGGAAAATGGAATAATAACACCACCTACCTCATTATTACTTTATTATAGAAATTATTCTAGTGCCTCTAACAGGCTTAGCAGGGTACAGAGTAAGTATTCAGTAAATGTTATCAGCTATCACTTAGTAGTAGGGCATGAGGATGTTTGTGGATGGGTGCTATGTAGATATTTCATAATTTCTATCAACATGGATTTGAGAAATTACAGTTCCCTAGTCAAAGCTGGTTGCCACATTTTTTTTCAATAAAGTTTCATTGGCTCACAGCCACGATGATTTATTTACATATTGTCTATACAATTTATTTCTTGCTACAAAAGCAGAGTTATGTAGTTAAAACAGGGATGCTATGGTCTGTAAACCTAAAATATTTACTATCTGGTCCTTTACAGAAAAAGTTCACCTGTGATAGTCATCAAGAGAAACAGAACAATCTCATGTTACATGTAATTTATATTTATTTAGTAATAGAGTGTATCATAACTTAACCTTTAGTCTCTTGATAAGTAATAAACAATTGTAAAATTTCTATTTTCATTAACAAATAATTATTCTGTAAATGACATATCGTAAAGTGAGTATATCTCTAAGAAAGATTCCATCATGTGAAATACTGTAGGTAATTATTTGTGACCCTCAGTTAACATGTTTGCAGATTTACTGACAGGACTTTATGAAATTTCTCAACACAGAAGTTGTCAGAGCTGAGTACTGCATTAAGTTGTCAGTTCTAATTCCTTATAACAGAGTTTATCATTAATTAGCTTCTTTGATCAAGCCAGAGGTTGCCGTTCCCAAAGGAGAGAAAAAAAACCCCACAACACTGAAGTTCAAGAAATTGACTACTTGTCAGATAAATTTAGCTATCAGGATTCCTACCTATCACAAGTACTGTAATGGGTGGTCACTTCTTCCATCTTCTTTTTTTTTTTGGTATGGGGATCAAACTCTGGACCTTGCACTTGTGAGGCAGGCAGCGGCACCACTGAGCTAAATCCCCATCCACTTCTATCTTTTAGTTTAGTGGTGCTGCTTTTGGGTCAGGGTATAGGTTGCATGGGTAGATCATCAAACTTCCTGTAACCACATCTGTATCACAACATCTGCTCTCCTCAGAGAGGCTTGCACCCTCTGGATAAGTATTATTCTTTTAAATAAGATGGTGTTATTCCTAAAACACTATTCCTTGAGAAGTGTGCTTTAATAAGAAAATATGATTATGGAAATAATCATATTTTTATCCTTAGGTAAGATCATCTGTTTTTTTCAACGTCTTTCACCTGCAAAGATATAGCTTAGGATTCACTATTGCTGTTCAAAAGGTGATGTGCTGGCTAGTAGGTTTGTGGATTTTCTAACTTAGTCCCAGCAGTACTATATTTCAGAGAACAACTGTTACGTTAAACTAGGGTCTAAAACTTGAAAGCTTATATGGCCCAGGAAGGTAATATTAATGGTAAAGTGGAGAGCCCAGAGCCCTTCTGCAGACAAGGGCTACTATGTTGTCCTACGTTCTTCCTACCACTCCTAGAAATAATTATCTACTTGTGAAACTGTCCCAAGATTTAGAAATCTGCAATGGTGTTAAGATAAACCCACAATCACATATTCCTGACCAGTTGAAAAGTCTGATAGTTTGCTTCTAGTTATAAGCCATAACAAAAAAATCCATGAAGTCAGAGCTAGAATGAGTGATTCAGAAATGGCTCAGGATGAGATGTTTACAAATAAAGTTATGAACAGCAAGGAATTCTTCAAGGGTTTTGTTATTACTCAGATCAATCAGCAGTATGAGTTACATTGTATAATCCTCTATTTTCTTCTCTGAGGACTAAGTGGGAACATACATGTAAAGTATTTTGTTTAGTCCTTCATACGTGATAAGTGCTACATACATATTAGCTAATATAAAGGGTAAATTGGACTTTATTTTATGAAAATATTGTTGAATGAATCTTTGATCTAGAATTATTTGATTTGCTTTTCCAGATTAGCCCACATTTATGACTTAGACTTGCTTATTACACTCCTATTTCCTGGATAGCCAGTATAATGGGCACTGTGTTTACATTTTTATGACCAAACTTACGGAAGAACCAGAAAACTCTGTAGCTTAGTGTTATGGCTTATATCTAGATATTCCCTGAAAGCCTCATGCAATCAGACATGAGGCTTTTCAGGCTTTTTCAGAGGTGGCTGGATCTAGAGTGGGTGACACTGGGAATGATTCATGGTACAATGCTAGGCTCAAGGGCACTAGGATTAAAGGTGTGAGTGCTACCTGCCTGAGTAGTCTGGATAAGATAAGGGGGGCAGAAAGCCACTGTTGAGACTCTTTATTGCTTTTGCTGTCTTCTGCACTCAATGAATTGCTTCTTCTCTGGGATGCTCTCTGCCATGTGCCACTTTCCCCCAGAGCCAGCCAACTAGGGGCTGAAACCTTTACAAACTGTGAGCTAAATAAACTTTTCTCAGTTTAACTTTGGGTGTGAGGTAGTCTGTCTCAGCAATGAGAAAATTAACTAAGACAGCATTTGGTACCAGAAAAGTGAGGCTGTTGCTGTGACATTACTGGGTCATGTGGCTCAACGGCCTTTGGAACTGGCCTTTGGGAAGGGAGAGAGTTGGGAAAGGTTTGACGATGTTTGCTGAAGAAGTAGAGTTGAAATGACTTAGGCTGTACTTACGGTTTGTGTCTGGAGGTCCCCCAAAGCCTCATGCAGTCATAGATGGGCTTTTCCAGATGTAGGTGAATCTAGAATGTGTGATTGATTCATGGTGCAGTGCTAGGATTAAGGGTGGAGAATTACTGAATCAGTCCACTGAATGGTTTAGCACTGCCCTAATCTTGGTAGTCTGGATACAATATAAGGGACAGAAAGGCTTCTCTTCTCTGCATGCCATGAACTGTTTCTCCTCTGTGGTGCCCCTCTGCCAAGCCACCCCATACCTGAGCTAAATAAACCTTTCCTCCCTTAACTTGTAGGTCTTGGGTATTTTGTTTCAGTAGTGAGAAAAGTAACTAAGATAGTCAGGAGCCAGAACATTGGCATGCAGATTCAGACCGTGGATGCCAGGGACTAGTACTATATTCTGTTGCTAAGGACAAATACCTTTCGTCCTAACAATGGCTCTCACTATTACTGAGTGATGGATTTTTATGGTAACCACCACAATGGCAGATTGAATCAGGAGAGGACCGTGAAGTATGTTTTAATGTGGAAAGGGTCTTGGGCTCAGCAAACTTCTGGTGAAACTATTCTTATGAGATGTTATTGGGGATTACAAGATCATAGGCCATTAAAGACCTCTCAACCTTACTGTTCATCATTTTAGACATCTAATCTGGAATATTTTGTCTGGGACTTCATTATCTTAATAAGCCACTTAACTGTAAAATTATTGTTTCCTGGAAAATCACTATGTCTACTACCAAAATATTTTATCCCAGGCTGTCAAGAGACAACGTGGTCTTAAATTTTTTACTCAGTGCTTCAACTACCAGCCAACATTTAAATAAAGTAGAAAGTGTATATTCTTCCCTAGTGGAGAAACTATTTTTCCATTGCCTTATTCATTCATTTTTCAGAGATAGGTACACACATAAACATTTATTATATGTAACATAATATATTTTCTATTCAACTTTAGTTACTGGCATATGGCTTAAATTCACGTTACTTTGTTTACTACTTTCATATGATAAACTACATGTGTACCTGTTGATTTTTTTTTTTTTTTTTTTTTT
>NW_022900915.1:12458960-12582093 GCF_012274545.1 Fukomys damarensis
CTTTTTTTTTTTTTTTTTTTTTTTTTTGTACCTGGGATTGAACTTTGTTCCTTGCGCTTGCAGGGCAGGTGGTGGAACAACTGAGCTAAGTCCCCGGCACCTGTTGATTTAAATTGTGTCACTTGTTTTAGATTAAGGTCTTATTTTAATCATTATAAAAAAGTATAATTGTCATCATTTCTCTCAAGGTATTAATCTTGCCAAATTGGTACATTTATATTTGTGTTCTTACTTTTATTCCTGTGGTAAGATGAGTTTCTCAGGCAGAGTATCTCTCTGTTGTTACTTATCTCTTTTTCTCATTCATTTTATTAATCTTTACCACCTGTTAAACTCTTTGACTTCCATGGATTGTTTTTTTTTTTCCCCCCTTCCAGTCCTTTTAATGACTGGCTTATTTGGAACAGCAGCTGAAAGAAAAACCTTTGAGGCAGAATCTGTTCACACAGATTCTGACAAGCCTCAGCTCAGGGCAAATTTCCAAAGGATAATTATAGATGTCGCTGCAGAATTCATGATGGTCAGATTGTCAGAAATCTTATTTATAAATGCTATCCTAATGCTGTAGGGAGATCTCTATTTTACTGTGGAGAAGGAAAATTTTGAAATCTGCAAAGCTGCCTGAGTTTGCCTCTATCTCTAGTTCTCCGCTCTAATTTTGCATTAGCATCTCCTGTGGAGCTTTTGAAGGATATAAATAAAAGTAAATTCAGCCACTAACATAACTTTTCTCAGCTAGTGTTTATTACTAACTGGAACTGCACTCAGGATTTGGCACCATTCTGTGCATTGTACACTCATCATTAACTAGTACAGTTCTCCCAGACAGCCTAGGAGTTAGTCGCTGTTGTAGGGTTATATTACCAAGGAAAACACTGAAACTCAGGAGAGGTTAAGTAGCCTGGCCAGAGTCACGCAAATAGTGCATCTTAGAGTCACTTCAACCCAAAGCAGCCCAACTCTGAGTTCACACTTTTAAGGAGCACATCTTCTGCTGCTCCTTTAGCATCTTTTAATTTTAGCTGTAGATTAGGGTTTGTTAGGTTAATGTCACAAAATGAAATTCATTGCCTGCTTCTCAACTCTTATTAATTTGATTTCAATACCTTATTTTAATCATTGTTGACTTTCAAATATACTAGACATTTACTCTCTAGTGAGCACAGAGATTGGTGTCCAGGCTGAATTTAACTAAATCAAAACCTGGTGGGTAGGACTTGATTATCTGCAGCTTGAATCCCCTCTGGTAATTTTGATGTGTGTGTCACTTATTACCTAATACCAGAAGAAAGGCAACTGCACTACTAATTTACACCTACAGAAAGATTTGGGATGTCACTCACATTACCATAAAAATGGCTGAATACTTTCTGTTTTCTATTTTGAGTTATTTATTTATTAAAGATAAGTTATTCAACTAAAAAGAATACCTTTCCAGTTGTGGCATATGAAATATCTTCAAAGGGATTTACTTAGACACATTTCACTTTCCTTAAAATTATATCATAGAGATACCGCCAGTATGACTGGAAGGGGCAGTTTATTGTGGTATAAAGCATCAATTTTGGACTCTAATTAAATCTTATATTTGTATCTATGTGACCTTGAAAAATATATTTATTCCTTTGACTTGATTTTCTCATTTGTGAAATGAGTACTTTATATATATATTTTTGTGAACATTAAAGAGGTTTAGCACAAAGTTAGCAAAAAATACTTAAGTGAATGAATGAATGGTATTCATGATGTGCCTGGAAGAGTCTTGGCACCAGAAGGTAGTTGGACGTACGGCCAGAATAGAGTGGCTTAGGGGAGGGAAAAGCCAACAAGTGGAGTCCAGTGTGGAAATTAATGTTTATATTCCAATTCAAATAATACTTTTATATAATATAAATTTTTATGCTGATGAGGTAGTACTTTATTTTCTAATCTCTTCACTAACGATGCACACTCTAAATCTTACCATTACAGTAGCTGTTATGGTTTGTATCTAGATGTTTCCCCCAGGGCCTCTTGACCTCATAGGTGGGCCTTTTAATGATTGGATTATGGGAACTTATAGCTAACTTGCTAGTCGGAGGTGGGGTCTGCTTGGAAGAAGTAGGTTCTTGGAGGTGGGTGGGTTCATCTCCCTACCGCCTTGTCCCTCTGCTTCGTATCTGTCACAAGTGGGCAGCTATTCCAAGTAACTAAGATAATAACTGAAGATAACTTGCTGTGATAAGATTGTGTGCATGGTGATAATGTGACCAGCCAGCATAAGAAGGACTCTTCACTGAAATTACTGGCCCAACCTGAGAACTATGGCCAAATGGCATAGAAAATGGTAGGGAATTACAGTTGGGTTGAATCTGTTCCAGTGGCTAGGCACCTGAATTGTCATAATCTTTGGTGATTTTTATGTTGTTGCACAAACAGTGCTTCAAAATATTAAATCACAGTTATTGTATGAATTTGATTCAGGAAATTAGAGAAAAATAAAAGATAAAATGACACATTCAGGAGATTTTGGAGTCATGATTGAACATTTTCAAAGTCACTGTGCCTTTCAGAATAAAAATAGTTTAGATCTGAAAATATTTATATGTAGTAGGGAAAGTTTTGCTATATAAACAAAGAAAGCAAATATATTAAAATAATATATGTTTCTGATTTAAATTGTTAAATAGTAAAATTATTTTGGGGGAATTATAATTAATGCATAAAATGATAAATTTATGTGGAAAAATAAATTTTATGAGGAAAGAAAACATGCATTTCTTTTCCTTTCTTCAAGAACATTATATGAAAACTTTTTTTCTGGGTCAGCCTAAGAAATCTCATGTTCATCAACAGATGAATAAATAAAGAAAATGTGGTATTTATACACAACGATGTACTACTCTGCCATAAAGAAGGATAAATGTGAGTAATTTATAGGAAAATGGATGCACCTTGATACCATTAGCTTAGGTAAAATAAATCAGACACACAAGGTTAAATATCATATGGTTTCTCTTACATGAGAAACTCAAATAATACAGAGCAAAAAAAAAATGGTCGGAGGCAAAAGGGAGACAGGTCTTTTGCAAAAGGGAAGGGTTATTGAGAAGGAAGGAAAAGGGGATGAGAAAAGAATTAATATGTGTTATGTTCATATACCAACTCCTCGTGAGGAATGTAATCATTACTGAAAACATGTACTAGTGAAAAATAAAAATTGAAAAGAAAAAGATGTTATTGCTCAGGTAAAAAGAACAGTTCTAGTATTCCTAGTCTCTTGAGTATTTCCATTTTGGGATGACATCTAGAGAAAAACAGATGAAGAGTGTATAATGTTGAAAGTACATGTACACCAAATTGTTGAGTCCTTAGGGACTTCAGGACACAAAATTCCAGGACAGAGCTCTAAGGGGACATCAGAATTTTCTGGATATTTTTTAGATATTTGTGCAAAGCAGCTCAGTGGCATTTATTTCTAGGTCTTTAGTAACTGTCTCTTCTTGACTCAAGGTGAAGATCAATCCGAGTCATGTAATATCACACGCTTTTTTATTCCCAATGGCCCAGGTGGTTGATGTCATTTCTGAGGAGTTTCAGAGCAGAAATAAAACCCTATGATAATTCATATTCATGCTGTATTGATTCACGATGCCCTTAGATGCTCTGATCAAATTCTAAACCTGATTCTAAGTTGACATAATTATTTATTGACTTATTTCCAAAAATAAAGGACAAATTAGGATTTTTTTAGTTGCAGTTTTAATCCAGTAACAAAAGAAACAAACGCTCATTATAGAATATTGGTCAAATTCTGAAATGTATAGAATCAATAAGTAAAATCATAGGCAACTCTCTTACAATCTGAGTGCATCTTCTTCCAGCATTTTCTCTATGTATAAGGATTACTTACTCAACTTTAGCCCTGTTGGTATTTTCAGTAGAGTAAGTCTTTGGTTTTGGAGGATGTCTCCTGAGTTGTGTGGTGTTTATAGCAGCCATCACCTCTGCTGCCTAGATGCCCCTCCTCTACCACCCAGTCATAACAAGAGAAAATGTTTCCAGACATTTCCCCTTGTCCAGTGGTGTGTGGTGAGGATGAGAAGATTGCCTTCAGTTGTTAGCCACTATTAACTCTTATAGCAAAACTGCACAATGCAAATTGGTGGCTAAAATCTTCTGAATTTTCTCTGAAAGTCTTTTGTGTAAACATTCAAAAAGTTAGCTGGGTGTGGTGGCACATGCCTGTAATCCCAGCACTCGGGAGGCTGAGGCAGGAGGATTGCTGTGAGTTCAAGACCAGCCTGGGCTACAAAGTGAGTTCCAGGTCAGTCTCAACTACATAGTGAGACCCTGTTACAAAAAAACAAAACAAAACAAACAAAAAAGATTCAAAAAGTTAAGAGTTCAATGAAAGCTAAGGGCATTCATACCTAAAAAGAATCCTTACCCAGATGCTACACTGCTTAATGCAAAACCTCAAGAACTCATATTTACAAATGTTTACTTCATTTTAAAGTAAAACAAATCTATAAGGTATTGTTACATGAAGGGACACTTAAACTCCCTGAGCTGTTTTCCTCCTCTGTGAAACTGGAATTCTGACTCCTATGTCACAGAGTTGTTAACTGTGTTCATTCAGGAAACATTAATGTGTGCATCTATTAAGTACTGTGCACAGTGGTATGGGTTAGGGGAGAAATGGTGGTAGTAGACATCTGATAGCAAGTAGAGAAAGCAAAGGTGATACTTACCCATTGTGCTAAGTACTCTGAAAGAAAGAAGAATTCTGAGAAGCAGGTTCAAGTTTCTAAGGCATCATGGAAAGTCTGTCTACTGTCTAAGGGTATAACGGAGGTGCAAGAGCTGAGATACAATAAGAAACCAAAAAGACAAAAGAAGTGCTATCGCAAGGTTCCAAGGTATGAAGACTAGTGATACTAAGAGATGGGAGGCAAAAGGTCTACAAGTACTGCCATCCAAAGTGCGGCCCACTGACTACTGCCATATTCACATTCTGTTTCTGATCTACAGGAAGAAGATTGAAGGAGAATGTAAATCAATGCAGTGCATTCTTTATTGAGAAAGTTTGATAAAAGGAAAGTCAGCTTAATGCAGTAGTATTCTGGGCCACATAATCTAGGTACATTTTGGTATCCAGACTATCTCAGTAACAATTCCCAAGCTGGCTACTTTTAATAGTATTGGTAAAACAAAATTGGAAGTGTCAGAGTCCAGGCAAGGTACAGCCTTAAGATCAAGGAAAGGATTCCAAATTTTATCCAATAATGATGAGAAATCATCGATGAATATAAGCAGGAGACAAGAATGCCTGCTGTTCAGAGAGACAGGTACTCTACTGCTCTTGAAAACATTTTGTCAACTCTAAATTGCCAATGAATGTGAGCTTTGACTCAATAATCTCATTTAGTTAGGGCTTGTCTAGCCATTGTGCCATTGATTTCTCCTAGATTAGTCTCATTAAGATATGTCATGAATCTCTTGGGGCCATCTGGCAACATAAATTTTTTATTGTGGTAGGTATATTCAACATGATTTTGAGACTCTTTCTTTCTATTACAAATAATATTTAGTGCTCGGGAATTAAATAACATCTCCCTCTACCTCAGGACTAGGATCTTAAAATAAAATCTTTTTTGGGGGGGCAGTCAATAGTACATGTTCACACCATATATATAATATATATATATAATATAATATATAATATATAATCACAGAGCTTATTATTAACATTATTTATTTGTATACATTTTGCTAAAAATAACAACTAATTAAAGTCTAGGAGCTTCCTATCTTTGCTTCAGTCATGGGGGCAGTTTTAAGGTGTTCATCGAGAGAATCTTGTGAGTTTATCTTCTTATTATTCAGATCAATTCCAGGGTATGGAAAAGCTAGCATTGACTGATTTGCCCCAGAATAATAATTACTTTCTCTTTTCTTTCCCTCGATTTCTCTTTTTAAAACTTCTTTCTTGATTAGTTCCTTCCCTCTCTCTGTCACCGTTTTCCCTTCCTTCCTCCTTTCCTATCTTCCTTCCCTTCTCCCTCTCTCTTCTCTCCTTCTGTCCCCCTCTTTCTATCTCCTTTGTCTCTTCCTTTCCTTCACAGTGACTTACTAAGCATTCACATATTATGAGCTCATCTACACTGGTCCCTGAGAACACCATAGTCAAAAATACACACAGTCTCTGACTCAAAGAAGGTTCATTCTTGAGGGAATGCTGGCGAGTAAGGAGAAACAACTCAATTTGATCTGTGCCACAGGGAGGAAGCTCATGGTGTGTATTGGACAACAAAAATAAGACATCTGACTTGGAACTGTGGTCTGAATAGCTTCAGAGATGAAAGGATATCTAAGTTGAGGCAAAGAATAAAACATTATTATGTTGAAGATTTAGAGATGGTGAGGGTGTTTTTGTAGAGATTTATGTGTGAAAGCTAGTGTGAAATGCAAGTTGCAAGTATAAGTTGCAATAAAAAAAGAAGTTAAGTCTGGCCGTAGTGTGATTGGAGAGGAAAGAGGTGGGAGAGGTGAGTGGGAGAGAGATCACAAAGGACCTCATAAACAATGCTGATGACTGTGGACTTTAAATTTGCAGCAATGAAGAGTATCTGAGCGATTTCGATAGGTGACTACATTTGCCTTCTACAGAAATTATACTGGATCTGGAAAGGCAAATGGATTAAAGGGGAAAGGTCAGTGTCAGCAGACCACATAGAAAAATATCTGAGAATTATAAAGCAGAATGAACAAAGGAAAACACCATGCATGGAGGTGACAAGATGTTATGAGTCATTAGATACTCAGAAAGCTGCTGACTAGTTTGTAGTGGTCACGGTTCACTGCAGAAAAGCAAGAACTGAGAACAGGTGTTCCAATCTGTGAGTTGCTTTTCCAGTTAATGATGGTTTAAGAGTAATCATTGCTTATTCTTCATCCCGCCCCCTTACCTACCCCAAATAGCTGAGTTTTTCTTAGTCTTAATGTGGGGACTTTCTTTTTGCTCTTAATTTTACTCTTGGGAGCTGTCCAAAGTTCTATTGCGGCATTAAAATATAAACTGACTTTTACAAAACATGAAGGGGATATTATACACGAAGCTGTCAAGGGAATGATTGGAAGTGAGTCCCAAATGTTATATCAAACCATGCAGATTTTAATCTGTTCCCCTAAGGTTGTTTGCAACACATACCTGTGATAGGAAGAAGGGGATTAATCAAAGAATGAGTGTGTTTAGGACTTTTGGGAACTCAGCATAGACTGAAGCACACTGGGGAATATTGAGGAGATGTGAGACACTGCCCCTGCCCTGAAGTTGTCTAGTTTAAAAAGCAAAAGCTAACACACATGAAAACAACAAGGCTTTTAACAGAATATCTAAGAATGTGTTTTAGCTGTGTACCTCAAAGTGTAGTGTCTAGTTATTCAGAAAGCAAAGAGGATTAGTGGGCTTCAAGGAGTCAAACATTTTTGGAGGAACTGAGATTAGATGGCAGAGCTAAAGGGTAGGAGAGGTGACAGCATAGATATGTGAACGTGCCATGGTAAAGCACCAAGAAATAGTGGGAACGAGGCACAAGCAGTTGGGTGTCAACAGTGGATGACTTTGAAGCCAAATACAGAAAACATGAGACATGGAAACCCAGTGAAGGCTTCAATGCAGAGCTGTTACATGGTAAGAACCAAGACATGACATGTAAAGGTAGGAATTCCCAATGATGAAAGTCATTCTGTGGTATACCTAAAATGTGCCAATAAAGTTAATGAAAAAAATTAACATATCCCCTTGAGGAGGGGAGAATGGTCATCCTAGCTCCCATTGTAATTTGTCTCACTTAGACATCCTAGCCAAGTCAATGCATGCCTGGCCTCCTCCTGTCTCTGGAACATTTTGGGGGTGAGATAAAATGGCAGTTGTGAATGTGTTTTGTGTACAAGATCTTCCTAAGTCTTTATTGTTGCTATCATTACTGACATCATTACAAGTTTTCCTTATGTTTGACCAAGTACTTTTTTTCAACATCTAGTCCAAGTAGCTGCCTCAGAGGCCTCTCTTGCTGTTTCTGTCGGGTATCTTCTTTTTCATCATACTGCCTTACAGAATTCTCTGGCCAATTGGGTCCTTTGGTGCATTTTCATCTCCACCATCTTATACACTTGTGGTTTGAAAGAATTCAGGGTGGTTAAACAACCCAACAAAACACACAATAAGCTGAATTTAGTATTTAAAACAGTGGAGTGGTATGATCCAAAGTCTAATCTTTGACTTGAGTATGAGGACCCTGTGGTCATGGCCCAAGTCTTCTATTTCTTTCTGAGTTCCCCAAGGACATTGCTTCTCTCTAAAAAAACTCCCTGATGGACTTCCAGGAGGTAGATTGTTGCTGTTTCTTGTTCTGAAAAGTGCCAGCTCAGCACCTTTTCCGTCGTGGCCTTCAGTTAGTATATTTAGATGTCCAAGATGTTATCACAGATGGCATTTAGTTGGGTGGCTTCAATGATTGCCTATTGTTGACAATAGGACTGTTATTTCTTGAGCTCAGCTGTGTTTGTTTAAATCCTCAATTTCTGTAACTGTTTTACAAGGTACTACTCTGTATTTTGCAAGGAAAGACTGATCATTTTTTCTGGAGTTCCCTAAAATAATGAAGATCCACAAAGACATGACTTTTGATTGATGATGGTATTTAAGAAGCTATTTAAAGAGTATTAGGTTTCCTGGGTTTTTTTCTTTGCTCAGGATCAGCTTTTTAAGCTGCTCTTTCTCAGCAGCTTCATCCTAACAAGGAACACTCTATTTGCATTTCATTTTTATTTTTAGGCATTTGCAAACAAGTCTACCCTGAAATAGCTATTTCTCTATCCAGAGGAGGGCAGAATAATATAAAAATTCATGGGCTCATTGCACAAATACTCATCCAGCAAGTAAAGCAGGGGAGGCCCTCTTCTAGTCATTAAATATTGAGGGATGTGAGACAACCCAGTCCATACCCTCAAGAAGCTTACAGGCTTGTGAGCGTGTGATTAATTGTAATGATGATAATTGCTTTGAAAGGTAAATACTGGAGCCTCTCAGAACCTTCAAGGTGTAAAAAACTGCCAGATTTAAATCGTAGTAATATAACTAATTTGTATTCTTTAAAGATATCCCTGGATCTAAGGTTTTATTTATTATTTTTTTAATGAAACAACTCATTTGGGCTAAACACTTACATATCACATAATCCTCAGATTTAAAATTTAAGATTCAGTAGAATCCAGCGCCTTAACAGAATTGAGCAATGGCAGCCATAATCAAACTTAGGTAATTTTTGTTACCCAAAATCAAAACACTTTACCCATTAGCTTTCCTTTCCCAATCCCTCCCCTCTAAATTTAGGCAACCACTAAGCTGCTCTCTGTTCCCATAGACTTTCTCACTCTGGGAATTTCTTTTTTTTCCTCAGTATAAACAGTGCTAAAAACAATAATAAGAAAGAACCCAATATCTGAGGAAATGTAAATCCTGCAAAGTGAGCTGTCACACCGTATTAGAGTGAAACCAGACACCAACAGAAACATAGATTATAACCACTCTTTTTTTCTTTCTCTTTTCTCTTTCTTCTCTTTCCTTTTAAATTTTTCATATAAGGGAAACCATACAATGTACAAGCTTGTGTGTCTGATTTACTTTACTTAATACTATGGTCTCAAGGTGCATTCATTTGCCTACACAGGCCTCAATTTTGTCTTCCTTAATGGCAGGATAGTGCTTTGTTGTGTATATGTATGACATTTTCTTTATCCATTCACACTCTTTTTTTAAATTCATTAGGTTGATTTGTACATCTTAGGTGCACAATACGATGACATTCGTCATTGGAATTTGAATCTTTACATGATGGATCTTGGTTCTTATTTTTCCCCAGTCCCCTGCCCTCCCTTCAGCACCTCCACCCATCCTTATTTACAAAGACTTTATTTTCATTTTTTTCTTTTCTCATATTTATTCATGTCTCTTCTTTCCTTTCCCCTAACCTTCATACTTCCCTTCCTCCTCCCCTTTGGACCTTTTCTTCCTGTTTTACATTATCTATTATACATTTTGATTCTCATTTACACTTTCATTTTCTCACACCAGAGAAACTATTTGGTATTTACACATGTGTGTCCTATTTGTTTCACTTAAGAGTATGGCCTCAATGTGCATCCATTTAGCTATAAATTTTTCTAGTTTATTGTTCTTTATGGTTGAGCAGTACTCCATTTTATTAAAATGAAATACATCTTCTTTATGCAGCTGATGGGCTATTGGGCTGTTTCCAACTTTTATCTATTACAAGCTGTGCCGCTATAAACATGGATGTACATATATCACTGTGGTATGATTCTTTTAATTCTTTTGGGAAGATACCCAGCAGGAAATAGCTGGGTCAAATGGGACCTCTAATCCTAGCTCTTTGAGGCATCTCCATATTCATTTCCACAGTGGTTGCACCAGTCTGCACTCCCACCAACAGTGAAGAAGTGTTCCTTTTCCCAAACAACACTATCTGTATTTGTTATTCGTTGATTTCTTAATAGCAGCAATTCTTTCTGGAGTGAGGTGGAATTCCAGCATTGTTTTCATTTGCATGACCCGTGAGGTTGAACAGTTTTTCATGTGTTTATTTGCTATTTCTACTTCTTTGTCTGGGAAATGTCTCTTCATTTCAGCTACCCATTTTGGGGTAGTATCTTTAAATTAGGCAGGTCTGATTTTTTAAAGTCCCTTATATATATTAGATAGTAGACCTTTCTCTGCGGAACACCTGGTAAAAATTTTTCCCATACTGTGGGTTGTCTCTTCACACTGTTGGTGGTTTCTCTTGCTGTGCAGAAGCTTTTTAATAGGATGGAATCCTAGTTGTTGATGCTTTGTGCTAGTTCATGTGTAACTGAGGTTTTGTTCATAAAATCTTTTCCTATGCCGATGTCTTTGAGAGTTCTACCTAACTTCTCTTCCATCCCATTTAGTGTTTCTATTTAAATTCTGGGTTCTTTTGGCTTCACTGCTGAATTCTACAAGACATTTAGGGAAGAACTGTTACTACTACTCTTTAAACTCTTCCATGAAATTAAAAGGGAAGCAATACTCCCAAATTCATTCCTGGAAGCAAGCATCACCTTGATCCCAAAAGCAGAGAAAGACCCAACCGAGAAAAAGAACTATAGGCCAATCTCCCTAATGAGCATAGACACAAAAATCCTCAGTAAGA
The DNA here is from genome assembly GCF_012274545.1 of Fukomys damarensis. Classification (NCBI taxonomy): domain Eukaryota; kingdom Metazoa; phylum Chordata; class Mammalia; order Rodentia; family Bathyergidae; genus Fukomys; species Fukomys damarensis. The sequence continues at coordinate 12,470,198 of NW_022900915.1, forward strand.
CACTGGCAAACAGAATGCAGAAGATCATCAAGAAGTTCACAGACCCTGACCAAGTTGGATTCATGTCACAGATACAGGAATGGTTCAACATATGCAGATCAATTAATGTAATACACTCTATTAACAGAGCTAAGGACAAAAACCGTATGATTATCTCAATAGATGCAGAAAAAGCATTCAATAAAATAAAACATTGATTCATTATAAAAACCCCACAGAAAATTGGAATAGGTGGTCTTTTTCTCAACCTGATTAAAAAAACTATGAAAAACAGACAACATCATACTAATTAGTCAGAAACTGAAATCCTTCACACTAAAATCAGGAACAAGACTAGGATATCCAATATCGCCACTCCTGTTCAATATAGTTCTAAAAACATTAGCCACAGCAATTAGATAAGAGAAAGAAATAAAAGGAATAAAGATAGGAAATGAAGAAGTTAAATTATCATTATTTGCATATAACATAATACTTTACATAGACTCCTCAAGAACTCTACCAAAAGTCTTCTAGATGTAATAACCAAATTAAGTACAGTAGCTGGATACAAAGTCAGCACTCAAAAATCAATAGCCTTCCTGTACATGAACAAAAGATTCATTGAAAAAGGAAATAGAGAAACAACTCCCTTTACAATAGCATCCAAAAAATGAAATACCTAGGAGTCAACCTAAAGAAAGAAATCAAAGAGCTTGGTGTGGTGGCGCACGCCTGTAATCCCCGCACAAGGGGAGCCTGAGGCAGGAGGATTGCTGTGAGTTTGAGACCAACCTGGGCCACATAGTGAGTTCCAGGTCAGTCTCAACTACTAAGGGAGACACTGTCTCAAAACAAAACAAAACGAAAAACAAAAAACCACCACCAACAAAAAAGAAATCAAAGACCTCTATTCTACAAACTACAGCACTCTGAAAAAAGAGATGGAAGAGAATATCAGAAAATGAAAAGACATTCCTTTCTCTTGGGTAGAAAGATCCAATATAGTGAAAATGGCCATACTTCCAAAACTGCTATACAGATTCAATGCAATCACAATTGAAATTTCAGTAGCATACTTCACAGACCTTAAGAAAACAATCCAATAATTTGGAACAAGAAGAGACTTGGAATAGCCAAAGCAATTCTAGGCAACAAAGATGAGGAGGGGGTATCACAAGCCCAATTTGAAACTATACTGTAAAGCTACTGTGATAAAAACAGGATGGAACTGGCAAAGAAACAGACCCAATGATCAATGGATCAGATTAGAAGTTGTGGAAACAATTCCAGACACATTTGGCCACCTCATTTTTGACAAAGACAAATACCCCACTAAAGGTAAGATTAATAAATGGTGCTGGAAAAATTGGGTTTCATCTTCCCAAAGATTAAAACTAGATCTATATCTCTTACCACACACTAAGCTAAAATCAAAGTGGATCAAAGATCTAAATATTAAAATAGAAATACCCATTTATCTCTTCATGGGCACATATAGTGGATCTAAACATTTTTTTTGTTAGTGACTTTATAAATATAGCTTCTCTAACAGGAAGGGATGCCCCAAATCAGGAGAGCTAAAGAATAGCTATATACTTTAATTATTCTAAATTTTAAGTATACTATGTTTGGTGGCATAATTATTTTCTGACAGTCCCTTTAGCTCAGTTGGTTTCATTTTCCATGTGTCTCTAATTGTCTGAGCATGTATAACTTAGCCTTTACCAAAGCATATTTTAGTCATCTGTTCATACATTAATATCTTCCGATCATTTTTTCTCTGAACCTAGGAATTTACACCTCTGTCTTAGTTCCCACACTGCTGAGACACAATACTCAACACCTTCAACTTAAAGGAAGAGAGGTTTATTTTGGCTCACAGTTTATAGATTTCAGTCCATAGTTGGGTGGCTCCAAGGAAGGATGGAATGGCAGAAGGCCACAGCAGAGGAGAGCTGCTAATGGCACAGCAGATGGGAAGTAGAGGGTGGAGGGAGGAGCTAGGCAGGGGAGATAAACTCTTCTAAGCCATGTCCCCAGTGACCCATCTTTTTGGATCTGACCCCACCCTCTCTAATGGCAAGCCAGTTATACGCTCTCATAATCCAATTATTTTCCAAAAGCACTACCTATGAGCGCATGAAGCTCTTGGGGCACACCTATATATAAATCATAGCATTTCATCCTGGCACCCAAAAGACTTATGCATATGTCTTTCTGAAAAATTCATTTAGTCCCTCTCTGAGTTGCCAAAAACAATTTCAGTAATGCTGAAAAGACCAAGTCCAAAGTCTTCTCCGAAATTTAAGGCAAAGTCTTTATCTGAATGCTCCTATAAAAATAAAAAAGAAAGTTAACAGCGCCAATATAAAATGGCACAGGGCAAATGTTTCCATCTCAAAAGAGGAAGAATGGGGGTTGGAAGCTGATGGGAGTAAAGCGAGATCAAAATTCAGCAGGGCTAACATTAAATCCTATAGCTCCATGTCTAGCACGCAGAGCAAGCTGTGGGGAGATGTGAACTCCAAAGGGCTTGGGTGGCCACATTGTTGGTGGTTGCAACTCTCATGGATTCTTTCTTGGGCCAGTTTTTGCTCATTCCTCGTGGCTTTCTTCGGATGTTCCATGTTCCTGACATTCCTGGGGCCTACACTGCACTTTTGGCTTCACTCAGCTTCCTGCAGAGCTCCCTCAGGGACACAGTTGGCCACCTAGGTCTTCTTTTGAAATCTGAGTGCAAGGCTCTCTGACCCCACAACTCTGAATGCCTGTAAAATCAGCTCCCTTTCTTGATGCCAAGGTCTGCTGCCAGCTGAAGGAGCCAAGTGCCCCGTGAGTTGTGGCTGTATCAGCCTCTGAGTGCCTGAGCACTGTGAAATGAATCCCAGGGCAATGCTTGGCTGCCATTCTCTTTGTCCTTCACAACGAAGTGGGGTTCTTTTCTAAAAGAAAAGTTTTTCACTTTTGCAACTTGGACCCTGAGAAGGATGGGGTCTTGCTGACTCCTAATGCTATAACCCTGACTCCTTCTATGACTAATCCCTTCTTGTCTTTAGTTACCATCTCAGACATTAGTCTTCCCAGATCTCTCTCTGGACTGCCCTGTCTGAACTACCACTTCTCCGTATCCCCAGTCACATTCTGTCATGTCATCATCTTACTGCTCTCATCTAAACTGGAGCTTCTTATATTATAAATTTGTTTACTTATTTTCTGTGTCTCCAATCAGACTGTAAACATCTTGAAAGAGGTCCTTTATTTCTTCAGGAGAAATGTTTTTCCATACCTGATACAATGCCTGGCTTTGTAAGTCCTCAATAATAACAAAAAGATACAGATCCACGAGCATTCATTGATGGGACCAGCATGAGAAGATAATCAATGACTAGCTATGTCATTAGCTAAGTCACTGCCTGTCTTTGGGTTTCATTGTCGTAGTCTGTCAAAAAAGGGAAAGAGGGCTTATGATAATCACTTTACCCTCTTCAACTAGCAGGATCGCAGGGCCTCTAATTACAAAGAGCAGTGGCAGTGCAAATATCCAGGGGGAAAATCAATTAATTCATGGCTCACAACTCAGGAGGCAGACAACCAGAATAAAGACAAAAGTGGCAGTGTAGGGGGTAAAAGAGCTCACTTGTAACATTTTTACAGTAATCCATACCGTACACAGAGAGACACATCTAAATTTGTTTCAGGAAAACACTCAGACTTAACGAATTCTACTTAAGCAACAGAAAGAATGTCCTAGAAACGAGTCATGTTACTGTCTACCTCTTGAATCAAGAATTCAGGTTCTTTTCACTCAGTACAACTTTTATGACCAACAAATCAAATTATTGGGCAGAATAATTACATGTAAATGAGCCTGGTGTATTAAGGCACGATTTTCTAGCCACGTGTTGACATCTGAAATATCAAATTTATTATGCACAGGGCACTGAAATATATATAACATTTTAATCTAAATAGAATATGAAAAGCATCATCAGTCAGCACTCTGGTTGCTAGTGCTGAAGATAGTAAGATGTTGTTTTCGTTAATATGGTGATCTAAATTAATTACATAGATTATTTTAAAGAAAATAAAACATTTCATAATAGAAGTGCTACCTGTATACAGGTTTCTCAGTTCAAAGACCATTTACTCTTGAGAGAGCTAATTAGTGCTCACCCTGTCATATTTTCATAACTTTCCAAGACCCAGAAGAAAAGGTACAAGGCAAAACATTTTATAATGTGAGCCTGGGAAAGTCACTTAACCTCTCTGATCTTCTGTTGTCTTTTCTAATAAGCCTGTGTGGTACCAATGGCATCCTTGAGGACTGAAAAGAACCAAATGGTATTTAAATTTAAATATGTTGGGAAGCTGAAAATGCTATGTCAAAGTAGAATTATATTTTACATAGTGAATGTTTGTTGATTTTGCCTACCCACTATTATTTTCACTGCTTTTATTAGTGGTGAAGGACACTAAGCTTCATTTTTTTGAACGTTCTCTCCTTTAATTCACACAATTCAAATTATATTTCATAGCGACCAAAAGTGGCCATATGGCACAGGGCTGGCCAATCGAACATTCTGTCATCTTGTCCTAAGTGACTGATTGATAGATGGGTGTGTGACTGGGACAAAAACAGTGAGACTTAATTCTGGTTTTTGTGGAAAGAGGTGATGAAAAGAGGTTTTTGTTTGGGGGAAGGTAAACTGTCAGGGCATAAAGCATGGTCCAGAACAGAGAGAAAGGGTGATGTTGAGCTGTAATGACATCTTTTGAGCTCCTGGATCCAGCTTGCTGCCTCTGACAATCAGTGCTTCACTGAATGCTTGATCTGTGCCAGGTACAACCAAAGGCACTAGAGATTCATTGTTGTACAAGATAAATACATTTTGTTCTCATGGAATTCACATTTCAATTACATGAGCCAATAAATTTCCACTTTGAGTTAACTTTCCATCAATTTTGTTCTGTCTGATGCTGAAAGTTCAGGATTTTATTAATGGATAAAAATACATATTTTGCTGAGATATTATGAAGATAATGTGTAAATTCTCTGACACATAATGGGTGATAAATTAATTAAAGTGACATCAAAGTGGAAACTGGTCATTATTTTGGACCACTTAACATCTACATCTCTTCCTTTGTTGGGGAATCTCCTGCCTTATGAATCTTTTAGAGTTTGGCAATGCCAGCTCGCCCTGAAGCAAGGGCATGGACATTTAGCCTGCACTTGACTAATTGGATGCCTCTGACACAGAGACTCAGTCTGAACACGTGCAATGCGGTACCAATCATGCAGATTTGCTTTGGAGAAAGAGTGGTGTTAGTAGTGGCAGCTGCAGGTGAGTCAGCAGAGGCAGTGGTTCTGTTTTTTTGTTTCTTTGTTAGGTGCCAGGGTTTCTGGATGTTTCTAGTCTAAAGACTTTGCTGTTAGTAAAGAGACCTCTTTATTTACTTTTCAGTGATGTACTTTGGGCACGGCTAACTATAGTTCTTTTCCACAGTGCCAAGATTTGACTATCTCCATTACTTTGTGAAAGGAAAATGCAACATATTCAGCCCAGAAGCCAAGTTCCCTGGGAATATATTCTAGTATTGTCAAGGTCACACAGGTAATTTGTTGGGTTGCAGAGAAAGAGTGACTATTATGTGACCCTGTTATTATCAGTTAAAACAGGTACTATGGTATTGCCCCAGACAAGTTAGATATTAACATTCCATAAGGACCAGTTATATACAACCTTTAATCCTAGAGAACAAGCCATCATTTACAGAGTAAATATTATGGCATCTAGGTATTGACTTACTGCTAATTTGTACTACATGCAACAGCTATATCTCTGCTAATGGTGGAAAAGAATCCAACAGTAATTTTACAGAGTTAACTATCAAATGATTAACAAAGCTTTATGGTTATATTATTAAAGATTTGGGGTTTTGGGATAGGGGATGCAAAAGAAAATTTTCAAAATCTTAAACTCTAGGATATGAGGAGGATACAGAAGTGGTACAATGGCTCTTACTAGTGAGTAGAAGGATGCGTATAGAATTAGGTAAAAGTAGGACAAAAACCTGAAAAGAAATAGAAGTTAAAGAAAAAGAGAGGAAAAAAGAAAGAAACTAATAGAGAGTAAAAGTAAGAGAGTAGTAATCAAGGGGAGAAAATATTAAAAGGAGAAAAGAAAAAATGGAGAAGTAAAAGAAGAAAAACAGATTAGAAGCAAAGCTGAAGGACAAAGGAAGATTATCCAAGCCCCAGGACACTGGTGAAGAAGATAGGATGTAAGGAAAGAAGAAAAAACAAGAACAAGAACAAGAACAAAACAAAACTAAAAATAGTACACACACACACACACACACACACACACACCAACCAACCAAACCAATGGACAAAAATAAAATAAAAAAAAACCAAAAGCAAAAAAAGAGGGAGGAGGAGGAGGAGAAGTGTTCCTGTGGTTTCAAGACTGTGGCTTATCTTCCCATGTCTTCAGTTTTGTAGCACTGTCCACTTCAAGATATGGAACTTGCTCTTGCTGGTAGACAAAGGAGGCAGTCAGAACCCAGATCCAGCAGTAGGATGAGGGTGAGGTGCTGATTCTGGTATTTTCATATCCATGGAAATTCAGGCTGAACAAGGCCTCTAAGCGTAGGGCCTGAGCTGAGGCAGTGGCTCTAGCAACAGCACCCAATGCCCTGCCTCCCAAGTGCTAAGGGAAAGCTGCCATCTTGGCTTGGCAGTATGCATCTCTCAGGCCATTCCTGAGCAGAAGGGATTCCTGGATTTGTAGATTCAGATATGATTCTCTGCACTTCCTAAGGATTATAAAAACTACCCAGCAGGAATTGTGTATATTTTTTTCTGCTTGCCATAGCCAGAGTTCATTTCCTTGTTTGTAATTAAGACCTGAATGATACTGTAGTTATGATAACATAATTTCAGCGATGACAGTGGTAATGATAAAAAACTTGATGTTGTAGGAAGAAAACATTCAGTTTGTTGTGTGGACAATAGGTAAGAGAGAAGTGAGATGGGAAACTGAGATTTGTGGGCAGCTGATCTTACTAATCTCAGGGTGAAAAGAGAAGGTAAAGGGTTATGTGACTGCTAGGACAGAATACATCCAGGAATATATTATGGAGAGATATTAAAGACGTGTTTGATATGACAGTGTCATCACCCTCTGGACCGTTCATAGTACAGAAACACTGAAGATACTGGAACACAAAGGCTACTATGTTCTTTATCCAATTAGAAATATTTGAGCTGCAAGGAATACAACTCATCTACGTGTCATTTCAACTGGGTCAGAGAACAATCAGTGGTAAAGTTCAAGGCTAGGTCTCCTCCTCTAGACAGGGTGACTTGGCTTTTCCACTTTGATCCTTCCAAGTAGGAGAGTTCATCATTTCTTCAGGAATGCCATTTGCTGATGACACTCTAGCATTTCGCAAATGGTAAAAATAAAAAAAAAATTGCTCACTAATATATGATAGACACTGCTCATCACAATGCTTTTTGGTGTTTCTCATGGTTCCATATGCTGCAAGTCCAGCCTAACGTTAGTCACTTGTTACCAACTGGGGGAGCGTAGCACAAGGAAGGTAATCATTTCTTGTTGAGATATATAACTTTCCCCTTAAATTCATGAAAAGTTTCTGAAACAAATAAATAAAACATAATTGATACAGATCGAGTCTCCTTTCCTTCTATAGATCATTAAGAAGGTATAATTGGTTCCCAACTCCTAGGAAGCTCTCATCTCCAAGAATAAAATGTTAGTGTGTGACTCCCTGGCAATTGTTGTTATTCTGAGGAATTAATTTACTCTAATTAGTTATAAGCCCATTAACAGAAATAGAAAGCTGAGGAAGGGAAGAGAGGTCTGGAACAACATTTTCCTCAGCCAATTGTAAGAACTTTCTATGTGCTTAGCAATTTGGCCACTGAAAATCAAACCTTGTTAAAAACTAAACATTATACCTATAAATCTGGAGATAACTGGTGTGACTCCTAAAAGGCGCAGTAGCTCTTATTCTACTTTCTGAAAGTAATAAACTATATATTTTTTTCTCTTAGCGAAAAGCTTCAAATTAAGTCCCAAGGGATAGAAAAAATCATAGAAATTAATGATATTGAAGCTCACAAAGTACTGATTTTACGTAGGCAAAATCACTACCTGCTTGGGATGACTCGAGGCCTGGGGAAAGCCCTCTTTCCTTAGGAAGTGACTTCTCCATTTTTAATCACATGGCCAGAGCCTTGCCCACAATGGAAAATCATATCTTTTCAATTATATTCTCCAGGTCTTCTTTAGACAGTACAGTCACCCAGCAGGGAAACACAGGATCTCGGTTCAGGGAAACACAGGATCTCGGTTCTCACAGGAGGGCTTGCACAAGTTAGAGTTCAGCCTTGGGGTGGACTAGTGCAGAGTGAACGCACAGACCGGAGGCTAGCGTGTTTGGGTAGAGTGTATTTGGAGGACACAGAGAAATGGCAAGGAGAGGGTAAATTTGAAGTTTCCTGGGAGGGAATGGATAGATGTGGAAGTCGGGTAGAAAATAGCTAGAAAGATCTGGAGCAATTGGTCTTGGGGGAAGTAGAATAGTAAGGCCAGCAACTGAAATATCAAGAAAACAATAAAGAAATGAAAACAAAACAGAAAAAAAATGTCAGAAAACTTCCTGAGTCTGAGTCAAATGATTTGGTTTTAGATAAAACAACGATTGCTAATTTTAGAACTGATAGGCTTCTGATGAAAATAATCCCAATCTCCACAATTCATTGAATTTCTATAAAGCAGACACCCGTCAAACTCATACACCTTTTAACTAGGCAGGAAATACATAAATCTGACTGGAATTTAAGGCCATTAAAAAATTAAGATGTGCTATGTATATGTACCAACTCCCCACAATGAGTATAGTCATGACGTGCTACAAGCATGTACTAATAAAAATAAAAATTTAAAAAATAAAGGGTCAGGAATTACTTAGCTCTAGCAAGTTGCTCTGGCACAAGAATAGTGGCTGGGATTGCTAATCCACCCAATACCTAAAAATTATCCAGAAATCAGAAATGTTATAGGAAACACTTGTGTTCTTAAGTGTTGGTGGCTAATTCTATTTTTCCTGTAAATGCGGATAAGCTAATCCTAGGCAAGTGTTCAGAGCATACAAGGGCCGCATGTTTGAGACCAGATGAAGTATTACAAAGGAGTAGAAGGTGAAGACAAAACAAAAGAGGATTCCCATGCCAGTACTTTTAGAACAGCTGTAGTTTTGCTGGGGTAGATAGTGGAGAGATAGAAGTTATGGCTATTGTCCTCAAGAAGCTGACATCTGGATCAGAGCAAAGGGGCTATGAACACAAAATAGGCAGATAGAGGAAGCTGTATGAAAGCACTGGGTCTCAAGTAGGCCACAAGGAACACTATCGAGCAGAGAGGGTTCACAAAGAACTAGACAGTTTTCTCCAAAGTCTGTTTGCAAGTCAATAACTATGATTCAGTAGGTTTTGTGACTTCTCAAGAAGGCAGGCATGGTATTTCTGAGAGGAAGTGGAAATGAGTAAATTACAAGTGGAAGTTGGTTCCATATTAGTGATCACCAACAGATTAGGTTGGTGTGGGGGCATTGGCCAGAGATACATATGAGATGGGTATGCAGAGCAAAGGGACCTTTGGAGTCACACACCCAAAACCTCCCAGGATACATGGTTAGAGATTAAAAGATAGCCTAGTTGGCCCCAAGTCCTAGTAGGATCAAATACATTGCTTTAAGGAATGCATGTTCCGGCCTCTCTCCTCCCCATACTCTGATTTATCATTTAGATTGGTCCCAAGGTCAATCATTTAAAAGACCACCCTAACCTTCCCCTGTTCTTTCCCTGTTCCCTACACGATGAGTTCCTGTTCAGATGCCCTTCATTTTTATTTTATCCTTGCTTCCTGGTTCCATTAACAAAAAACCACAGAGACTTCATTCAGGGCAGGCATTTGAGACTTTCTAATGCTAAGGGGTCTATCTTAGTTACTTTTCTCATTGCTGAGACAATGGGAGTAAAGATTTATTTAGCTCACAGTTTCAGTCCATAATTAGCTGGCTCCAAGGCAGGGTGACATCACCGTGGAGAAACATTGAATGGTGGGCAGAAAATAGCAAAGCAACAAGTGACAACCACAACTCTTTCTATCCCTTGTATTTTATCCAGATTACTTAGGGCAGGTAGCACTCACCCCTTTAATCCTAGAGCCCTTGAGCCTAGCATTGTATCATGAATCAATCCCACACATTCTAGCTCCAGCCACCTCTGAAAAAGCCCCATTATAATTGCATGAGGCTTTGGGAGGACATCAAGACAAAAACTATAACAGTGTCTCAGTTAATGGCCGCCCCTCTGAGCCCTTTTGGAATATGAATTGGACATTAACTCAAGTAATCTTTAGTTTCATCCTTTGTGCCATGCCAACTGGGACAGATTGAGCTATGTATTCTATTTTTAAAGTTTTTCCCTGTCCCATCTACCAGGCCATGGACGTGTAGCTTAAAGTTATAAATAAATATAAATATATAAATAAAATCCTAACAGTTTCCATTAGGAGATGACACACCTTTCTAAAATACTGAGATAATCTCTAAAGCTACAACATTTCAGGCAGGGTTTTTTTTTAGGATTACCCAATGAGTTGAAAAGAGGTTAACAGAACAGTAAGATTCTCAGGATAGTAGAGGATGGTACAAAAAGGAGGATTTGTGATGCTCTTTATGACTGGACTTCAGAGATACAGCAAAATTTCAAATAGAGTTTTTTTCTAATAATATACTCCATATTTGCGTCTTGATTTCTTGTCTTTCTCCACTATTTCTTTGCTATATTTCCCTAAAAAATCTCTGACATTAACAACTGATTTATTTGTTGAGGAACAAAGAAAATAATGTCTTTGTCCTGAGCTGCTATCAATCAGTTTATTTAAATGAGCTTTTTGCTGATGGCAGAATCTATTTTTAAAGCACAGTTTACTACAGAAGCTACCTCCTGGCTCAGGTGAGGAGAAAAAATATGTTTTTCACATTTCTCCTTCTGTGATGGAGGATGCCAGAGCATAACAACCTCGCAGAGAACAGCATGACATTTGTCTAACTCTCCCTCTGTCCATTGCACTAGAAGGACACATTTTCAGAACTAAGATGTACTATTTTCCATAAATAGGTAGAGATCTGCATCTCCCGCCTTTTCAACCAGTTTATAATATTTGTATGAGGATATCAGATCGCTTTCCTCTAATAGCAACATGAGGTCTCGTGCCTGAAAGCAGTTGGGAGGTTATTGGGCTCTTATCTCTGAAAGCAGAGAGAGAGGGCAAGTCAAAGGACAGAGGGATAGAAGGGAAATTGCAGACTGCACTCGTCTTCACACATTTCTCTGGGACTGTCAAGTACACGTAGAGCCCTAGAGTATATGGAATTTAGGATTCCCTTGAAAGTTCTTAGAGCTAAAATAAGATCCTTCCCAAAGATACTGCCTTTTCCTGATTTAGTTGTGCACAGCCAGTGGATGCCTGAGTTAGTAGTTAGAAGTCTCGGTTCAGAGAAGGTTAAAATACTAATGTCATTTCATTGTTGTCTGGCTCATTTTGAAAATTTAGATTACCAGTATTCTTTGGGGGAGTAAATGAATTCTTTCTTTTCAATTTCCTTTTTTTTAAAGTACGCAAATTTATTCAGAGAGATAGCTCCTGAGAGATGGGAGGTGACCTGAAAGTGAGTCCCACTTTCTGAGTTGGACCGCCATAGAGCCCACTTTTCTGAGAGTTTTATAGGGCAGAATTAAGATGTGGGTCAAATTATAATCAACCAATAAGATTACAAATGTAGCACCTTAGGTAATATTCATCCAATAATAGCAAAGGCATGTGGCTGACAGCGTTAAACTTGGTTGATAATCTAAGATTGTCTTTAGGCTTAATCTTAGTTTTAGTGGGTGACAGAAGATGGCCCACAACTAATGAAATATTTTTGTTTATATGGAAAATCTCAAACGTACATTACCAATAATCTCAAGCTTTTGTTTTTACCTTAGCAAAGTATTTAAATCTGGGCATTGTGATTTTAATCGTATCAGATATGCCTCTAGCCACAGTTTGATGTACTTTCACCTTCTGTTTCTCATCTTCCCTTGAGGGCCGGCCTTGTCTGACTGTCTATGATATTTCTACCTAACATAGCTGTCTATAATATTTCCCCCTCTAATGCCCATGAGGGGGTGGGCAGGAGGTGAGGACTGCTCTGGCTACTTTGGGCTGAAGGGGGTTGTTCTTGAGATCAGCAGTCAGAGGGTCTATCTAAAGGCCCTCAAGAAATGTCAAGCATTCTTTTTTTGTTATTAATTTTATTGGTACATTAAGTATACAATGTAAAGGCATTCACCATTGGAAATTTGCACCTTTATGTAATCTATCTTCATTCTTATATTTTCCCCGTTCTCTTGCCCAGCCTTCATTCCCTCAACCCTTCCCTATTGACACTGTTTCCATCTTTTTTCATTTTCTCATATTGATTCTCCTTTCTTTCCTTTCACCTACCCCTCCCACTTTCCCTTCCCCTTTGTTCATTTTCTTACTATTTCACATAACCTATTATACCTTTTAGTCCTTATTTACACTTTCAGTTTTGCATGCTAGAGAAACTATTCAGTATTTACACATGTGTCCTATTTATTTCACTTGAGAATATCACCTAAATGTGCATGCATTTAGCTATAAGTGTCTCTAATTTTGCATTCTTTATGGCTAAGTAGTACTCCATTTAAAAAAGACACATTTTTCTTTATCGAGTCTCCAGTTTTCTTCCAAGTTTTAGCTATTATAAACTGTGCTGTTACGAACATGGGTGCTCATATATCCCTGTGGTATGACTCTTTTTATTCTTTTCAGAAGACACCCTGCAGGGGAATAGCTGAGTCAAATGGGACTTCCAATCCTAGTGCTTTGAGGTATCTCCAACTGATTTCCACAGTGGTTGCACCAGTCTGCACTCCCACCAGCAGTGGAGAAGGGTTCCTCTTTCTCTACAGCCACAAGAGCACGTGTTATTGGTTGAATTCATGATAGCAGCCATTCTTTCTGGAGTGAGGTGGAACCTCAGTTTTGTTTCATTTGCATCTCTCAAATGACCAGTGATGTTGAACATTTTTTTATATGTTTATTTGCTATTTCTACTTCTTTGTCTGAGAAATGTCTGTTCATTTCAGATTCTCCCCACCCAGGAGCAAGGGATAACTTTCCATTTTTGATGTCCTCTTCAGTCTGTTTTTTCAGAATGCTGTAGTTTTCAGAGTAGAGGTTTTTGATTTCTTTCATTAGGTAGATTCCTAGGTATTCCAATTTTTTGATGCTATTGTGAAAGGAATTGTTTGCCCCATTTCTTTCTCAGTGACTTTCTTTTTCATGTACAAGAAAGCTATAGATTTTTGTGTGTTGACCTTGTATCCAGCTACTTTACTGAATTTGGTTATTAGGTCTAGAAGACTGTTGGTGGAGTTCTTGGGGTCTTCTACATAGAGTATCATGTCTTCTGTGAATAATGACAATTTGATATCTTCATTTCCTATCTTTATTCCTTTTATTTCCTTCTCTTGTCTAATTGCTGTGGCTAATGTTCCCAAAACTATATTGAATAGGAGTGGTGATAGTGAATATCCTTGTGTTGTTCCTGATTTCAGTGTGAAGGATTTCAGTTGTTGACTATTTACTATGCTGTTGGTTTTTCATAGATTTTTTTTTATCAGCTTGAGGTAGAGACTATCTACTCCAATTATTTGGATGGTTTTTATCATGAATGCATATTGGATATTGTCAAATAATTTTTCTGTATCTATTGCGATGATCATATGATTTTTTTTGTCCTTGGCTCTATTAATACAAAGTATAACATTTATTGATTTGTGTGTGTTTAGCCTCCCCTGCATCCTGGAATGAATCCCACTTGGTCAGGGAGTATATTCTTCTTGATGATCTTCTGCATTCTATCTGCCAATACCTTATTAAGGATTTTTGCATCTCTGTTCATTAATGAGATTTATCTGTAGTTCTCTTTTTTGGTTGGTCTTTTTCTGCTTTGGGGATCAGGGTTACGATTGCTTTCAGGAATTTGGGAGTAGTACTTCCCTTTCAATTTCACTGAAGAGTTTAAATAGTGGTGGCAAAAGTTCCTCTCTAAACGTCTTGTAGAATTCAGTAGTGAAGCCATCAGGGCCTGGGCTTTTCTTAGTTGGTAAATTTTTAATTACATTTCAATTTTATTGATTGATATTGGGTTGTTCAGAATTTTTAGGTCTTCTTTCTTCAACTCTGATAATTCATATGTATCTAAGAATCTGTTACTTTTGTGCTTTCCAACTTATTGGAGTATAATTTCTTGAAGTAGGTATTGATGTTCCTCTGGATTTGCTGGGTCTGTTTTAATTTCCCCTTTTTATTCCTAGTGGCGTGGATTTGAGCCTTTCTTCCTTTTCTGGATAAGATGGGCTAAAGATTTGTCAATTTTGTTTATTCTTTCAAAGAACCAGTGCTTGGCTTCATTGATTTTTTTTTTTTTGTATCATTCTCTTAGTTTTCATTGCATTGATTTCTTCTCTGATTTCTTATATGAGATTTATGTTACAGTTCCTCTTTTATATGAACTTTGGGTTCATCCTACTTTTCTTCTTCTAGAAGCTTGAGGTTCAACATTAAGTTGTTTAATTGAGCTCACTCAGTTTTCCTAATATAGGTAATCACTGCTCTGCATTTCCCTCATTTCATTGGTCCTATAGATTCCATTGACATTGACATTTTCATTTAATTGTGGGAACTGTCTGATTTCTTCTTTAATTTCTGCTGTAACCATTGATAAGTGTGTTGTTTAATTTCCAGGTGTTTATGAAATTCTTGTACTTTATTTTGCTATTGATCTCTAATTTCATCATACTATGGTCTGATAATATACAAGGGATAACTTCATTCCTTTGCACTTACCTAAACATGTTCTTTGAGCAAGTATGTGGCGTTTTTTGGAGACTAACCCATATTCAGCTAAAAAGAATGTGCATCCTGATTTTGTGGGGTAGATTATTGTGTAAATATCTGTTAAATTCATGTGTTCAAAGGTTTTAATTGAGTTCTAGTATTTTGTTGATATTTTAGTCTAGTTGATCTATCTATTTGTGAAAGTGGGATATTGAGGTCTCCCACTACTATTGTATTAGTGCTTAATTGATTTTTTTCATGTCTGTTAGTATTTGACTTATATAATTGGGTGCACTAGTGCTTGCTGCATATATATATTTATGATTACAATCTCTTCCTCTTGGATTGTTCCCTTTACAAGGACGTAGTGTCCTTCTTTGTCTCTCTTAATCAATGTTGATTTAAAATCCATTTGATCTGCAAAGAAGATAGCTACTCCTGCTATTTGGGGGTGGTTTCTGTCACATGGAGTATTGTTCTTTGCCCTTTAACTTTCAGTCTATGATTTTATTTTGAACTAAGTGTGTTTCTTGTATGCAGTATATTATTGGGTCTTGCTTCTTGACCCATTCTGTCAGTGTTTTTCTTTTGATTTGTGAATTGAGACCATTAACGTGGATGGTTGTAATTGATATGTATTGACTTATCCTTTCTTTTTGTTGGATTCTCCCCTTTTGCATTTAATTTCTTGTCTTGACTGATGGATTCATTTCTCTGTGCTTCCTGGAGTTGTAATCCTCATTGTATTTTCCTAGGATATTGTTTAAAATTTTTTTGAGCGCTGGTTTGGTATTCGTGAAATTCCTAAGGTGCCCTTTGTCATGAAAGCATCTTATTTCTCCAACAATTTTGAAAGATAGTTTCGCAGGGTACATCAATCTGGGTTGGAGGTTGTTTTCCTTTAGAGCTTGAAATACATTACTTCAGCCTTTTTGCCTGGAGTGTTTGTTGAAAAGTCTGCTGTGATTCTGATGGGCTTTCCTTTGTATGTGATTTGTTTCTTTTCTCTAACTGCTTGTAGAATTTTGTTCTTCTGTTGGGTTTCTGGAATCTTAACTATTATATGCCTATGTGTAGACTGTTTTTTATCATGGCTAGTTGGAGTCTTATGTGACTTACTTATCTGTATGTCAAATTTTTCCCCCTATTTGGGAATTTTTCTGCCATTACTCCCGTGAACAGTTTTATGTCATCTGCACTCTCTCCTGTTCCTTCATTGACTCTGGTCAGTCTTATATTCTTCTTTGCATCATATAGCAGCTGGTGGATTGATTTCTTGTGGTCCCTTACTATTTTTAAGAATTTTTTCTATTCCTGGTTACTAATTGCAGTCCTATCTTCTGTATCTGAAGTTTTGTGCTCTCACTGGTTCATTCTGCTTTGTAAACTGTCAGTGGAGTTTTTAATCTCCTGGAAACCTGTTTGCATCTGTTTTATGAATTCCATTTATTTTGTATGCTAGGATTCCGTCATGTTCTTCAGCTCCTCTTTTTTTTTTTTTTAATCTGTGTCTTCTCTAGATTTGTTAATTATGTCTTATGTTATAGGCACAATCTCTGTTGTTATCTGAGAAATTACTTCTGATTTCATTTTTTCCATATCCTTTTTTTGTTGCCAGTTCAGGGAGTCCCAGTGGTTGAGTATCAGATTGCTTCATCTCATTTCCCTTTGGGGTTGACTTACGTGGTCTGGACTTGTTTATATGTCTTTTCATTTCAACTGGTGTAGTCTGCTGTGCCTTTGTTGAGGCAATTTTTTGCTCACCCGGTGGTCTTCAATCCTCAGCATGCCACCAAGTGGCCTTTTCTCTTCTGCTCATCAGTGTGTCATTTTTTTGGGTTCAGAATTGTTTCCTTCTGGATCCCTGAGCTCACCTGTTTCCTGGGCAGCCTTCAAGCTGAGGCCTGCGTACACATGAGATGCTGTCTAGGCATGCCTCTCTCTAGGGCCTGTCCCCCTATGTAGCTGTTGCCTGGGAGGGCCTTTGGCTGGGGACTGTTCTTCTCTCCAGGCCCTGGTGTCTGAGCATGTTTCTGACTAGGGTCAACTTACACTTACTGATGGTGTCAGGGCAGGCCTCTGGATGTTGCTTGTGTGCCCATGCAGCTCTTTTCCAGGTGTTCTCTCAGCTTGGGCCTGTATGCCCAAGCAGTGGGGGGTCAGAGTGGGCTCCTAGCTGGATCTGCCTGGAGCTGAGCTGCTCTGGTCCACACTGCTGCTTGCCAGGATCTGCAGGCACTTCCCGATGATATGCACCTGGCCTCTGGATAATGCATGTGTGCCTGTGCAGCTCTTCCCTGGGCAGCCCTTTGGTTTGGGCCTGTAAGCCCAACTGTTGGTGTCTGGGCAGGGCCCTAGCTGGATCTGCCTGGAGCTGAGCTTCTCTGGTCCACACTGCTGCTTGCTGGGATCTACACACACTTATCGATGGTATGGTCAGGCGTTTTTGTCTTGGGTACTCTTGGGTCAGTGGGCTGAAGGGAGGCCCAGTCAGGTGAGGTTCCCAAAGAAAACAACACATTCAGAGGAGACATAAAAAAGTTGGAACCAAACTTTATTTTCCAGCACAGCACTTATAGTAATTTTTATCATCTTACTGAGACATAATAAGACAGAACATCTTGAGCAACTTTGCAGACCCTGTGGCACACGTGTGGTTGTCTATTCTGATTCATTATTATGTAATGAAGCCCTATTGTGTACCTGTGCTGAATGACAGGATTGTGTCCTCAGGTGCTTTCAGATGCCTGGGCTTTGACACATCTTACATTAGGCTCCTATAGGTAAGCATATAGCTTTAAGGCTGGAGGAGACAAGGCCAAAGAAGCAGTTATGCATGCATGGGCCAAATAGTAAGATTAACAAGACTATTATTAATATAACCAGAAAATATTTCTACCAGAAAGAATCAGTAATAGCTTTCCACAAAGAGAATAAGGAGAGGGTCCAGTGTGCTTCAAGATCTGCCATGCCATTAACCTGTCATCTAACATCTTAAACAGCTACTGAGATATTAGCAACATCAACATTCTTCTTTTACAATTGCACAAGTATTCCTTTTTCCTGCTATCTCTTGTATAATGCCATTAGATTGTGGAGGATAGCTTGCCTCATTAATTTTACTTCTTCATTTAAGAGACAGAGACCAGTCATGCTGTCATTTAAGGTCCATTGAGTATAGTTAGCCAAGCCCTCAGTGTATGGCATGACATTCTCTAGTCCTAAGGAAGTGACAAACATAGAACCCAAATTATTATATCAGTGAAATACACTCCTAGGCGATCAGTGTTGTAGCAGGGTTTGTTTTCAAGTTGATTGATATTTTTGACACTCTTATTTTATAACCACACAGATCCAAGTGTGCACCTCCTCATCCATCTGGGGAGTAGATAGGGCCACAAATTGGCTCCACAGGACCAATGAATGCCTTGGGGGTTTCCTCTCAATACTGAGATGATTAAATCAGTCTGTTACAAGCTAGTCTTCAACCTGTAAAGTTATGGTGTGTATACATTGTTCAGGAGGTGTCCCAAGTATTTAGTAGAGTTAGGCCAATGAAAATAAAAGTGTTTTCTCTATTCCCAACATAACAGAGCCTTTCTACTAAGGTGTTCTATAGTGGGAGTTAACCACATATAATCATTCCATATCTGAAAGTAGCCATCTTTTTTTTTCTCTCATTGAGTTTATTGGTACATTTTAGGTATACAGTACAGTTACATTCATTATTGGGATCTTGTACCTTTACATGACATGTGGTTTTGATTCTCATTTTTTTCCCTTTGTCCCTGCCCTCCCTTCACCCCCTCCTCCCCTCCCCATTTACAAACACTTTATTTCCATTTTTTCATTTTCTCATATATTTTTCCCTTATTACCTTTCCTGAAAGTAGCCATCTTGATATCTACAATTGTTAGCTGTCATGATAGGACCCTTACTCTTACCTAATAAGGGTTCTTCTAGTCTGGAGAGAGGCTTCAGTGTCATTTTTGGAAAAATCCAATTATATCCATCATCATTAGGGTGGAATTTATTGAACACTCTGTTACCTTGTAATGGTAGGCTAAACCATGAACCACTGAGCTTTTTCATATCTCACCATTGTACTTTGTAACTTATCCCAATCATCTTGAAGTGGGGATTCTTGTACTCAATCAGAAAAGCAGGCCACATATCCAGAAAGATGTTTGTTGTAATGACTCTGCATATTCTTATGCCCCACACTGGAAAGAAATTGCACTCTCCTTTAAGTGATACAAAAATAATTAGTAAAAAGCTAAGAGTAACATCTTAGATTACTTATTTGAAGACCCATTTTCTTTTTGAACTAGAGAAAGTCTTCTATGGGTTTACAGGAATATTTCGATTATTGTTCATACTCAGGGACAGTCTCTGTTTCCTTGGGCTTGAGTCAAGTGTTGTGTATCCAGAGTCCAGGCCTGCTACCTTGACACCTGGTGGAGTCAACAGGATCATGGTGTATGGTCCTTCCCAAGTTGGTCGTAGGGAAGGAGTCGATGAGGAAAGAGATTTTTACCAGTACTAAATCTCAAGAGTGAAATATGGATTTTCCCTGATCTTCTCTTAGCTGTTGAAGAGTCTGTTAGAATTTAACCAGTGAAGTGACAACTTTTAGTTGTTTCTCTGTCAAAGAGAAAATCCTTAGTGAGAAAAGAGTATCCATAAAACACTTCAAAAGGACTGAAGCCTATAATTTGAAGTGTATTTCTTGTAATGATAATAGCTAAAAATAGCAAATGAGGCCACAGTAGGTGGGTTTCTTGGGGCATTTTGCAAAGATATCTCTTAGAGTCTCATTCATTTTCTCTACTTTTCCTGATGATTGTGGCCTCCATACACAATGAAGTTGATAGATAATTTCTCAGTGCCTGAGAAATACTGTGTGATGGCTGCTTTAAAATAAGGTCAGTTATCACTCTGTAAACTCTTAGGAAGTCCAAATCTGGGAATGATTTCTCAGACCCAAACCTTTGCAACCTCTTGTGCGTTTTCTGTTCCACACGGAAAGGCTTCAAACCAGTCAGTGAAAGTGTCTACCCAGAACAATAAGTATTGGAGCCTCTTACTCTTTGGGTATATGAGTAAAATTGAGCTGCCAATCTTCTTCAGGGTATTTACCATGTCTTTGTATACCTGGAGGGGCTATGGTCCAGTTAAGAGGCTTGTTATTTTGGCAGAGCTTGTCTGAGAGAGTCCCTTTCCTATGAATAACAATGTAGTCATCTAGTGGGTCTTGTCTCTCCCCATATGAAAAATTTGATGGAAAGATTTGACTTTCCAATGACTAGCACCAGGAAGAAACAATTTAGCATCATTTGGTTATAACCATCCTGATGGAATGAACTGACATCCATGGGAGAGACCCCATTTGGTTTTTGACTGAGAATATTAGGGCCAAGTATGACCCTTCCCAGGTCAAGTGGTCTAAAAAGGAGGGACTTCTAGCAGATTTATTTGCATCTGTGTCAATCACTTGTTTACCTTGAAGTATTCTGTCAACTTCTTTTTGGTGCACTCTGTAGTAAATTACTGCTACCTTGGATGATAAAAGTTCATCTATCTCTTTATGATACCTTATGGGACAGCCATTGGCTGTTAGATCATTTCCTTCTTTCCATAAGGCTGTGTGAGTATTCAGCACTAGAAAAGTATACTTTGAACTTTTATCCTTTACTGAGTTGTAAAGTCCCTGTCAGAGCTCTGGGTTCTGCTAGCTGGGCACCAGTCCCAGGGGAAAACAAGGACCTTTCAAGAATCCAATATAGAGTCACTACTGGATACTCTGCCTTTCTTGTAAAAATTTCCATGTAGGAGCTGCCATCAGAGAAGGGGGTTAAGTCAAGGACAATAAGAGGTGTGTCTAACACATCTTCGCTGGCTGCATGCCTGGAGAATTACCTCCTTGCAGTCATGTCTTTCAGCTTCAGTTTCCTCCTTTTATGGTAGAAAAGGAGCAGGGTATAAGAAGGAACATGTCTTTATTTGAATGACTGGTCTTTCTACAAGTAGAGCTTGATATTTAAAAAGTTGGTTGTCTGATAGCCATAGGCTCCTTTTGTAAAAAAAATGTCCTGCTACCTTGTAAAATGTATACACAATAAGCTATTTGCCTAAAGTCAGCTTAGATGCCTTTGGTACCAAGAGAGCTCTGGCAGCCACATCTCTAAGGTATGCCCTCCATCCCTTTGCTACAATGCTTAATTCATGACTGAGATACCATACAGCTTGTTGAGCAAGTCCTCAATCCTGCATAAGCACTCTCAAAAATATGCCTTGGTTTTCATCAGCATATAGATTGAAATGGTGTCCTGTCAGCAGCCTCAGTGATGGGGCATCTAGAAAGACTTGCTTAAGCTTTAGGAATACAGTCTGGGACTCATGTTCCCAGGTTAAAATATGGGGATCTGCCTTCTTGGCTTCCTTTATAAGTGGATAGAGGTGTTGTGTGATCTCAGCATAACCTGCTATCCAAAGGTGATAAAAGCCTAAGAATTCCATAATTACTAGGAATCTTCTCAGCTCTTTTAAGGTGTTGGGCTGTGGGAAGGAGTGTATTAGCTTAATTCTCTTCTTCCAATCTTTGGGTTCCCTTAAATATGATAAGACCCAAGTAGTTTACCTCAAGGCTGCAAAGTTATACCTTAGAATTAGAGACCTTATAATCTATGTCTGATAGAAAATTCAGCAGACCATGGGTACTTTGGCTAGAGAGCTCATCTGAGGGGGCCCATAAAAGTAAATCATCTACATAACTCAAGACTGTAACTTGGGAAAATTCAAAATAGGCCAAGGTATGAGAAAGCATTTCCCAAAAAAGATGAATATTGTCTCTGAACCCTTAAAGAAACACAATCCATATCAGTTGAGAAGTGTGACAAAAAGACAAAGGCAAAAAGAAACTGGGAATCTGTATATAAAGGAACACAAAAAAGGGCATTTTAAAAATCCAACACTGAAAAACAGCCAGGATCTTCCAGGATCTGAGAAAGAAGGCTGTACAGATCAGGTTCTACTGAGTGGATTTTCACTACTGCCTCATTAACTAATCTGAAATCCTGTATCAACCTCCATGCTCCACTAGGCTTCTGAACTCCCAAAATAAGTGTTGTAGGGGCTGTTACAGGGAGTAAGTAAACCTTGTGCCCTTAAGTTATTAATTATAGGCAATAATCCTTTTTTTAAAAAAAACTTCAGGCCTCTGTTGAGGAAACTTAGTGGGGTTGTAAAGATGTATTTATACCAGAACAGCTCTTATTGCTTTTCCTATTTTACCTTTAGTTGTTTGCACTTCAGGATTTATTTCTGTCTCCATGAGAGAGAGGCAGCATACCTTACCTGGATGCATGTATATCACAGTATTTAAACAAGATGCAATATCTCTCCCCAGAAAGGTGACTGGATTTTCAGGCATAATCAAAAAGGAATGAGAGAAAGGAAAGCTGTCCTAGTTATAGCCTAAGGGTTGTGAGAAATAGCAGGTTAATTCTCCCCCAGTGACTCCATTCACTGAAGTATGATGGCTGTGGAAATAATGCGTGTTGAAAAGAACTGAGAGACTCTCTCTAGTGTCCAGCAATAGTCTGGCTTCTTTTCCTTCTATAGTCATGATTACCCAGAGCTCCTTCATGGAGACCACAGTCTGGCCAGAGGAAGCAGGCAAAGAGTGCCCCGGGGCCCTTCAGTCTTGCTGGACCAGCTGATAAGATGGGACTGATGCCTGGGGGCTTCCATCTCAGGGAGTAGTAGTGGTCACCTTTGCACTTTTGGCACAACTCGGGGTTTCTTATTGGGATGCTTTTCATCACAGTCTCTCCTCAAGTGGGCTGGCTTTCCATAGTAGTAGCAAATGAATTTAATCCTGGAGCTTTTCTTGGAGTCTCAGGAATCAGACCTAAAGTTATTCCTTTTAAGGCCACAGTCAAGGCAGCCACTTTGTCTTGGTCTCTCTGTTTCCCCCCGTTGGCCTCCTCCTGGTTTTGATTATCAAATACTGAGGAAGCAATTCTCACTAAAGTATATGGTGAGCTATCTGGAGCAAAGTCATTTTTTGTAGCTTTTCCTAATATCTAAGACTGACAGGGTAATAAACTTGTCTCTTTTTTTTTTTTTTTTTTTTTTTGTACCGTGGATTGAACTCTGGTCCTTGTGCTTGCAAGGCAGGCAGCAAAACCACTGAGCTAGATCCCTGGCCTAAACTTGTCTTCAAGAATAATCTGTCCTATCAAATCAGGAGCCAGAGATGTATTTTTTTTCATTGCCTCTGTAAATGACCTAAGAAGGCAGAGGAGTTCTCATCTTTTTCCTGATGAATAGTTGACAATTTAAAATAATTGAAGGGCTTAGTTCTCATCCTTCTTAGACTTTCAAGAGTACATGTCTGAAGGTGTTTCCTATTCTGAACTCCTGTCTAGTTAGTGGGCCAGTAGGGATCTTGTGCAGGGACTGCTTGGGCTCCAGTAGGAGCTGGCTGTTCTCTTGGCTGCCTATCTTCTGGCCTTGTAAAATTAACAATATGATATTCATCCCCCAGTGTTATGGGAGCTTGTAACACTGCTTGTTTCTCATTAGAAGTCAATGTTTGATTTCACGGTTACATCTTTCCAGTACAATTCATAGGTCTGAGTAAGTCCCCTAAAGACTTCAACGTATTTATCAGAGTCAACTGAAAACTTTCCCAGATCTTGTTTGATCTGTTTGAGGTCACTAAGAGAAAAGGACACATGGGTATGGATAGGGCCAAATTCTCCACACATCTCCTATAAGGGATATTATCCCTGAGGAGCTTGAACAAAATCAGATAGGGATGGATACATCCCAGTAAAGGCTTCAATGCAAGTTGGCTTGGAAACCTTGTCCTTACAATCTGGAGAGCAAAGGATGGGAACTTCAGGCTCATTAATTGTAGGTGCACCATGTTGTGCCTTTACAGCCAGAGGTGTCTGGTTTTTCTGTGGTTTGCATATAACACAAATAAGGATTGCCCCTTCATGTAAAGAAAGTCTGAACATAAGGTAATTCTGATCACTTTCCCTCTCTCTTACATTGCAATACTAGGTGCAAAACCGTATTACAATCAGTATTTCCACTCTCTCTAGGGGGTAGGCAGGCTATGTGCAAGTGCAGAAAATATTAAACAGCTCTTCCTCAACACATGAGGGTTGAACAAATTCCAGTGTTTAAGAATACATTTCAAGGGAGTAAGAAAATTCAACATTGAGTTTTCCATCTCCCTGCAATTATTTCTCTGGGAACTCCAAAATGATATAGGGGAAATAAATGTAACTCCCAACCTGCTGGATGTCAGTTATGCTGAGTTCATGTTCCCCCAAATCGAAGAATGCATTCTAATAAACAACAGAGGTCAAGAGTAGGAAAATTTATTGGAGAGATAGCTCCTGAGAGACAGGAGGGGACCTAAAAGTCAGTTGCTCTCAATTTCCTTTTTTAAAGGGTTCTGCTTCTCCTGGAATAATAAAGTAACCAAATATTGGAGCCATCACAGAATTATCCCTTTGGGTCAACACTAACAGCTAATGTCATACACATCATACGACAGTAAAGTTATATGCATTTCTTGAATTGAAATCATTTCTTACCAAGGATTGTAAAGTTTTCTTCTTCCTCCTTTTCTCTAAGCCCAACCTAGGTCTACTTTTTTATGTGGCTCTGGAGGTGTTTAAGTCTGAACACATTTATCTGTGTTTGCTACCTCGTCAATAATAATTTAGAATTGACTTGTCAAGCATGTTGGGATTTTATTATGTACAAGATATGGTGTTCTTTGGAGAGTAAAGATGAGTAAACCACATTACTTGCGATCAAGAAGCAAATAGTAGAATGGAAAAGTGGACACGGAAACAGGAAATGTTAATGTGATATGCTATGTGATAAGGTGTCTTAGTTACTTTTCTCACTGTTGAGACAAAATACCCAACAACCATAAGTTAAGAGAGGAAAGGTTTATTTGGCTCACAGTTTGCAGAGGTTTCAGTTCATACTTGGCTGGCTCCAAGGCAGGATGGCATGGGAGAGGGGCATTGCAGAAAAAACAATTCACAGCAGGCAGAAGGCAGCAAGTGACGAGAGATAAGACCACAGCTCTTCCTGTCCTTTTTATGCATGCTACCCACTTTAAGGGCAGCACTTACACCCTTAATCTTAGTTACCCTTAATCCTAGCCCTGCACCATGAATCAGTCTCAGCATCACACACTCTAGGTCCAACCACCTCTGAAAAAGCCCTACCGATGACCACACGAGGTTTTGGGAGGACATCTAGATACAAACCATAGGATAAGATAATGAGAGCCCTTAGCTTAGCCTGGAGATCTAGAACATAATCCTGCAGAAGATATATCTGATTACTCTTCAGAGAACTGGAGGAAGCAATCACAAGAATGCTAGAAGGAAAGAGGGAACGTAATATATTAAGGACTACAAGGTGAATGTTCATTCAGTACTTTTTCTCTGTGCTTACACACATTCAGTGACAGATTTCTCACAAATTTATTGTAAGTTAGATTTCCTTAAGTCTCTTTTATAGACAAAAAAAGAAAGACTTAGAGAAGGGAATTAACTTGCAACTATATGGGAGAGAAGATTTAAACCAAGAGTTGATCTCAAACCTCAGCTTCTTATACATTGTAGTGTCACTGCCCCTGTGGTTCACAAGACCCACAGTGGTGTGATTATTTCTCTAAACAGAATACTCCACAGAATTTTTTTTTTTTTTTTTTTTTTTTTGAGACAGGGTCTCACTATGTAGTTGAGACTGACCTGGAACTCACTATGTAGCCCAGGCTGGTCTCGAACTCACAGCGATCCTCCTGCCTCAGCCTCCCAAGTGTGCCACCATGCCCGGCTCCACAGAGTCTTGGTACATTAAGCTTGTGTGCACCTGTTTGTCAAAGAGTGAAGAAGAGCCTAGAAAACGTAAAGTAGAAATATTCAAAGTCATCGACCACTGAAAATTAATAGGAACTTATTCAACAAAAGGTTGAAATGACAAAGTAATGAGACTAGAACACTGGATTTAGTACAGTGCTGAAAATGTGTCAGAACACATGATCCTTTGTGAAGAAGCTTGTCTTCCTGGGTCATCCCAGCCACACTTCCCATCGCTCACTCAGACCCAGCTGCATGGCCCATCCCCGTGTCTTGTTCCCGTAAACACCAAGCTT
The DNA here is from genome assembly GCF_012274545.1 of Fukomys damarensis. NCBI lineage: Eukaryota > Metazoa > Chordata > Mammalia > Rodentia > Bathyergidae > Fukomys > Fukomys damarensis. The sequence continues at coordinate 12,496,394 of NW_022900915.1, forward strand.
GCTCCCCCTGCAGGCCTGGGGCCTCATTCTCCTGTCCATCCATCCACTGAGATTCATTTTCCTTGTAGCTTCTTCTCTTCTTTTCCTTAGGAATCAACTCAGATGTCACCTCCTCAAAGAGGCCTTCCTGGATTTCCTGACCAAATCAAGGTCTATCACTTTTTCTTTTTTTTTCAGTCCTGGGGATTGAACTCACTGCACTTGCAAGGCAGGTGCAGTGCCACTGAGCTAAATCCCCGGCCCTAAGGCCAATCACTCTTTACTAAATCACTCTATTTTATTTTTCCATTGCATTCATCACCTTCTAAGATGCCATATTTATTTATAAGTGCATCTGTGTGCTGTCCAGTTCTCTGTGTTAAGATATTGCTCATCACTGTTTCCAGCTGCTAAGATAATGCTTAGTCCACATATTTGGGTAACGAGTGTCTTTGGTGGTTAGGATAACTTTATAGAGTGGGTATTTATTTTTTCCTTCATTTAAAAACATGAAATGGGATGCAGTATGGTAAACTAATATGCTCAGAGTTAAACACTTACTAAGTGGATGAGCAGAGAATTGAATCGAGGCTCCCTTTCTGTCGCATGTCCATCTCAGATGTCTCAGTAAGTGTGCACTGAGTCCTGCTTTCCTTCTGACTCTCACCTTTGGGGATGGTTCTCCTTAAGATCAAAAATTTCCTGCATTGACTAGAGCTGTATATTCCTTCACGCACTCTCCGGTGTACCTCTTCATCTTCCTTTGATTCTCAGGGAAAGTTTGCTTTTCTAAAAGGAAAGTAGACTGGGCTTGGTGACACATGTCTGTCATCCCAGCACTCTAGAATCTGAGGCAGGAGGATTGCTGTGAATTTGAGGCAAGCCTGGACTACATAGCGAGACTCAGTCTCAAAAATCCCAAAATAAATAAGTAAATAAAAATAAAAAGAGGTACCCCATTGGCTAGCTGACAGTGAAACCAAGTGTAGAGTGAGGGCCACAAGCTTCTGTCCTAACTGTGATTCTTTCAATGCTTCTGCTTGACCTTAGGAACTTGCATCTTCTCTCTAGACTGGAGGGGCATGAACTCCATGATCTATGAAGGATTCCTAGGTGATTGCGTCAATACGATGTGGGTAATGATAGGAATGAGTGGTGTGTGTGTGTGTGCGTGTGTGTGTGTGCGTGCACATGTGGTGTTGGAAGATATCAGAAACTGACAATACAGCAGTACCTTGGTTCACAAACTTCATTTGTTCCACAAATCTGGGAAAAGATGGCCGTGCTGTGTTCCTGCCAGAAAGAAAGATGGCCATGATGTTCATCACAATGTGGGTGTTCATCTGATGCAGAGTCAAAACTAAACCAAAACTTTGCCAAATGTTTGTGAAACAAATTGTTCAAAAACAAAAGCATTCATGACTTGAGGTACCACTGTACTGTTTTCTAAAGCTTGGATATAAAGTACTCTGAGAACCTGGATTTTTTTTTTTTTTTTTTTAAGCGTACTCAGTGAGTGCTTGCAGACTGAAAGATTGAGTAAAGGTGTGTGCTCAAACATTCCACCGAGTGCCTTAGGGCCAGTTGTTTTCTTATGCTTAACCAAGAGGAACCAATTTTAACTAAACTAAGCAAAAGGAATTTTTGGATGGCTTTCAAGGGGCCTATAGAATCCAAAGAAGACGGAGGATCAGGAAGTAGGTGAGAAGAGCTGAGAGCAGGGGAAGGCTCAAAAGGAGGAAGCCGGGCAGCGTCTGTCACAGGAATGACCTGCTCAATACTCTCCTCACAGGCATGTCCGCTTTGCCGTGTCACTGTCCCCCGTGCCTTGCCTCTTATTCACTCATGCAGGGATTGACATCTAGGCAAGAGGCATGAAGCGGATATAGTCTAGTAAGGAAAACAAAACGATGGCAGTAATTTTTACAGAGAGACTTTAACATAAGGAATTGGTTATATAGAAGTTAGAAGACTGAAACAGTGAAAAGCAAAATCAGAGCCACAGCAACCCAGTACTTGTAGAAGAAGCTGCCATGCTTGGGTTTGGGAAAGAGAAAAGTGGGTGTAGTAAGAGTCAGGAAGCTTAGAGGAGGTGCATGGAGTGGCTGAGCTCAAGACTTTTCAGGAGAGGGCACAGTCAGGCTCTGCGTGTCACCTGGATTGGGAAGGGACTCAGGTTAGGCCTCAGGCTCAGAGGAGAAGGCGTTGCCTGGCTGGCACCTCTAAGGGAGGGAGATAAGGATGATTCTAGTACTTGAGAAAGAAGCTACAAAGGACCCTGCTGTTCCCAGAGTGAAGGGCAGCAGCTGGGTGACGAGAAGAAAAAAAGTAAAGGAAGAGTTTTCTTTTTGGCAGACACTAGCAGGATGCCACTTGCTCTCGAGGACCTCATGTGCAGCATTATAAAGCTGGGCAGAGAAGTTGCATTAGGAGCTGAGACACAGCAGCGTAACAACCTACAGAGCACCTGTTTGCTCATGAGCTCAGCCCTGGCTGCACTGGGACAGGCAGAGGTAGAGTCAGCCTTTTTGCTGTCATTGCAAACAGCCAGTGGGAATTGTTTTCTCACTACTGTACTCCAAAATGGAGAAGTAATTCTCAGTGAAGGAATACAGGTGACATTAGACAGAGGGAACAGGCGCTGGAAGGCAAAATGCCAAGTATCTGCTATGGTATTCATTTTAGTGAGAAATGTCTTAGTGGAGCACTGAATACTGGCATCATCTTTCCTGCTATATAAATATATGGAGCTGACCCTTGTCCTTTTATGGTACTAAAGCTGGTTACAGTTGATGGCAGGCTACAAATTGCAGATGGCCTGTTTAGATGAGGATTATAAATCCACCACTTTAAACTTTAATTGTGGCCAAATAAAGAAAAAAAGTTTGGGGTTATTTTCTTGCATAGATTGGAGATTTATATAGGAGACTTAGAACCTGTTTATCTCTGCAGGCAGAAAGATAGTTGCTTAAATGGATTTTCATGCTTAGGGCTTCAAAACACGAAGCTTGGCATTTGTTTTGCAATCCTTATCACACCCAAATTATTGCTTGTAGAGGAGGGAGGAGAACAGCTTATGGCACTGTCTCCTTCTCCCCCAGTTTCTCCATTTTAAGCCTAAAGAGATCACACAAACATGTAACACATTTGCATTGGGAGGAATTCAGTGTCTGGTAATTAGTCCACTGGCAGTTTCAAATTTCTTGAAATTAGGAACATTGATTCTTTACTGAAATTTGAGTTACTTGAGGATACTTTATTCCTTTTCTTTTAGTTTTTCTAAAACAACTTGAGTTCACTTTCTAAATAAGGTTTCTCATTTAATTTTTATGCTGTTTGACTCAGAAGCCTTAGATGGCTCCTTAAAATTAAAAGCTTTCATGGATTTCTTTGTTACAGAGAATAATTGACTAAACTACAATAGCTAAGAGGAAGTTCAGTTGTCAAACCTCCATTTATTACATGTTTGTGTGCACCTATTTAGGCATAAAATATAGAAGCTGGGGAAACGGGGAAATCCTCTAGGCTATTTTTTCTCCTCCCTTATAGAAGCAATAATTTTGATGTGATAAGATTGCAAAACAAATATCAATTACTTGAAAAACACTGAAAAATAAAAGTAGGCTAAAGTTACCAATAGTCTATTTTTAAGTGTGTATATATATCTATATATATAGCTATATTTATATATAGCTATATATATATATATGTATGTATATATGAAATTCTATTTATCCTCAGAAATAAACTTAGTGCTATTACATTATATGTGTGTGTATATACACATGTATCCAAAATAGAACTATGATGGGATGTAGTCTTTCAGATAATATATTAAAGATATTTTCTAAGTCATTACATGTGGATTTTTAATTTATTTAACTCTACCCTGTTATTGTAATATTTAGGGTATATTCTTATTTTTCTTCCCACCAGAAATAGTGCCAGAGTGAAAATCCATGTGTCTTCGTATGTATGTGCTATTATTTCTTGGAGATAGACATGGAATCTTTGCCCTTGTACAGAAGGATGCGGTTCAGAATCATGTGTTTTATTTAGTGGTTCTATCCTTGTAGTCTTCTTCAATCTAGAAAAGTGCTTCATACTTTCCTTTATTTGCATGACCTTGATATTCAGAAACTACAGATGATTATTTTATAGGATGTTTTAAATTTTACATTTGTCTGAAATTTCCTCATTTTTAGATTTAGATTGCACAAATGTTGCAGTGGTGATGCTGTGTCTGTCTTTCTGCATCCTACTGAGTGTTACATGATTTTACCTTGTTTCTTTTCTGGTCATGCTCACTTTGATCACAAGATTAAAGCAGCATGATCAAGACTTCACTGTGAAGTTACTCTTCTTTCCTTTGAAACTAGTAGGTATATGGTGGGCATGGCGTCAAGGTTCCTCATCAAAGTTTTGATTTATCTATTTATTGACATATCAGTATGGGCTCACAGTTTCCTATTTTATTCAGTGTCAATGTATTGCAATGTATCGCTATAGTTTTATTTTGAGATTAATGTCTATGCTAAAGCATTTTTCTGGGGTGGGCTGCTCAAAACATGTTCACAAGTGTTTCACTTGGAGAGAAATACGAGTGATTGGGAGTGAGTAGAATATCTATTTCTGTCTTTCAAAATACCTTTCTATAATCTTTAATTTGTAGCCATATTTTTATTTATTAACATTTTTATTTTTTAACTTACTTATTTCTTATTCATTTTTATTGATACATTTTAGGTATACAATATGATGACATTCATCATTGGGAATTTGTACCTTTACATGGTATATCTTGGTTCTTATTTTTTCCCCATTCCCCTGCTCTCCCTTCAACCCCATTTTTATTTTTTAACTTACTTATTTCTTATTCATTTTTATTGATACATTTTAGGTATACAATATGATGACATTCATCATTGGGAATTTGTACCTTTACATGGTATATCTTGGTTCTTATTTTTTCCCCATTCCCCTGCTCTCCCTTCAACCCCATTTTTATTTTTTAAAAATTGTCTAAAGAAGTTATCTAGGCTATGGCATTAAGGAGGTGATGCTCAACCCTGTCTACATATTAGAATTTTAAAAATTACTATTGTGATGGCCTCATTTCCAGAGTCAAATTTAAGATGGGAGTTGACTATTTTGTGAAATTGCTCCAGTGATTCCATAGAGCACTTTGGGTTGAGAGTTCCTAGATGAATTATGAATAAGATTGGCTATATAATTTGTTTGAAAAAAATTTTTTTGTACTAGGGATCAAACTCAGGACGTTGTGCTTGCAAGGCAGGTGGTGGAACCACTGAGCTAAATCCCCAGCTATTGGCTATATAATTTGTAGAACCCGACAAAAAATAAAAATGACAGACCTCTGATTAAAAAAAAATAAGAATTTCATGATGACAACAAAATATCATTAAGCTGAGTGTGGAATTTTAAGGATGGAGCTATTCTTGGTTACGCAACATGTATGTCCATGCAATCTGCCCTGGGTATAGATGTGGCCCCTTTAATGAAAAAAAGCAAAGCAAATTAAATGTATAATTGAATGCTATCATGAGAAAGGATAGCTTAGATATGGTCACACGTTCACACACTCCTTTCATCATTTCCCAGCCTTCTCACTGTGACCACGTGTTCAGGTCTCCCCAGTAAGCAGAAGGGGTGAAGAGTAGGTTTGAGTTCTGCGAGCACAGTCTCAAATCTAGGTCTGGGACAGTGACTTGCCTCATTGTGGATCTTGGACTCAGCAAATGTGTAAAGCAGAACTCCCTGGAGTTCTCACTGGCCATGTACCATGAGCAAGAAATAATTTGTTACAGCGGCATTGCGTAACTTATCCTGACTAAGATGAGTACTAATTCAATGTCATAGGGTCTCAGGAGACTGAGAGCCGACTCTTGCTATAGGCATCAGGCAAAGCCTCATGGGGGTAATGTACTTGAAGTGGGATGGGCAGGATTTGGAAAGGTGAAGTTGGAAAGCAAAGGTTGTATTAGTTAACTATTACCATATGGACAATCATATCAAAGCTTCATGGCTAAAAACAACTACCATCTACTATTTCTCTTGAGACTGTGGGCTAACTAGATGGTTCTGCTCTTCTGAGCCGGATGCAGGTAATGCTAAATGGCTTCCTCACATATCTCTGGTCAGATACAGGATTCCTGGGGGCTAGCTGCTTGAGGTTGGCCCTGTGCACACGTGTGCTGTTGGCTGGCTGTTAAGTGCTGCATGGCAGCTTTCTCTCATGTTGCCTTTCATCCTGCAGCAGCTTAGTATATATAGCAGCAGGATCCTGAGAGACAGAGTGGTAGCACACAGACCCTCCTTAGGCTTGGACTCGCAACCAGCACATGACCACTTGCATGGCATTCTACTGGTCAGAGGAAGACACAGTAGCAGCCTAGCTTCCTAGAGTGGGCACATGATCTCTGTTCCTTGGGCTTATATTTCTGGAACCTTGGAGGTGTTCAACATTTGTGTAATAAATAGATGAATAAAGGACTAGCTTCTTGGAGAACATAGTGTTTGGGAACATAGTCCTTTGACTTCTTTACTTCTCTGTCCACTTGTCCTTCCTTAGTAATCTCATCCTTCCCTCTCAACTGTATCTATCCAGCTCAAGTTTCATCCCAGAAATATGAATATACATTTATTCTTTTCTCAATAGCTCATGACTCTTGAGGCAGCTGATGCTTAACATGTGCAATACTGGACTCTTTATATTCCTTTCCCTAAGATGTTCTCTAGCCATGGTTTTCATTTCAGTCAATGGTAGATCTATTGCTCTGTTGCTCAGGCTGTAAACCCTGGAGTCATCTTGGTTACCTTTCTTCCTTCCACATTCCATGTCCAACCTATCAGGAAATCTTGTCAGTTCCACCTCAGCCTATGTCTTCACTGATGCATCATCAGCACATGTTGGCTTTAAATATTGTAATAATCTTCTATCCTGCCTCCCTATTTATGCTTTTGATCTCTACTGCCAATTTTTTTTCGTAGTCTCCAGAGTGCCCCTTTAAGCTTGTAAGTCATATTGTGTCATTCCCTGGCTTAAAAAAAGTAGAAGCCAAGTCTGTACAGTGTTTATTGGTTCTACAGAAAACAGTTCTCCCACCATCACTTCACCCCTTCCCCTTTTACTCCTCTCTTGCTGTTGCTTACTTGGCTCCAATTTCATTGGTCTCCTTATCCTCCAAGGATGCACTATTATGCACCTGCTTGGGCACCTTCATTTTTATTTTTCACTCTTCTTTCTCCTAGCTGTATACCACACTCCCTTATTTCTCTCAAGTCTCCACCACACTGTCACCTTCATACCAGTAAGGGTTTCTGAGCCTCTCCATTTAAACAGAATACCCTTAACTTTCTCTCTCTGTCACCCTAGTTTAGTTTTCTCCACAGTCCATCCAACCTTTGATGCATTCTGTATTTACTCATTTACTTGTCTTTTTTTTTTCTGATTCTTCATATTAGAACCTAAATTCAAGGTATACAGAGACTTTTGTTACTGACGGTATCTGTAGAGCCTAAACGTTTCTAAATGTTTTCTAAAATAATGAGTAGAGTTTGTGATTCTTAGCATGGGCGAGAGATAGGAGGAGACAATCTCAAAGGTCATAGACTCAAATGGTCTATAATAACAATGGGAGTAGGAATTGAAAATTCTGTAACAAGTTACCCGACACCAACTCCTATCTATTCTTTTCCTTACTGCACAGATCTGACAATTTTCTATTTCCTTTTCTCTCTTAATTGACTCTTTATCCTCCCTTAGATTTAAACCTATTGGTCACCTGCTTGAACTTTCTGCCCTTGTCCTCTTGGTGTTACCACATAGCACAATTCCTTTATAGCATTTATTACCACAAAAATTGTACCTATATTGGAGTGACTATTTTCACAGTTTTCTTTCTGCCATGCGCACTAGGCTGCAAGCCCTCCAAAGGCAGAGGATCTGGCCAGCTCTGTTTATCAGTACGTGCACAGGCATATACAGAGTTTAGTTTATGGTAAGCACTAACTACCTCCTATGGATGAACACAAGATTTAATGCCTCTATCCTATACAGATTGATTCTCTATGACACATTGGCTAATTCCAAGAAGAATGTTTATGAAGTCTCTTTTTAGATCTTTGTCTAAAAAATGTGTCCAAGCTGGAATACAAGACTGGAGAGAGAGAGAGGAGCCTCTTAAATCTGATTAACAAAATGATGGCATCACAGAGGCCCTTTGATAACACATTACACTAGAGAATTAAAATTCACAGTCAGCCCTCAGGGGTGCTTTTTGGTGTCTATCTCTAGGTACTGTTTTCAAAGTTGTCTGAAAGCAGGACTTAGGATTCTCTTGTAAAACAATGTCGCACAGCAGCTCTGACCTTGGCAAACTATTCCTAGGAGGCAGCGTTCACACCCTAGGAGTGTTTAGATTTATTTAACCAAAGCAGACTGGTATTTATGAAGTACCTTGAGAAAATCCATGGGGTAGATCAAAATTGATTGTAAAGTATATTGGATCTGTTCTGTAGCTAGTGTAATTATGATATAAAGGCAAGTGAATTCAGCGATCCAGTGATTTGGCTCAGAAAAAGATGGAGAACGAAAATAAGGAAAGAAAGAAACATAAATGAAAAGAATAAAATAAAATAGAAAAGGAAAGAGAGTCTACGGCCATACCACCCTGAATGCGCCCGATCTCATCTGATCTCTGAAGCTAAGCAGGGTCGGGCCTGGCTAGTACTTGGAAGGGAGAAAAGGAAAGAGTGAGCTGCTGGTTCCTACACTACTTGTCTTCAGATTCCCAGAGCTGTGAGGTCCTAGAAGATAATTCCAACCAGAATCCTGGAATCCTGCAACGCTAGGGAGGAAGGAAGTACCAAATTTAAGTCCTTTCCTCTCAGTCTTTTTTGTATAGATTCTTTCTGTTTAAAGCTGCGCAGTGGATTTGTAACTCTGGAGTCAACAAAACTGAGTAAGCATCCCACTTTGCTCCTTAGCACCTGTAGGATCTACAGTAAAAGCCTATACCTGTCTGGGCTTCTGTGTCCTCATTGTGAAGTAGACCTTTAACAGTAAAGTACACATATTATGTAAGAATTAAATAAATCATGGCTTAGCAGTGTATCTGACATTCCGAAAATATATCATAAATGTTGACTCTGTCATTATTTTGAACAGCAGTGGCATATCTATGGCACATGTATTATTCGTTTTTCTTTTAAGATGAATATGTTAATACATGAGTTTTTTTCCTAAACTAATACTCAGTTTTCAGGTTTAATTGTGGTGTTGCCACTTTGAATACAGTGAGTGTGGGTTGCAGTTTTGACACTTGTCTCTAAAAGGTTCGCTATCACTGATTTAGAATGTCCCTCTATTATTACACTTGAGAAAGAAATGAATAAGACAGTCTTCCCCTTGGTTGGCCTTCTGGAGGATTTCCGCGATAAGTCCAATGGAGATAATGTAGTTGTTAAGGCCTTTGGTACCCGTGAGTGTTCGTTATGTAAATTGCTGCTGAAAGTCAGCTATCCTCCGGGAGTTCTTCTCCATCCCTCCCCTGCTCCCTACCTTTTCCTCCGGAAAATGGAAATTTAATGTCCGAAGGAAATGTCAGTTATTTCTATATTGATTTCAGGCGAAACAATTTATGTTTTAGAGAACATGAATGTTTTGGCTGGACTTCACTGGGAACAGGGGCAACATGACCACAACCCCACAGGCAAGCCACAGGATGCTTTTGAAGATGGGTTTTGGTTTTGTCTTCTGCCAGCTCCCAGGAGCCTGATGCAGACCCCTTCTTTTCCCAGTAGGATAGCTAGGAAAAACAATAGCTATGTTTAATTCAGAAAGGGAAGGATGGAAGACTAGGTAGGACCTGAACTGAGCCCAAGGTAAAATAACTGATGATGATGGGGCTCAGAAGAGCCTTTGTTTCTGCTTTCTAATCTCCATGGAAGCTGGGCAGGAGCTGAGTGCCAAGTCGTGTTTTAAGCTCTTGCTAAATTAGTGCTGAAACATCTGTAGCAGATAGGAGGTCCGCAGGAGGCCTATTGTATTAGAAATTTGAGCTCATCATGTATTCATTCTTCCATTCGGTAATTCAACAAGTATTTATTGAAGGCCTACTACGTCAGCCTCTTTTCTAGATCCTTGTTAATACTATAATTGAGAACAGTTTCTCCTTTCAAATGAAAAGAAAAGATAAGTTTTTCACTGTAACAAAGTAGGAAATAATGTTAGCAAGGAGATAACTAAATAAGTAAACAGAAAGTGCAAGTTGTGAAGGCCTCATTCATGCAGATAGTCTGGATAATGGAACACAGTTTCAGCAGGACATGTAGCTACTTTGGACATAGGAGAAATATAACTCCCAACCTGCTGGATGTCAGATGTGCCAAGTTTGTGAGCCCCAAATATCAAAGAATGAATTCCAAGGGACAACAGAGGTTAAGAGTTGAAAAGGTTTATTAAGAGAGAGCTCCTAAGAGACAGGCGAGGTTGTGAAATTGGGTTGCCACACAGGCCACTTTTCCAAGAATGTTTTATAAAACTCACAAGGTGAGTACGATGTGGGTCAATCTAGGGCCCCTGGGATACCCACTCAGTACCACTCCTGTCCCTCAGGAACTTTCCTATCAATAAATACCTTCCTGCTCTTAACCTCCATTGTTCCTAGGACTCATTCTTTGATTTCTAGAGAACAAGAACTCATATTAGTTAACAGATTGGGAGATACAATATTTCATATTTCATCTCTAGTATTATTTCCTGTAACAATATTGATCCAATGTGGAAATAGGCCATATAGGAAGCGTGCACGGAAAGAACAAGGATCTCTTCGAGAGAAAAGAACCAGGGGGTTCCAGCCACTCACCAAGATGACTGATGTCTACCAGGTGAGCAAAATCCTCAGTCCATTTTTCATCCCTCAAGAAGGCATGCAGGCCCAGTCACCTTGACTCCATCAAAAGGTCTGGCCCTCAACAGATGTGCCTCCAGCCACTTTTGTACTGTGTTCCCATCCTTTGCACTGACTCCCTGGAGGGCCCAGCCCTGTATGACTGCCGATATTATTTCTACCTAACTTAGCTATCTATGATACTAATGCAGAAAAAACAAAAATATTTTGGGGGAAGGGTTGGTCCAGATGTTATGGTCACCCACCTAGAGATTTGATGTCTATCTGGACGAAGTGGACTAGATGGTAGTAATCACAGTGTAATTCTCGAGTTGCTGATTATCCCTTAAGAAAGCATTCAAGCCTATTCCCTGTGTGTTCATCTGGAGGACTGACACTCTTCGGATGCACCTCCCGTCACAGTTTTCATGTGTTCTCATCTTCTGCACTGATTCCTTTGAGGCCCCGTTCATTTGACTGCCTATTATTTTCTATGAAACTAAAATTCTATAGGAAACAAATGTTAGGAAGCTTGTTCGAAGTAGTTCAATTTCATGAATCCAGAGACATCAAAATGTGGAAAACTCTTTTTTTTTTTTTTGAACAGTCAATTCTTCTGATACTATCTGTTGCCACTGTCTTGTCCAGCTTCAGGGGAAAGGATAGAATGTATCTGATGCTTCAAGAGGGCTCACATATCCTAAAAAAGGTCAGACAGCGTAAGGCGAAATAAACATTGAAAGTGAAACACTTGCTTCTCCCAGATAAGAATAGGAAATACAGTAATACTGTAGAGACGGGGTCATAGGCAGGAAAAAGGATAAAATAGGAGCTCATTAAGCTTTATTAAAGAAATTAATAGGAAATATGAAAGGCAGCTTTTGCCTCTGCAGTTAGACTCCAGCAATAGACAGACAAAGGAACTAGACCCGAGAAAACACCAGGTAGCACAATTAACATAAGAATTTAGCATGAAGAATTCATAGGTAAAACAGTGATTAGGGGAAAACAAAAGGTCAGGGTATCTCCTCCCCACTCAATAAAATAAGGAGGCAAGAGGCAGCTACCCTAAGGACTCTTACTTAATATATAAAACACACACACACACATATCCCTACTCTAGGATCGCTATTACCACTGTATCAGAGATACACATGTCTCTTTTACTTAATTTCTAATTCTAAGCTGCCTTTCCATGAGGTCCCCCTTCCTCACACTTTACCCATCGCAAAAGAGCAAGAAGAATCAAGTACAGACAGAAATACTTGGGTTAGGATCAAACACAGCCAGAGAATCAATCAGATGCCAACAACTTCCCAGTGCTCACAGGGAGATGGGAGAAATCACGAGTTCTGAATAAAAAGGAGCTGAACACAAAAATCCATGGGTGTTCGCTTTCTGATGCTCCCTACTCTTGCAGAGTAGCTGTCTGTCTTCTTTTTTTGCCCTTTTCCAAATAAGCTGTCCTCTTTAATTTTACGCTCTCCCTCTTTGATCCTTTACTGTTACAGAGCATATGTTCCTAGTAAGGATCCTGGTAACTTTGTGTTCCAGAAGAGCAGTGGCGTGGCCGGGCATGGTGTACCTATTCCTGAGATGTGATAATACGTTGGATTCCAGTATAGGATTTCTAGTACTGGAAAAAAAAAAATCCTTCAGTTTAAAAAAAAAAAAAGGAAAGAAATCCTGCCATTTTTGACCTCATAGAAGAATCCAGGGAACATAATTTTGAGTGAAATAAGCCAAGCACAGAAAGGCAAATGCATGATTTCATCTACATGTGAGATCTTAAAATGAGTCTGTAGAATGGTGGCTTTCAGGGGGTTGGATGCTGAGATGTTGGTCAAAGGATACATACAGCATTTCATTTCGATGGCAGAAATAAGCTCAAGAGAGTTATACATCATGGTGACTATAGTTTATAATAATAATGCATTGTATTTTGAAAATTGTCAGGAACAGGTTTTTTCTGAGTATATTTTAAGCATTCTCAGGACATAAATGATTAGTATGTACATATATTAATTATCTTAATTTAACCATTTCAGAGAGTATACAAATTTCAGATATCAGGTTGTATATAATGAATATATACATTTTTTGTCAAGCAAAAGAGAAATCAAAAGAAAAATCTCAAAACATGGATTTATGACTTTTTCTCTGCCTTTTGAGATAGAAATCATTTTCAAAGCCTCTTTCTAGTTTTATAGTCTAGCAGTGTCTTTTCCAGGGACCTGGGTACCATCCTTCTGAAATATAAACTTTACACAGACGTTAAGGAATCTAGCACCCTAAACATAGGAGCCTAACTTTAGAGAGTTTATTTACCACCTGTGGTAAAGATATGAGGAGTTAGTATTTCCTTTGCATAATAGTCCCTGAAATTACCGAAGGATTTTAGGATGAACTCTGTGAGGCCAATACAGTCAAGTTCTTTTACTTGAGTTAACAGCTGCTTGGCTCTGAGAAAGGGCTTCCTGTCTTTGCGATGCCTTTGCAGATTGCTTGTGATATGTAACACATTCAGGTTTAATGCTGATTCAGTAATCAAAGGGTTTTCCTTCTCTTCTACCACTTTGGAGAGATTTTCCTGTTGAGAGAAAATTTTAATTATGTTTCCCAACAACAGCAAAGGTACTCCCTTGCTGGGAATTTCTTATCAGATTATAGTCACACTATTTACCAGAGAGTTTTTTTGAATTTCAGAAAGTTTGACATAAAGTGACTCTTGAGAATTTTTAAAAAATGTGTTTTTTTTCCAGATGAAATTTTATACACAGACCCACTCTATAAAATCACAGAGAGGGGAACTGTGCTTCTGGAGTCTCAGTGTTGCCTGTACTGTGCCTTTGCCCTCACTCTGCATCCACCTGGCTGGCTCTGAGTGAGCAGCAGACTGCACTGTCTGACTCTCCCACATCGATTGCTTCTCTGACCTCCCTACCTTCAGCCCTATCTACATTTCCATCTTAATCATTTTCATAGAGTTCTCACTTCAGCTGGAAAATAGACAGTCAAAACCACAATGTGTGAGTATATTCCTGTATGTGACTATTGCCAGATTATGTAGAAGGCCTTCTATCCAATGTCACGGGTAAGTTTCACCCTAACTTCATGGAAGAGATTTTTATTCTTCAAATTTTACAGATGAGGAAACAGGTTCAGAGAAGCAGAAGGAAATGCAAATGATCTTGCAGGTATCTTTTTTCCTCTAATCCCCACTGTGTATTATGACAGTCAGTCAATGTTGTTGGTCTCTGCCACTACCTTGTGTGCTCCTTGGATGCAGGGACTGATTTCCTTCACTTTGGTGTCCGTTTTGCCTGGCACAGTGCTGGGCATGAAATAAATATTCACAGAGTGGATAAATGAACTCTCCAGTGTCACATGGTTGGGAGAAAAGCACAGCTGATATCAGCCCCCCTGTTTGACCCTAGAGTCTTTATTTCTTGTGCTGTTCCTTTGAAGCACAACTCTGCAGCTGGAGATATACAGCAAGGAGAGGAAAATAAGCCATCTTTTGTGCATAAGCTAAAGCTTCCAATATATCATACATTTTTTCACTGTTCTGTGTTTGCTTTATTACTGAGTGAATGAATCCACTGCTCAGCAGTAGTAAAGGATAGCACAGAGAATGTTACATTTAATTCACTCTTGCCAGCCTTCAGAGATCCCAGGTGCCATTGCCAATATTTAATCTCCTTCAAATCAAGGTGGCTGCTATCTACAAAGAAGGCAGCTCAGTATACATATTGTTCTCTGTGTTAGTTCTGTGGCAGTTTAAAAGACCAACCTTGTTTCTGGAAAACATGTACTGTCCCAACATAAAGGATCTGGATCAATATGGCTTTCCTGGGAGCTATGCAGCCCCTTAAGGAGTTTTATTGGGGGTGAGACAATACATTTATTGGCAGTTTTTGAGCCTAACAGGTAGAGGTTGGAATTCTGGATCTCCCCTTTATCATTTAATGACACTGGTGATGGACCCAATTTTGCTAGCTTTCAGTTACTTCATCCTGTTTCCCTGTTCCTGTAAATCAGGAATAATGATACCAGTCTCATAGGAGTTTTGAGAGGGTGACATGAGATAGTGTTATAGATAGATGAGCTAGGTAGAAATATTATAGGCAGTCAGATAGGGCTGTGTCCTCCAGAGGGCCAGGACAAAGGCGAAACATACCACAGCTGCACATTGGCTGAAAACCAGGCCTCAAGATGGACACAAGATGACCAGACCCACATACTTCTTCAAAGAACTAGGCTTAGTGAAGTATAGATAGGCATTGACTATCCTGGGAGTGACCATAGACCTCTGGACCCACCGCCTCCTAGGGGAATCCCTGTTCTTTCCATCCACACTGTCTACATGACTCGCTTCCCAATTGGACCACCATTACCTGAGTGACTGCACTTGTAACCTTACTGGAGGTTCATGGCTCTGGCCCACATTGTACCCACATGGGTTTCACCCTATAAAACTTCTCTGTAAAGTGGGGTCCTTGGGCTCCCCACTCAGGACCCCTCCTGCCCCTGAGGAGCTTTCCTAGCAATAAATATCTTCCTACTTTTAACTTCTGTCTATCCTAGGACTCATTCTTTGATTTCTAGAGAACGAGAACTTGGCGTATCATACAATTAACAGGTTAGGAGATATATTTCTTATTTCCTGTGACAGTGGGGCCTGGGAAGGGCTGGTGCTGCTCCTCCTAGTGCATGGCCATCCTGATATAAAGCTTTTGGACTTTTGTCCCTGAGATCAAGCATAGGTGTTTTGTGCTTGGACAGGAGCCTGGGTGGGCGTTGTTGGCACAAGCAAGGCATTCCTACTCTGGTGTGTTCTTTGTTGCAGTGGGATCAGGTCCTAGAGGCATTGGGCCAGGAGAAGGAGAGTCCCCCTCCTCACACTCACCTCTGGGGTTGGGGAAGTGGGCACTCTTAACATTTCCCTTTCAAACCACCCTCAGATCTGTGGGCTTTCCTTTGTAGTCAGAAATTGGATAAAGGATGCTCTGCATCAGCTTTAAAAGAGTTTGCATTTTTGGAGACCCTTCATACCTTCTGAGGTTTTGTCTTATTTGCAAGTCCCTAGCAAACCTCTGCCTTCCCAGGGAAGAGTTCGGTGCTATAAAGGGCAGAACTGGGGCACAAGGGCAAGGCGCCAAATCCCTGCTGTGCCACTTAATCCTTGGATGAGCACTGAGAAGTCTCTTATCCCTGGACTTTTGATTTTCCCTTCTCCAAACCCTTTCCTTGTAGTCTGTGTTGTTTGGATGTCCTGACCTGGTTGTTTAGCATCCACCGTTGTTCATTCATGTGTCCCAGAAAAGATTACCCACGGGAAGCCTGGATGGGGCACCTGGTCCTGCTCCTACTCACATCTTGAGTACCATCATTAGGCACTTGACTTTCAGGATCTACTCCCAGACACATTCCTCAACCCTTTTTAATGCACTGTCAACAACCTCATCAATAGACATTCCTGCATCCATTGTGAAGATGAGGAAGGTGAAGGTCGGAGAGGTGAAACCATCTGTCCAAGGTCATATAGCTAATGAAAATTGGAATACAGATTCAAGGCAGAGATTTGCTCCATAGCATATGAACATTTTAGTTTTCTGTTTATGATTTCCCTGGATCCAATTCAAACCAAGCTTGAAATGTGCGATGAGTTTATCTTTTACCCTCAGTCCGAGAGCACATATTTCCTCGATAACAAACCCTGAATATTTTCAGGAACACCTCAATCCCTGTGCAGTATGAGTATATAACTGTGTCTGCTCAGGGCAAAATGATCGATCTAAGTCTTGGGTCTCCTAAGGAGAGCAGGTAGCTTGTATCTTCCATTTATGTTTTCCCCCACTCCCAGGAAAGCCTGTTTTGCTAGGGGCACTTAACAGAAAACCCATGCACCTGTGGGCAAACTACTTTCCCTCTCTTATTAGAAGTCTTATTATAATGTGATTGGTCATATTCGTCCAATAAACCTCAGAAGATTTCTGAATATGTGGTAAAATTAAGCATGTAAGGGAGGGGACAAGAAGAAAGAAAATAGAAGTAAAAGACGGAAACAATCTTTTGTAAATATGGAGAAGAGGGGTTGAGGGAGGAGAGGGGAATGGAAAAACAGAAGCAGCAGCAAGATATTTCATGTGGAGTCACAGATTCTCTATGATGAATGTTATCATTACATATATCTAAAATGTACCAATGATTTTTTTTTAAATTAAGCATGTGAAAAAGGTTTGTGAAGTATTCTGTCCTTCATTATTTTTTATGTGTAAAAGATGAATAAGGCAGACAAAGATTCCTGTCTTCATTTGAAAAAAGCAGGTAACTAAACAAATAAACCAATGTTCTTGTCAATAACCAGTTACGGTTGTGAAGCTTACTTGGAAGGAAGAGAATAGGGTGGATGGGACATGCTAGCAAAGCCCCACATAGGGTCGCATGGCCAGGGGATGTTGCCCAGGCACATAACATTCAGAGAGAGGCTCGAGCTTTATTATTAGCTTATGTTATTCAACTTAGCGAGTGCCTTGAACAAATTTGGTGCTAAAGAGAGAATGGTAAAGACAGACACATGCATAACAACAAAATAAAAAATCTGCTACTTTAGATAAATGTGCGCATCAAGTCCTAAGCATGATCATTCATTGGACTAAAATGTCTCTGCTCCAAGGGTGGCTGGGCTGAGTAAGGAGGGTAAAGGTTTGCTTATCAAATAAGCTGCTATCTTCCTAATGGGGTGGTGGTTGTTGGGGAAACAATTGAACTCATGTAAATTCTGAAGAGAAAATCTCCCTCTTGGGAGATTGTAAATTGCGAAGATTATGAAGATTTCATTCATGCACTTTAAAGTCCCCAGCACAGTCTTGGTATGTGGTAAGGGCTCATTAATAAAAATTAGTTTTAGAAATCAGCTCATGTTCTATGAGAACAGAGCCAACTTCTGATTCACCTCAGGGAAAATTCCTTCCTTCTTAAACATTATTAGCTTTATTTCATTGTGCAGATAACACTTAAGATGAGACGTACCTCTTTCATCATATTTTGCCAAGAGTAATGAGCCAGACATCTAAGAGCAAAAAACCTAAATTCTGGAGCTCTCCAAATCTCAATTCAAGAATTCACATAATTAGCATTATATTCTTGAGATTTCAACCATGTGATCCAAGTTTCTGGTTACTAGCTCCATCCCTTCAGGCAAAGGACAGGTAGGTCCAGTGGGGCCTTTGCTGGGTCACAGATGGTTGAGCAGGTACTCTTAGTTGTCCCACTCTCCAGCTTGTATCAGAGTGCAGGCAGTAGAAGGGAAGCAGTCCGGATGTCAGAACACCCACCAGGCAGCAGTGAGGTGCAGCCTTTTCTGTTACTGGGGAAAATCATACAGCCTTAGATCTGGACTCATTAGGTGCTGCTTAGTGCCGAGCCTTTCTCTGATGAGTCTAGAAAGAGGCACATCACAATCCATCCAGCTCCCGTGTGAGGGAATATCGAGTGAGGTTCAATACTCTCAATGTTTTTCTTTCCTTTGGGAGAGAAAGGCTTGGAAAACATTTCTCTATGTGTCAGATGGTCCAAAGAAACAGAGCCAGACACTCCTTCCCACAGAGTGGGGGATAAACGTGAATGTGAGCTGGGGAGAAAAATGAAAAATGTCTGTTATTTTCTGCAGGCTGGAGAATGATGTATGTTCCTGGGGGTAACCTACTACCTTGGAATTAGTCATTCGACTTTGTGTTCTCTCTGCTGCTTGAAGTGCTTCATTTTAAAAATGTTAGGATTTTTTTTTCCTTCTCGCTTAACTGTAGGAACATTAAATGCACAACTTTATCAAAATGACATAAGATATATGTTTCTGCCAACAGCAACAGGAGAGGATTAACAATTCAAATGGAAACGGGGAAAAGTTCCTCTAAAAATACGGGAGGAAGAGAGTTTGATTAGGAATCCTGCCCAGTCTTCACCTGAAGCACACTTTTACACATTCAGAGACCTTGAGGTCCTGAGGAGGAAAATTTTTATTTTTCTCATTTCATCTGTCCTCTGAAGTCATGGGTTGTTGTACACATTTGTAGAGTGTACAACTGTATATAGATCTCTAAGAAAACAAGCATCACTTGCCTAATGGCTGATGACTAAATTTGGTCAGGGCTAACAATCCTATCCATTATTAGGCCCTGACATTCTAATCCAGTAAGGGATCAGAAAACTGTCATTAAACAGAATCAGGAAAATGGAGGCAAATGTGGGGGAAGCCCTAAAAGAGGGAGGAATAGAAGGGGAGGTGAAATAATGTCTTTGCTGCTTTAGTTGTGGCACAAATGAAATAGACATAAAATAGGAATATGTATGTGTGATAAATGAGCACTTGTACCATTTGGCTGATAAAAGGAGGTTTTCCTGTTGGACTTAACTAGAATTTTTGAGGAAGAGATTTGTTATGATCTTTGATGGAGCACAGATTTGCCTTTCTCTGCAAATGAAGAACATATCATTTGGCGAGAGCTTTGATGTCATTCTAGCGTGATATAGGAATGCATATTTTGACTTCTCAGAATCCTTTTCTGAGACTAATTTATTAATCTCTGTATTAATTTGTTTTCTGTGAGTCTCTTTTGCCTTTGGTCTCCTAAACCAGGAATGCCTTTGACGATTTTGTTTCCCCGAGCCCAATACAACAAATTCCATCTCGGTTTCCATTGTAGTAGAACCTGAGAGTATAGCTAACCCAGAGCTACTGAGAATACTCATGCTGAGGGCCTCACAGCTTTCACTCAACATAATGAGGGGAGAAAAAAACTTCTCAGAGGAGGATGTGGAAATGATGAACTTGGTCCAGTAAGAGTGTTTGGGAGACCAGAGAAAAGAGGCAATTCTATTTTATTACATTTTAATTTATTACATTTTTATGTCATTAACTATTGTCTCACACAATTTCATTCTTACCCGGCCCCTTGAGATTAGGCATGACTTGACTTTCCTAATGCGCTCTCCACCACACCTCCATCTAGTGATTCTGAGGCATATTGCTGCTTTGGCTCCTTTGGAACACAGAAACTCAGTTTCTTCTTCTTTGGTCCCGTTAGCCAATGGCAGGCACAATTCACGACTCTGGACCTGCTTTTATTTATTTATTTATTTTTGCATCTAGATACTAGAAGTCAGGCCCTCGTAACTGTGCAGATGAGCCTCCTATTTTCTCCCTCTCTTTTCCATTTTTCTCTTGGGAAAATGACTAGTTTGTAGAGCTTTGTAGATGACTAGCTAGTTACCAGAGTAGAATGATACATTTTACAAAGGAGTTTGCCAAAACATTGTCAAACTTTGGTGTTCTCTACAATTTGGAAGAAAGTTGCAAGAATGCACAATGAAATACATTTTGACAGCGCAGTTTGTTAAATAAAGTATTTTTTCTTTTCCCCTTACCCAAGTATATGATAAATGAGATAATGTCTTTCTTCTTGTCCCATGGTGGACAATACAATAACCATTTCTTGACAGCAAGAAATATCCTATTTCTTTTAGTGTGTGTTGTGTCAGAATACATTTCCCAAGGAGATTCTTCTGAATCTCAAATTTTTATTTTCAGAGTATTTCTGCTGATATCCCTAATTCTACCTGAAAAGTCTGAATCCATCAGGGGGCCATAGGAACATGTGAGAGAAAAATGGATGCTTTATGGATCTTAGAAGACTTGCAGTACTGACAGCCAATAACATTTCTATTCTCCACTCAGAAACTGTGATTATAGCCTCATATTCAGGACAGAGTCAGACTCATTTGTCTGGGGATTCTCAAGGTTTAGTGGTAAGTATTAACGACAGCAATGGACTATAGCCCCAGTAGCTCCCCAGTGCCCTCAGGATAATATCCAGATATTGTTTGTGTATAAATCTTTTCATCTCTAAGCTGTATTTCTTTAGGTAACCTTAAATTTCAGTATTACCAAGAATTCTGACCTTTATCTAGATCACTTGGATTTTCCAAAACTCCCCATATTTTCTCTTCTGAGCTTTATCTTCTTCTCTTCTTTACCTGAGTATTTAATCTTCATTTCCCACCCATGCTATTGAGTCTCTGGTCTGGTTTCTCCTATTTTGTTTCCTTTCTATAGCTTTTGTTTTTTCTTGGTTTTAAGACAGTCTCTGAAAACTTTCTGAAGGGTGTTTTAGTGGTTGGCTTAGAAGTTAAGATAAAGGAGAAAAGAATTCCCAAGCTTTTAAAAAGATTATACACAGTTTAAGTAATGGAAATCTTACTGTAATGGGCTAGAAAGTATTTTGGGATTTATAGATCCATACTGTCTTTGTCACATTTTTGTTTGCTCTTTTTTTTTTTTTTACAGCCCTTGAAAAATGTATTCACCATCCTTAGCTTGTAGGCTGTGGGACATATTTGGTCTTCAGACTAGCTTGTTTCCTTGGGCTTTTAGTTACTAGCGCTGAAAGTGATAAAACGCCAATTTTGTTAAGGTTTCCATGAGACTGAGAAGAATAAATAACTATTCTGAAAATGTAACTGACATTTTTAGGCTCAATTATTCTACTTGTCTGATAATGTCCAGTAACTTGTTAGAGGACATTGGAGGAGGAATTGGATAGGAGTATGCTTAATCATATACAAACTTTTATAAAAGTTTGCTCTTCTGAGCCAGCATGAAGAAGTCACATATATGTGCCTCTGAGGTTAGTGTGTTACATTCAGTTGATATATCTAACCAATTTCTGTTTTCCACAATGATTGATACTTTTATTTTCTTACTCTGGCTTACAAGAAGCTGCACACCTACCTGAAAGCAAGTAGGGGAGAGGAACTGATTTGCAGCAAAGAGGTAGAGATGAAGGGCATTCTTACTCTAGGATCACGACAACGATCACGAACTAGTCAATGAATGTCACTATCAGAAGAGGACTTAGTGGAGAAAATGAGGCTCAGATTTTGAATGAGTAACCGGATGAGCTGGTCCTGGAGTTGGTTCTCTATAAAATCCAGCCCTGGGATCCTTACACTTCACTCGACATTGTTACTCAACCTGTACGTCCACAAATGCCTTACCTGGTAACCCGCCAAAGCAATGCATAAGATTTTACTTCGTCGCACTTCAGTCTCTCCTGAAGATTTAACCCAGGGCATGGTTATTCTCTTGCCACATGGCATGCTTACTGACTGTTGCTCTGGAAATATTGCCAAGTAATATTTCCCTAAGAGAATGGCAATTAGACTGTAGTTCTAAGAGCCAAGGATCTATAGATGGCTACTCGTGGCATTGGCCTTTTCTGTAGGACCACTCTCCCATATTGTTGCTTAATGAATAAAGTCAGTCTGCATGCACTCATTAAAGCACTTGATTATGTGACAGATTATATAATAAATTCATGTTTTGTTCACATTAATCTGCCATCTTAGCAGAAATCAAATAATGGAAGTTGCTTTTGTTGAAAGATTTGGTGCTTCATGTAATGAAGTAACTCAGAGCATGAGGGAGAGGCAGATGGAACCAGGGATTAAATCTCTCATTTTTAGAAAATGGATCTTGATATAGAGGCAACATGACTAGGGGCAAAACTTAGATTACCACTAAATAGTTTTTATCCACTCCAGTGGTTGTGTCAGGAGGCAGTTCACAGTGGACAAGATGGTCTTGTCAGGAAGATATGCAAATAGTTTATTTGAGAAAACATTCCAACACTTTTTTTTCAGAAACTATGTATTTGATTGACTGCCAGACAGAAAGGGCATGAAAGGTTTTCTTTCTTTATTGTTATTTTTCTTTCCTTATTAACATTATTTTCCACTTTTTTATTAGTGCCTCTTGACTATATGGATTAATGGGCTTCATTTTGTCAGATTGTACACATGCATAACATACTCTACTCATTTTCTCCCATCACCTTTCTTGTCCCACATTCCCCCTTAATTTTGAATTTTTGAGTGAAGCCAATATATATAATGTGCTTTCATCCTATTTATGACCGCTATCACCTGCCCTTGTACCTCCTTACCTCCCCCTCTTCTCTTCCTCTTGTTAATAACAGTCTCCCTCCTACTTTCATGTCCTCCTTTTTAGATTTGATATATTAGAGAGAACACAAGATATTTGTCTTTGTGAGTCTTCCTTATTTTTCTCAGCATGAAGATTTCCACATCCTTCTGTTTTTCTCCAAATAACAAAATTTTGTTTTATTATGGCTGAATAATACTCCACTGAGGATATATGTGATATATATTAATATATATACAAATATATGTATTAATATATATACCAATTTGTTGATGGGAACCTAGTCTGATTCTATGTATTGGCTATGCAATTATCCCAATGGCATACTGATTTTAATTCCTTTGGGTATATATCAAGGAATGATAGAGCTGGATCAAATGATAGCTCTATTTTTAGTGTTTTAAGGAAACTTCATATTGATTTCCATAGTGATTGTACTAGTTTACAGCCCTATCAGCAAGGCGGAAAGGTAGGATATCTGCTTGGGGTGCATTCTGCTAACACTGACTACAACCGCACAAGTCATGGCTGTTTTCAGAGTGCCATGAATCCTTTGAAATTCACTTCTACTACTTATTTAATATTCTTTCAAAACCCACATTTCGCTGTATCAAGGCTCACAGAAGTTCTGCCCCTTGATTCTGAAGCACTTGTCCCTACTATTCATTTCATGAACTACTCCTAACCCCTTGTGCTTTAACTGAGACAGTAAGAAACTTTCTGAGCCTTTGGGCTAGGATTGGGGCCCTTTCTTGGTAATCTTTCATTCTTTAGCTCAAAGAGAGACCTGTGACACTGTTTTGCCTCTCTCCCTAAACAAACTCTGAAGGCAGACACCTGCTTTGAGTTTTACAGTAACAGCTTGGCACTTGACTAGTAGGTATTCAATGCATATTTTAAAAACTATATAATTTTGAATACTATTTAATACTATTTTAGTTATATATGGTTCACTTGATAAGCTTTAAGAAACACCCACTGTGGTCTGATATAAATGTCTTGCTTTCCCAAGTGAGTATGAGTGTGGACTCTTGAGGTGAACATGAAGCTATAATTCATGTACCAAACCACAGTCCCTCTCTTGGACTACCGAGAATTTAAATTTCAGAAACAAAGTGAGTGACCAACTTTTCCATTTTTTTCTCACTTTTCCCCAAATTTGTATTCCATGCTGCCAGGGGAGATTTTTACAGGCACTCCCATGAGTTTTAATCTCAATTCATTTGGATCCTGTGAAATGTGTACTGTATTTTATGTTAAATAGGTGTTACCATTTACTCCAGTTCTTTGAAAGGAAGATGTTCCCTAAATGTAAAGCAGCTGGAATAGTAAAATTTACATTTTAATGCATTGCTTTATCCCTTTAGCATCCCTTTATCCCTTTATCTCCTCTCTGGGGAGCCCCTGCAACTTCAGTGTCAACTGGAATTGAGGTTAGGCTTTGGAGGGTCTGAAGAGGAAAGGTGTTTATCACCTCAGTGTCAGAGAGAAAGTTATCCATCATCACTTAAGCTAGATATGTGGGTGTTGTTGAATTATGTCACTCACTGGCCCCTTTAAAAATCAATGGTCTGTATTTCTGAACTATCTACTATCTAGTGTAACAGCTATAATCTCTGATGAATCAATCAATAAGTAGCCACTGAGGGTAGATTTGCCTGAATCTTTGCTGCAAGCAGTAGGGGAGTCATGCCAATTGATTTCTATATTTTGAATAGGCAGTTAGTATACAGCACTCACAATGGAAAAGAAACACTGGCATTTGGCTCCTATAATTACTGCAAAATGACGAGTCCTGTCAGGTGATGAGTGATATTCCTCTCATCCACATCATTAATTTCTTCAGCTTTTTCTTCTGATTTTATTAACTCTTTGGAATTTTGTCTTACCTGTTTGTCAAATAAAGATAAGTCTCCTTAGAAGATGTTTGTAAAAAGGGCATTTTGCCGAACCAGCATCCAGATAATTAGAAGCTACATGTAGGAAAGATTGTTCATTCATAACTAAAATATCTTCAGTTTTTAAGCACAGAGACTTTTCACTGGTTGGTTGATTTATGAGCATGAATTATTTTTAAAGGATGAGAACGTAAACTAGTTTGAACATTCTGGGGCCAGGTGTCAGATAATATGAATTCTAGATGTGCTTATATCTTTCATGCTAGGGCATTGCCTATCACCTAACTTCTGCCAGTCACATTTTTTGCATCTATTAAAAGAAAGAGACAGTCCATTTCATCTTTCATATTCTAATTATAGCTGAAAAGCACATTTTTCCCCATGGTACTTTCTCTATTATGCATTTGGAGTCTCAATAGTCTATCTAAACATACAACTACATTTCCGTTGGAAAAACAAGAGGTTAAACAAGAGTTTACAGACATTTATGGGGTTTTTTTGTTTGTTTAACAAAAACATTTAAGTTATATCTGTGCAGATTTGATGATATGACAAATTAAAACATTTAGTTTTTCACATTATCTGAGTATTAGTTACTATTTTTTTTGTTTTTTGGTACCGGGGATTGAACTCGGGTCCTTGCACTTGCAAGGCAGGCCACCGAACGGCTCAGCTAAATCCCCGGCCCCGAGTATTATTTACAAAGTGGATACTATGAGAATATTAATTTATTGACCAGTAATTTCTATGAAACGTGTTTCAGGGCATCACAAATTGTCAAGGTTTATCACTGATCTTTAAAAAATGGCAGCCAGCGTATCTTCCCAAATGAAATGGCTTGCTGAGTTCAGTGAGAAAAACAAACTAGACATTCAGCTTTGTTTGGGCTACTCCCAAGAGAACTAGTGTTATCAAATAATGTAGAACAACTAATTCTCTGAAACATTTTGATGTGTGATTGAAGCTTCTCAATTTAAATGATCATACCAAGTGCTCATTTATTATCGCAACAAGTATCAAGAATTTTTCTATGTGTGTAATGGGAAGATTATGAAGGTAAAGCTTCTGCCCTCTAATAGAATATATAAATATACAAATATTGCTGATAAAAGAGTACAAATAAGCTCTACAGAAGACAAAGATGTTCAGAGAAAGGAAAAATGGTTTCAGTTTATAGAAGACTTGAAAGGCCTTTATGAAGGATTTGTGAAGGTAGAATTTGAGTTGGACCTTGAAAGATGCAAAATCACTTATGGTCTAAATATTAAAGCACTTTTAGAGAACAAGCAGAACCTCCATGAATGGAAATGTAAAATTCAGTAGTTCTCTGGTGCTGTCCTCTCATACAGGCCGAGTTCTTGGTAAAAGAGGAACAGTCCTACATTATTTACTACCATATGTTACAGAAATAAAAAATGTATGAGTTGGAAAAATTTGATGGCTGTTTTCTCAATACTAAAGTTGAATTGGTTGCTGAACTAGATCCTATCAGACAGGGTGGTCACTTTGCACTTTCCTCCCTACAGTGTTGCCAGGTAACTCTCTGATCCCGATGGAAGATGCCATTAGAACAGCATTTCCAATGCCTTTCCTGCAGAACTTTGGTTCTCTGGAATAAGAAAAGAATCCATAGACAAATAACTCAAGGCAATGACAGAGACTACATTCCTCCACAGGCATGGAACAATGCTTGTTTGTCTTTTTAAAGACCCTGCAAAGTCCTTGGTAATGAACTGGTGCAATTTGGGTAAACCTAGTGTTTTCAATTCCAACTTAAAAAAAGATAAGAATTTTTAAAACACTTTTAACTGAAATAAAATATATGTGTGATACAATGCACAGATCTTAAGTGTATAATGCAATGACTCTGAATAAATCTATGTGTGTATAAACACCATGGAAAACGCAGATGTAAAGCATTCCTACTTTCCTCCCTCCAAAATTCTCCTACACTGTACTTATTAACCCTTGGAAACCACTCTTCTGATTTCTAATACCACAGATTACTTTGCCTGTTCTAATACATTATGTAAGTGGAATGATATAGCAGCTATTCTTTGTCTTTTGTTCAACATGTTTTGAGATTCATTCATATTGGTTGGTGTGTTTCTACATCATTCATTTTACTGTCAGAAAACGATTTCATTCTATGTATATGCCATGACTCGGTGCTCACTCTCCTGAACATTTACACCACTTTCAGTTTTGAATGTCATGAATAAAATAAATTTTTTTTTTCTGGCACCGGGGATCGAACTCGGGTCCTTGTGCTTGCAAGGCAGGCCGCCGAACTGCTGAGCTAAATCCCCGGCCCTATAAAATAATTTTGAATACTCATATGGAACTCTGGTTGGACTCATGTTTTTATTTATGTTGGACAAGTACCTCTGGAAGAAGCTGGTAAGTTGATGTTCAATTTTATATTTTCTCTAGCGATGAAGGGCCTAGTTTTTCCACTCTCTCTCATATCCGTTGCTGTCAGGCACATCAAGTGTAGCCATTCCTGAGTGTAAAATGTAACTGACATTTTCATTCAGTGAAAGCTTAATGATCTTCAGCATCTTCCCATGGGCATTCTGATCATTTATGCATTTTCTTGAAGCAGTGAATTATAGGTTTTACTTTATTTATTTATTTTGAAAACACCATCCAACTATTTCAGGTTTATCAAAATCTTCATTTCTAGCTCATTGCAGATTTCAGTTTCAAGGTAAAGACGAATATTTTGTTAGCTCACCCTTTAAACACTATTTCTATGCTTCCTTCTACCCCCTCTTTTTTTTACCCCTCATTGAGTTTATTGGTACATTCTAGGTATACAGTACAGTTACATTCATCATTGGGATCTTGTACCTTTACATGACAGGTTTTGGTTCGCATTTTTTCCCCGTTCCCCTGTCCTCCCTTCATCCCCTCCTCCCTTCCCTATTTACAAAAACTTTATTTCCATTTTTTCATTTTCTCAGACTTTTTCTTTTCTTCTCTTCATTCTTTATCAATTTTGTGAACTTCTCCATTTTCTTTTTTTTGAGTTATAGGTTTTAAATTAGACTACATTTTTATTAATTATTTCTATTTTTCTTCTAAAAGTTTTATACACTTAACTTGTATTTGTGGGTCTACAATCCATTTCAAATTAAGTTTTGTGTTTTCTGTGAGACAGACATTGGCCCCTTTCCCCAATATTTAACATTTATTTCACATCGGTTTAGAAAAGATTTTCTTTTCCCTCTTGTAATGCTTTAGTTTCACTGACAAAAATCTTTTGACTATAGTTTCTATATGGCTCTATTTCATCTGTTTTGGATACTCTATTTTAAGTTGTCATTTTGCCAACCATACTATCTTGAAATCTGTAATAAGTTTATGCTAGGTCTTGAAAAAGGCGATGCAAGTTACCAGTTATTTCTTTTTCTAATACTGTTTTTTTCTTTTGCACTTCTCTAAAAATCAATGTCATTTTTTTTTATTTTGAAAAGTCTGTTGGGGAGTTGATCAGCATTGATTGAGTCTACAGATCAATTTAGGGACACAGACAATAACAAGTCTGCAAGTCTGTGAAAATGGTATTTTTCTTATTAAAATATATATATTTTACAATGCTCTCAGAGTATTTATGGATTTAGTATAGAGCCTTGTGATAGCTCTGCTAAATTTCAAATTAAATATTTCATGGTTTTCCATGTTATCTTAAATGACTTTTAAATGTATTTTTATACTAACCTAGTTTCACGAGACTTGCTGAATTCACATATTAGTTGTAGTAGTTTGTTTGTAGGTTTTTTTTTTTTACAATTTTCTATTTATGCCTATTTATCAATTTAAACAGACCCAGTTAACTGATTCCTTTCTATCCTATGGTCCTTAACTTCTTCCTTTTGCTCAGAGCACTGCCTATGTTTTTAAATACAAGGTTGACTGTAAGTAGTGAGGTTAGACATCCCTACTTTGCTTACTCTTAAGAGGGAGATAGTCATCATTAATATTATGCTTACCAATAAGCAAGCAAGCAAGCAATTTTTCACTTACTATAATTTTGCTGTTTAAATTTTTACACAAAGCATTATTGTCTCTGCAATAAAAATTCAAATCAGGAAAAAAATATATAATGCTTACCAAAAGACATTGGTGTTCTTTGTTAGATTAAAAAAAGTTTTTTATTTATAGTTTTCTGTGTTTTGTTTTTTTTCTAATCCTGGCATTAGAATGCCATTGGAATGGGCATTGAATTTGTCAAATGTATTTTCTAAGTCTGAATATTTATATAATATTTATGCTTTCACTTCAAAAATCATTAAATTGCCTGTGGCCTACAATGTTTCAGATGAAAAATTAGCTTTCATTGTTATTATTACCATGTATATAATGTCATTTTACTCTGAATTTTTTCAAGACTTTTTTTTTTTGTCTTTTCTGGAAATTTGATTATAAAATAATTAACTTTTGCTAAGGTTTGTTTAATCTCCACTAATTTTTGGAACCTTTGGATTATTAATTGATCAAAAATTTCTCTGTCCTATTTTCATTTTTATCTTGTTTTGGAACTTCAGTTATATATATGTGAGACTGACATTACCATAAAGTTTACTGAAGATCTGTTAATTACTTTCCAATCTATTATTATCTGTTCTGGGCAATTTTTATAAATTTGTCTTAAAGTTAGCTGATCATTTCTCTTGCTATCTTCAGTATGTTGTTTTGTTTAGTGCCTTTTTCATATAGTTTTTAAATTTCAGAATTTCACCAAAGTTTCTATTTTTTTCTCAGATTCCTCATTTATTTCTTTGTTTTTGTCATAACTACATCTCTTTCAAGCTATTCAATACATTCAAGGTTATTTTTCTGCTAACCCAGCCTTTCAGTAATGTCAGGGCCTATTTCCATGGATTTTTCTTTGACTTTGCATTTCTAATTTTCTGGATCCCCCACTCCCTGAATTTGAATGAGTACTCTGGATGATGCCTTACAGAGTTATTACGTTTTGTCACATTTTGCAAAGTTGAGTTTTGTTATAGGCTGATCATCTTGAATCTGGATGTCTTAATTTTGCTCTTTATGGAGTTGGCTGTTTTGTTTTATGCTTAGGAAATGCACTTAGTTTTGTCACAGTATTTCCTTCTGAAGTATGTCCCTTTGGAATTTCAACAGTAACCTATTATGTTACAAATACCAAGGCTTTCTAATTTGTTGGGATCCATCTGCCTCTCCCATACCGTAGGTAGCAGCTAAAAATATCTCCCAAACATTTTCAAGCTTCCAGCTTTTACTTTCCCCTGAGCTTCTTGTAGCATTTCTCATTATACACATACAGGTATATGCCACGGATTAGAGAAACGCTTGTGTGCAGATTTGGGGCTCTTCCTTTCTGTAGCACTCCTCTTTTCAAAATTTTCTTCAGTAAAGCCAGGCATAGTGGCACATACCTGTAATCCCAACATTCGGGATGCACAGACAGGAGGATCGCTGTGAGTTTGAGGACAGCTTGGGTACATAGTGAATTCAAGGCCAGCCTGAAATACATAGTGAGACCCTATTTAAAAAATTTTTTTCCTTCCTTATTTTTAAAACTCTCTGACACTCCTGAATTTTTTCCTTTAACAACTCAATTCAGAAGGCTGTTTTTTTCTGCTTGAGTTTTATGTGTCTCAATGGAGAGTGGCATATATAAACCAGCACCAATCTTTGCTCAGGTCCTTCAAGAGTTGAAACACTTTCATTTTTGCCTGCGTTTGATCACTCTGGTGCTGTTGTAATTTGCCCAGAGTTTTTGTGTTAACTGTGAAAGTGTCAGCCCTATTCAAAATACACTCCTACTACAGAAACCTGAATGACCAGTGGGTCATTTTAAAAAATGTAGCATCTATTTTATTATGGCCCATGAAATCAATGCTCTGTGTTACATAGCTTTTGCTGTTCAAGGACATATTAAAACTTGAGTTTTGTCCATAGTTTTTAGATAACCGATAACTGGATTTATAATGTTAATAAAACACACATTGAGATCTTGTCTTGTAGAGAATAATTTGTGGAGGTAAAAAGAAATATAAAGCATGAATCTCACTATAGTCATTCATTAATTCTCTGAACTAATATTTAAAATCAATTATAGGGAGGAAAATAGGGATCTGCTATAAAACTGAATGAAATTTAAAGAGTGAATCAGTAATTACTTAAATAACCAGGTGATCATATAAAAAGACTTTATAGCATAGTAAAAGGCATTTTCTATAACTGTACAAAATTGGAAATACTAACTCACAGTGGAAATTGTAGCCTACTTTGTTGAGAAACGATATTGGAACTAAGACTATGGGTTAATTAGGAAATTTGGGGAAAAAAGGAAAAGATCTTTGTGTGTGAGGGAAATATATGTGAAAAGCCTTGAGACGTCAGTGAATAAATGAAATATAAAAAATGTTAAAAGAATATGAGCGAAAGGAAAAATTTAAGGATGACAGTCAGAGTATGGGGATTCTGAGCCATTATGTATGTTGGCACTGCCATTCACAATGACATATCGTGGGTTTTGCACAGGATGGAATTAAGATGTCTTGAAGATATATTAAAGGCGTTAACTACACAATTTGATATATAGCTTTTGGAGCTCGTAATTGGCGCTTTGACAATTATCCATCCCCATTTCTTTAGGCAACCATCACAGTGGGACCTTAGGATCTGAACATTTCCTTTTTTGGCCATCCCTTTACAACATGCATTCATTCAATAATTTTTGAGTACCATGTACTTCCTAGAAATTATACTAGTTGTTGAAGATACAGCTTTGGACAATAAAGACAAAGTCAGTGTAATCAAAGCATTTATGTTAGAGCCAGGGGAGACAGGCAATAAATATTTAAACAGCTAAATAACAAAAATTCCGATATTGTTACAGCAAATGCTATTGAGGATGTTAGGTAACAGGAACTCATTCACTACTGAATAGCACAGAAACTTGTACAGCAACTTTGAAAGACACTGAGAAAGTTTTTTACAAAACTAAATATAATGTAACCACTTGCCCCACCAGTCATGCTCTTCACTACTTATCCAAAGGAGATGAAAAACATACTACTCCCATGAACATCTAAAAATGGATGTCTATAGCAGATATTCATGATGGCTAAAACTTGGAAGCAAGCAAGACATTTTTCATGGATAAACTAGTATGTCCAGGCCATGGAATATTATTTAGCACTCAAAAGAAATGAACTATCAAAAAATTGAGAAAATGAGCTATCAAGAAAGAGAAGAAATATATATTACTAAGTGAGGGAAGCCTATGTGAGAAGTCTGCTCTCTGTAAATTCAATCTTGTGACTTTCTGGAAAAGGAAAAGCTAGAGGGACAGTGAAAATACCACTGGTTGCCCCAGCAGGGGTTGAGGGGAGTGAGGGTTGAACAAGTGGACCAAATGAGGCTACCATAAATGACACTAGAATGTGCACAAATGTCCTTATACATGTGTTCAGATTCCCAGAAGGTGTAGCACAGTGTAAACTACGGATTCCGGGCAATTATGTATCCATGTAGTTTCGTCACTTGTAACCAATGTGTTGCAGGGTTGCCCCATGCTCACGTCCATCCTTCTGCTTTGGCCTCCGGGTGCTGGGATCACAGGCACACGCCAGCCACCACTCCCTGCTTAGAAAGTGACTCTTTTCTTAAGCCTTTTTGATTCTGTAACTGCACACTAACCTGCTAAATCGGAAAAAAATATTCCAGCACAGTGAAGAATGTCAGGATTGTCCATTTCTATTTCTTTGAAAAATAAAATAAAGCTTCTATGGCTAATTTCTTACCCTGTGTCATCCACAGGTGTTGATCTGTGTGAGGAGGCAGGAAGCAAGATTGGTAGCGCTGGACATGATGTCCTGCTTACTCTGGTGCACAAAGAATGTACTTTGGTTTATAAGAACATAGGTAATTTTAATAGGAACAATCAAGGTA
The DNA here is from genome assembly GCF_012274545.1 of Fukomys damarensis. Lineage (NCBI taxonomy): Eukaryota > Metazoa > Chordata > Mammalia > Rodentia > Bathyergidae > Fukomys > Fukomys damarensis. The sequence continues at coordinate 12,529,135 of NW_022900915.1, forward strand.
TATCAACAGACTAAGAACTACGTGAACCTAAAGATGAAGAAATAAATTATAATGGACTATTATATGCCTATTAACATTACTTGATGTGATTTAAAGAGAGAGAGAGGTTTACCATCAAATGTCAAATCCTCTCCACAATTCCTGGTGACAGTTGAATTTCTCCTTGTCCTTCTGGACTTATATTAGTTTATTGGGAGGGAATTGAAAAACTGTACTTGTCAGCCAACTCATACTTCAAATTCCTACTGTCTTCTCTGCCCACTAATATTTCTTCAAATGTTGGAAACTTCTGTGGGAAGATTCAGCCTTATTCAGAAAGTGTAAAGATGCATGCAAATTATAGTTACAGATGTGAAGGCAAAGCAATTAGTATACAATGGGGACTGCTCAGGCTGTTTATGCCCATGTTACTCCTTGTGAACAGGAACTGGCACCGGCAGAGTTTAGAGATGAACACATCACACAACTTTCTATCACCTATGAAACATATGTCCTCCACGATTCTCCTAAACTCTTTTGCTCCCTGTCCTTCTCCAACATACTCACTGAATTTAGTGAATTCTGTCTAGGTAGATGAAGAGGAGAGGCAAGCTGAATATCTAGCTATTTTAGAAATAGACAATTGATATTTAGGAAAAAGATGCATTTTTTGACAGATGTCCAGAGAGACTTTTTTTATACTACTCATAATCAACCGAGAGCTCATTTATTTTCCATTTTGTCAGTATTATTTTTTAATCTCTTGTGTGCTCTGGAGAACTGGGACATCTAATAAAATCACCTCTGCCCAACAGATTTTTATGGGTTCCAGAAAACCAACCCTGGAAAGATTCTGAAAGACCATCTTGTTCCTACAATTTTGTTTAGCCCACATTCTGAAAAACTTCATCAAGGCTGTTCCATTGATTAGTGGCATAGGGAAGCTTATTATTCACAGTCTGTAGTCTGTCCACTCTTCCAGCTCAGAAATATCCCCCACGAAATGCTTTTATACAATGTCCTTTGTCCCTGGTTATTTTGATACATTCTTACAACTGCATCATGACTGTGGTAGGTTCTTAGATTAAAATTAGATTAAAGTTTCTCTTTCAGAGGCTTCATTTTAAATACCTATAAATGAATGGAGAGGTGGCTTCTTGTATAAATCACTGTTCTTTAAAATTTAAATCTCTATTATAAAAATTTGTTTTGATTGAAAAATATAATTGAGTATATTATGTATCTATAGAATATCATGTAATTTTTGATAATTTTTACATTGTGGAGTGAGGAAATAAAGCTAATGAACAAATTCCATTGCCTCACATACTTATATCTTGCAGTAGAAAATATTTAAAAACTACTCTTTTTTCATATGTTTGGTGCTTTTACTTCTTTGTCTGAGAAACGTCTGTTCATTTCAGATGCCCATTTTTGAATCGGCTCTTTATATTTGGGGGGCTGATTTTTTTGAGTTTTTTATATATTCTAGATAATAGTCCTTTGTCTGAGGAGCACCTGGTAAACATTTTTTCCCACATTGTAGGTTGTCTCTTAGTTCTGTTGATGGTTTCTTTTAGTGCAGAAGTGGAGCACCTGGTAAACATTTTTTCCCACATTGTAGGTTGTCTCTTAGTTCTGTTGATGGTTTCTTTTGCAGTGCAGAAGCCTTTTAATAAGATGTAACTGTACTGTATACATAAAATGTACCAATAAACTCAGAGAAAAAAATAATGTCTACTCTTAGTAATTTTGAAATATACAATGCACTATTAGTTATTGCAGTCAGTGTTCTGTGTGATTGGTGGTAAAGTGTATTCCTCCTGTCTAGATGAGGTACTGTACCCTTTGGTCAAGTTCCCCCTTCCCGTAGTTACTCTCTCCGGTTTCTGGTAAGTGCCATTCTATCCTTCTCCTGCCAGCCATGCACGTTTGTGTAAATCGCTCTTCCGTGTAAAAGCTTAAATCAGTTGTCTGTAGAAAGAGAGCAATGGTCAATAATCCTTACAGATTAGTTTTGTAGTAAACAATTTTATATTTATTTTCCTACATTTATTTACCACAGCAGTTCTTGGGTTGATTTTTACCCCTTAGGAGGTTTTAGAAATGCTTCTGTGTAGGATATTGGGCTTGAGTGGGCTGCAGTGAGGTGGTCAGGATGTACAAAGAAAAGCAGAGCTTTTACCACACAGCAGTAGATGTATAATGAACATGACATAATTTGGTGAAGTAGAATGTTGCTTGTACATATCATAAAATTTCAGTCATGGGCAAACACCTGAAGTGCTTAAATTTGTTCTCTGGGAACTACTCCTATCCCCTTATCTGCTGTCTTTCTGTCCCAGGAGATAGGCCCTTAATCCACTACTTTCTATTTTCATTTCATTCATTTGGCATTTAAAAAACATCTATTGATTACTGCGTGGTACGTGACACTCTCAGAAGCTAAAGACCCAAAAGTAGGTAAACAAATTTCCTCCCCTCAAGCAGCTTACATTCTAATCAGGGTGCAAGAAAGTCCTGCAAAAAAGCAGAGCAACAAAATGTAGTAAGTTATTTAAAACTAAGCTAATTAGACAAATACTTATTTGAGTATATATTCTGCCATGAAGGACTTGTCTAGAGCCTGGCAAATTACTTATTTGCTAAAAATTGGAATCCAGGACCATGTATGGTGGTGCGCACCTGTAATCCCAGTCCTGGGAGGTTGAGGCAGGAGGATTGTTATAAGTTTGAGGCCAGTCTGGGCTACATAGTGAGTTCAAGGCCAATCTGTGTTACAGAACTAGATTCTTTCTCAAAAAAACTGAAACAAAAAACTTAGAATCCATGCCAAAAAATATAATCACATGCTTGCCATCATCCAGAAATTTAGAGACTGTGACAGAGAAAGCATTTCAATTTGGATATTGACATAGTATTTCATTCTCTCTGCATTTATTTCAAGCCAAATGATTTCCCTTCCAGTTTTGTTTACATTTGGTATTTGTATCAAGCTCTTATTTTGTTCTGATAACCTATTGACTCAGAAGTAGCTCTTATGAAGCAATAGTGACTTTTCCATTATTGGTTACCTGTTACAAAGTCTTTTAATATTCCAAGAAGCAGAATTTGTTGTGTGAAGTTTTATGCAGCCAAGACTAATTTATTTGTGAATGTAGCAATAGCATACAATCAGCCAAACAAGATTGAGGTTTTTTTTCCTTCAAATAATATTCTACTGAAAGTTTAAATGTTTCTAGATTATGTTTCATTAGAATTTGAATAGGTATGTTATAGCTATGAAAATATTCTTTGATAGTGAAATGTTAGTTGGAAAACAGAACCTTGTAAACACAACTCCTTTCAAAATACCAATACATTTAAATGTCCTAACTCAAGGCAAATATTGGAAGGCAACATTGCTTAGGAAAAAGAATACAATTCAGCTTATAATTACAGTACTGTGTACAACAGAACTAATTAATTTGGCAAATATATTGTAGGTGTAAAGGTAAATGTACAATGTATTACCATTGTTATTAAGAATTCTCTTCACTGTGCTTTAATAGTGCTATTCAAAACAGGTTATAAAGACATTAAAGGTATAAGGAAAAAATGATATCTGAGAGAATATTCTTTATCTCAACACTTGCATATTGTCCTAAGTAAAACTAAGAATTCTTCCTAAAAGTGAGTAATAAGATTTGAGAATTTACCTATTTTGGATGACTGTTCTCTTAGTAGCTGCTACAGTGTCTTTGATTTTGCTGTGAATACAAAGAAGGTGTCACATTAAGCCCACCACAAGTAAAAAAATTGGGAGCAACAGTTTCTGATTTGGACGTTAAAACCTTTTGGGGGCTGTTTGGTTGTTCTTCCTCCAGACTTTTGATATGTATAGACCTTATGAGTATTAACAATGATAACCAGCCATCAGTGTTAGCCGGAGACTGTGTCAATTCTTTCTTTCTTATTGAGGGGGCAGTCAGGCAAGATAGGTAAATTCTCAAATGCTCATTTTTAAGAACTTGGTTTTATTTAGGCAATTGTAGAATTCTTGGGGTTAAAGCATATTTTTTCAGAGATCAATTAAATATTTTTCTTACACTTTTAATATTTTTCTAGTTCTTCTTTTGGCCACACATATGGCTAGTGTTGAGAATTCAAACCTTGTTTACTTAAAAAGCAAATGGGTTTCTATGTTGGAGAGAAGAAAACCATGCATGATGTAAAGATCTAAATTAAGAAAGGAGGAATTTGAAGAAGAGTGCTCTACACTGGAGAATTGAAACAGACTCATAAGTTTCTACCTTATATGGATGCTGATTGGTTAACTTGAAGAATTATCCATATCATGACAGCCAAAATAGTACTTTCAGAATAGCACTTTCAAAGTTTGCTTATTGTTTGTTTGCTAAGTATTCACCACTGGAATAAACATTACTATACCTTGGTGTTCGAAAAGTGTTTGGTAGGCTTAAAACCACCATGTGATTTCATTTGTCTTGCTTGGTCCTACATCTCTGACATATAGAAGTGAAATTTTCTCATTTCCTTCTATAGCTTATTATTAATTTGTCCAACCATTTTGAAAATATTTATTAATGTATATATCTTGGGCTCTGGTCCATGCTCTAAGGACAACAAATGACTAAAACAAGAATCTTACTTTTAGGAATTTGGGAGAAACAGTTAAGAAACTGATCATGACAGCAATTAGTTTGGCTGTGAAAGGGATATGAATGTGGCTTTGTAAAAGAAAGTGCTTAATTTTCTCCAGAGATGTTAGTTAAGGCTTCACAGCCTTTGGAGCGGAAACCTGAGGCCGGGTGTGAGAACCCTATACATAATCAGATGCCCCAGTTTCTACTTTCTCTAACCCTCATTTTTCTCCTGAAGGGTTTTTAATGCATTAGCATTTAAATATACTGTCTTGACAAGGAGGTAGTAGTTCAATCTTGGCTTTCGGTTAAAGTGTGCACAACACTACACTAGGCACTGGTAACCATAATAGAGACAGACATGGACCCTCCTCTCACAGAATGCCCATTCTGGTGAGGAAGTCATAAGCACACTAACCTGTGCACAAATTGAATCGTAATTGCGGGGAGTGCTCTGCATGAGCCTTGCAAGGTGGCTCTGAGTCTATGTAACACATTCAGATAAATTCCTGGGGAAACAGAGTTCACGTGAAATATGAGGTGTGGCTTAGAATATTCCAGACAAAAATCAGGGAGGAAGGAGAGTTGGGAGGTTGCTTTGTAAGCAAGAAAACAGTTTCAGCTCAGGAGACGGAATGAAGGCCAACAGCGTAAACCAGAGCTGAGAGGTGAGGTGTGGTTCAAGAAGAAGCTGCAGCAAGGCAGATCATAAAGAGCCAGGAGGGCCCATTTCAGGTAGACAAGGGTGTTCCGACTTATGTCCAGATGCCCCTCCAGAGCCTCAGGTGAATGAGGTGGGACTGTTCCAAAGGGGTTGAATCTAAAGTGTTTGATTGATTCAAAGTGTGCAATGCTAGGTCCAAGGACCCTAGGATTAAGGATATGAGTGCTACCCACCCTAGTAGTTTGAAGAAGATAAAAGGCGCAGGAAGAGGCTGGTAAGGCCCCTTGTTATTTTTGCTAGAGTGTGGGCACCGAGAACAGTTCCTTTTCTGTGATGCCACTCTGCCATGTGCCACTTTGCCTTGTAGCCAGTCAATTTTGGATTGAAACCTCTATGAACCATGTCCCAAATAAACCTCTTGCCTTTAATTTTGGGTGTCTGGTATTTTGTCTTAGCAGAGAGAGAAACGTAACTAACACAAAGGGGAAGAAGCTGGGCGTTTTAATGATAGGTTGAGCATTAGAGTTCTTCAGTCTGCATTTTAAAAATCACTCTAGTAGTGAGGGCAAATTTAATCAAAATGAAAACTCCTCTGGGGCCCTTTACACAATAATTGCCTCTTAAGGAATACTGAATATAAATGTATTGTTTTGATTAAATGTCCTCTATAGGTTTATGTGTTGAAGGCTTAGTACCCAACTTGACACTATTGGAACGTGGTGGAAACTATAAGACGTTGGGCCTAGTGGGAGGTCTTCTGATAACTGGAGGTGTGGCCTGGAAGGGGAGGAGTGGGACCCTGCTCCTTCCTTTCTCTCAGCGTTGTTTTTCTGCAGTGGAATGACAGACCTTCTTCTCCGTGATGTACTATGTCGCCACAGGCTCAAAGCAGTAACATTTCAGTTTGGATTGAAATCTTTAGAACTGTGAAATCAAATAAACCTTTTGTTTCGCTAAGTTGATTTATCTCAGGTATTGGTTAGAGTTATAGAAAGCTGACTAGCATTATGAGAGTAAATGGTAATGTTTCAGTGGAGACCAGATCTGTGTCGAATGTCTGGTTCTTTCTAGCTGTTCTAAGACAACATCACCCAAAGACACCCAATGAGACAACCATCTCGGAAAGCATCATGGAAATTGTGTCATCATTTTTACTCTGACACTCATTATCTAGCCTTAGTATTATTTGCTTTCGTTTAGAAAACACTTTGAACTGCTTTGCTAACAGAAAAAAACAAAATATGTCTTTGTTTCTGTTTTTCCCTTTAAGAGTTGCAGATCTTTTCTCTCCATGGGTACATCCAGTTTCCAAGGCTAAAGATACTCTCTGGACAGTGGGTGCGTAATTGGGCCCTATGTCACCAAACACAGCATTTTCTCCCCGCTGCCCAGTGTTGCTTTTCCTCCAGCTGTTTCTGTTGCCAAATGCAAATTCAAACTTTAGCTAAGGTATATTTGAGGATGCAAATTTATCACACAAGCTCTAATTATGGGAAAAGGCCTTATCTAAACAAACAATTAGGCAGTCACAACTTGATTACTGGAGCAGGCTAATTGGTATTCCTGATTCTAGCTTTTACCTCCTCAGATGGATCCCACAAAATAAGCTGGTCTAGCCACGGAAAAAAAATCCTGCAGCCAAAGCATCAGTGTGTCCTTCGAATACCTCCTTCCTTTTCTCCATTTTTTACTTTCTGTCAGGCAGGGAGTCCTCCCGAGTTGCCTGCTGAGAGAGACAAAAGGTCTTCAGCCACAAGCACTGGCTTCCTTCTCCCTTCCCTCCAAACATTCTTTTCCTGTTTCATTCTCAGCCTCCATGTCTTAGAAAGGTTAAACAATATATGACTGTGAGCTCGGGTGTTAAGGGATGATTATAATTTATAATGCCACTTTCTCAGAAACATTTGCATTGTTAAGCACTGGCTTTTAGAATTTCAGCACCGCCTTGAGTATTATTATGTTGATATCAAATGCTGTGGCAAGGAATGTAGAGACAACTCAGAATGGAAGAATTTTCCAAGCATTTTTCATAGAAGAGAAACCTCAAGCACTCAAGTAATATTCTAAAGTTTGCATTTATGATCTTTCTAATAACTTTGTAGTTGGAAATGAAAGGATTGAGATAAGATCATCTGCTTGATTCTGTCCTTGGGCTATAGCCATAAATACTATGGAGTTAGTGAATTACTCGCCAGGTTTTAAAAAAAAAATGGCACATAGAACATCAACATAATAGCATCAAAAAGAGAAATCGTGAACTACAAAGAGACATGGAGATCTGATAATCCCAACAATTAAGATTATGGTAATGATTCTATATGAAATTGAGTTATTGGCTTCCTGATTTTGAAGTCTTTCTTTCATTATATTTTATGGAATGGGCATTGAAAGATGAAATGGACAGTTGCCTCTGTGGCTGTTATTTTATGAATGAAACCTAACTGTATTGTACGTTTCTCTGGTCTGGAACCCAGGTCAAGGTATTTAAAAAAAAATCTTTCCTCTTGTATATTGGTGGGAGACTGTACCTGTAGATCTCTGCTGACTGCATTCCTGCCTGTTAGTGTTAATATTTACTTCTGTCCCTTCGTCCTTCTCTGTTGATGATTCTAACTCTATTTAGCACCTTGCAGATACCAGCCTCTTACTGCCGTTGCCTTTGGGCTACCTGTGAGCTCATCAACCCTTGAATCCTAACTAAACCGAGGGGCCCATTTTTCTCGTTCCTGTCACATCACCCTTCTTTGCATCCTGGCCTGTGCTTTCCTGGTCTCGTGAGAGAGAGAGAAATCAGTGTTTCTGGGGTTCTAATGGCACAGTTCCTTCAGCTTTATTGGTCCTTCTTGTGTTTGCCCAAGCCCCTGTCATCATCCACCTTGTAATGTCTTTCTCACATTTAGCCATTCTCTCAGGAGTTCTATTTCCTCAGTTCATGCCTCACAGTCAATTCAATATGTCTGCACAAAATTGAACCTCACTTTAAACATGTTTAAAGTTTATTCCCATGAGGCTCTTTGGGAATAAAGACAGGAAGGATAGGGCTTGATAGCAAAATGCTTTATTACTTGACATGCCAGCACATTTGAGCCTCGGGTCTGGCCCAGCTAGGATCCCTTTGCAAAATGAAGCAGAACTGGATTTCAAAATTCTATTTCTCATTGCAACCTCTGATGAAAGTCTTTAAACAGCAATTCAACAAAGAATGTTCTACAAGGTTAATGTGGTACAAGTACATAGCCTTTCAGCTTTAACATGAGCCAAGGAATGGCTTTTCAGTAGTTAGAAGAGTGAATGGATGGTTCCAAAACCATGCTTACTTTCACGAGACTGGAAAAAATTGATTCTATGTCTTATTTCAACTATGTGGTCATAATTGATGTTGTGACAACTATGGGAGATCAAAGGAAACTTTTTGTTTGCTTGTTCAAATTCCTAGTGGTCATTTTCTTAAACAGTAGCTTTCTTAATATCCATTCTCATTCCCTGCAGCCTTATTCCTGATTGAGAAAGGGAGAGATTAATGGAAGATGGCCACGGTTCATTTTTAGTGGGCAGCTGTGATAGATCGAATGCCGCTGGCTGTGTTGTACTAGGTATTCTGACAAATCCTGTTTCTGACAATACACCATCTAGAGTATTGATTATGTTAACCTCTTGTTGTAAATTCAAGGCTGGAGTGAAGAATTGCAATAAGGTCCATTTGTCAAGCACAGGATTAATCAAAGATTATAATTGGCATTAATGAGTCCTCAGTAAGAGAACAGGACTGGAGTACCAGTTAGAGATTGATCCATGACAACGCATCTGCCAGTCGTCACCATCTGGAATGGAGGCTGCCAGCTGTGCAGGGAGTTAGGAGAGTTGCCGTGGGGATCTTTCCTTTGTGGTGGGCAGGTGCTCATAGTCCTCATCAAAAATTATGCTTGGACAGGGTAGAGGAATTTTTCAGTAATGCTTGGTACTATCATTTTTTAATCATGGGGGAAATCCATTCAAGAGATAAGTTAAAAAGCTTACAAGGAGGAAGCAGGGGGCCAGTTTAAACTTAATTCCAGGACCATGTATTTGTCAATCACAATTCTGCAGACACTTGCATATTTTTGGAAGTAAAATAAAGACCTGTCTTGACTTCTGAGTCCAAGGGTTGTATCAGAAACACTGTAGGGGCTCTCTTCTCTCTTGCGGTATTCCATCTTTTGGACGGAATCCTTAGTATCTTAATTTTACTACTTGGAGGAGTGATCTCTCTCTTCTTTAGTTTTCATTTTCTTTCCCTTTATTCACATCCTCAACTACAAGGCTAGAGTTAAAGGGAGCCAATGACTATTATCACCTAAGAAGACAACTCTTAATCTTTCTCTGTGGTTCTCTTTTTACTTTTTCCCCCACATTAGTGAGACTTTTCCATTTCTGTAAGAAATATCTTTCCTGTACCTCTGCCTTTTCCCTGGAAAGCCTACTTGTAACCAGGTTAAGACTTAAGGAAAAATGTAATCTTGGAACTCACAATTTTTTACCTAGGCATTCTCCCAATGTCATGCCTACTAGTATAGCCTACTATGGAACATGAGCTACAGCACACCTATAGGGTTAAATTTTATTTTATTTGGACTTATCTCTATGAATATGGTTTTTCCATGAACCTCTCCTATTTTATGCTCTATGTATGTTTCAATCTTTACATTCTTAACTTTCCATCACATAAATACAGAAGTTTTCATTATGAATATCAGCTGTATTCTAAGAACTTGCCAACTGTTCTCTGAATTTTTAATCTTTACTTCAAAATACTTATTTCACTTTGCATTTTTGAATAATCATTGTTTGCACATGATATAATTTACTTTAGAATAATTTCTCTGCAAAAGGTATAGGTTGTAAGACTGATAGAGACTGGCACATTCTTAAATCCCAAACATTTCCCCCCACTTTTAAGTAGATAATTAGGATTCTTACTGAGTAATTGTAAGAACATGTGGAGCATCAGAATTCCATCCTCTTACTAGAAATGTTCATCTTATAGTAGAAGAGTGATTACAAAAATCTAGGAAGGGTAAAGGGGAGGAAGGGTGGAGGGAGCTGGATAATGAGTATCAAATTATAGTTAGATCAAAAGAATAAACTTTTAGTGTTCCGCCACAAAGTAAAATTAGTGTAGTTCATAATAACATTATAGATTTTATGAAGGCTAGAAAGAGCTGGGAATCTAAAAATATAAAGATATGATAAGGACATGAAAATTCTAATTACCTCGATTGAATCAGTACACACTGTATACTTGTGCTGAAGTATTATACTGTGTCCCATTATTATATGTAATTACATAATAATAAAAAAGAATGGGCCAGGGATTTAGCATAGTGGTTCTGTGGCCTGCCTTGCAAGCACAAGGACCGGAGTTCAATCCCCGGTACCAAAAAAAAAAAAAAAAAAAAAAAAAGAAGAAGAAATCCATACCATCATTGATTGATAGGAACAACACCATTGGAAAAGGCCATTCGAGAATGCATTTTTCACCCAACAATTGTGAGACGTTCATGCATGTGCTAAGACTTGTTATAAGTGCAGGAGTTACAGTGGTGACAAACGAAAGACAAGGTCCTCAATGTCATGGAACTTATATTCTGTTTTCAAAAAGGTAGGAAATAGCTACAGTACCTGATATCTTAAAGTTAATAATTTAAAGACATTATAAATAATTATATATTAAGCTCATAAATAAGTTAAATATGTATCTCAAGGCATCTATACATTTATCTTATAGCTGTTTTCTTGACTCAAGAGACAAATTAGGAAAAAAAACCAACTCCTCAATATGCAGAGCAGTAAGTTACTTCTCCACACACAGAAAACGTTGCTTATTTGAATGCTGAATTAGAATAGCTGGCATCAAATACATAGGTCTTGTATTTTTAGTGTTACTAGTAATATTTATAGTGCTAATAATAACTACTACATTTATATGTTTACTATGTAGCATTGGGCATACCGGTTTATGGGACTTAATTCTGCAAGATTGATGCCACTATCTAGATTTCACAGGTCTGAAAAGCTAATTTATTTTCAATAACATTATAAGTAAATGGCAGGACTTGAATTTGAACCCATGACTGAGTGCTCGACTCCAAAGCCCATGCGCTTGCTGAACGGCCTGTGTACTCAACTTGTTCCGCTCGCTTGTCTCCTGCTAACACTGACGTGGATGGCCCGTGTCCCTCTGGGCAGGGATGAGCGTGAGATGAGTGGTCAGTTCCCTGTGGCAATCTATGTTTCTGAAGTCATTGTCTCAGATATTTTGGCAGGTTAAAAAAAAAAACTAAACCAAACAAAGTTTGGCTAGTCAATGAGACAACCTCAGCAGCAGTATAGCCTTCTATGGAAGGGAATAGATAAAAACTACCTTCCCTCATTCTAAAATGTTAAAATTTTAGAATGTTTTTAATGTTAAAAATACTTGTGCATATTTTTTAATCTTTAAGAAATATAATAACTATATATGAGTTTACTGTAATATGTTTGAAGTTTGGCTCAAAATCCTTCCTATGTATATTGTGTTTAATCTGATGCCATTTCCCCCAATGTATCTTAAAAAGTTTTTCTTGATTATATAGCAAAGTGGCTCCAAAATCAATTTATAGTTTAGTTTTGCTTTTTGCAGAAAGGTGTCACTAGGTTTTATTGCCACAACACAAAACCTTAAATAAGAAGCCCATTTAAAACTATTAGCAATTATTATGTCATTTATACTAAACATTAGCTTTAATAAAATAGCTCATTACATACCAGTTAGTGGTTTTAGCCACTGAACCAATTTCCATTCCATAATCAATTTTGTTTTGTCTTTAATAGCACCAGTTAGATACACTTCATTTTCAGGACCAAACAGAAAATTTATTTAGTTATTTGTGTGGATCAAAGGCACAGTGTAGACACTGTGTGATAATTGAATTTGCTTAGTTCATTCAGTCTCACTAATATATGCTCTTTTTCATAACTGAAAAAGTTCAAGAATTATTTATGATTCTATTGAAGGTTATATAGATCCACCTAACCCACCCTTTCTCTGGATCAAAGTCACTAGAAAATCCGTTCTTATTTTATAGCAGCTTATCTATCTGATGGATTTTATTGCTGTTGGCATGTAAAAGCCTAAAATGAAATAATTCTGTAGAGGATGTGAGACAAAAAGCAAATAGGTATTGCTCTTCAAGTTGGGGCTAGTCAGCATTTACCAGTCATATTAAAGTGTGCAGATGGACAGTAGGAGTGTTCATCAACAAGCAGTAAGTTAGGAAAAACACAGACATGAAAGCAGGGGAATTTTTTCAACCCCAACTGCCTTCTATGCATCCTGAATTACCTCATAGTTCTTCCAGCAGGAATGGAAAATGGAAAAAATAAAAAAAGCTGGACACCATCAAAATAAAGTGTTAACGTAGGATGAATCAACTTCTCAAAATTTTTCCAAAATGTACCTCATACTTAAGAAAGCACCTTAGTTGGGAAATCTGAACCTTATGCACAGACTTGTTTCACATTACAGCTGGCTCATCTTGAGGAAAGTCATGGAGTTTGTAGGAACCTCTGTTATTTTCAATTTGGAATGATGCTTACAGCTTCACAAGGTGTTGGGAAGACCAACGGAGTGTTTGGAAAACAGTCTGAAGCCACAGAGTGACGTCCAAATGAGGTGGACATGGTGGTGAGGTCAGACTAACCGATTGCTTTTCCAGGGACTTGAACTTCTGAGTGTCCTCCTTTCCCAACTCAGAGGCAGGAGAAGGAAGCGCAGTTGCTTCATTTTACTCTAGTCATTGGGAAACAGTAAGGACAACTTAGTGAAGTTACTGAAAATCCTGAGGCCTAAAGAACTTCAGAAAATTCTTTATGACTACGAATGTAGTTCCTTTCCTCTCCCAGACTCTGAGTGCATGAGCCTTTGGGTTGTCAAAGCACATAAGCCCAAGATGGAATCCTAGTTTTACCACTTAGTGGCTGACTAAACTTAGGGAAGTCACTTCATGTTTTAATCTTAATTTCCTCTTTTATAAAGTGAGGCTAATTGCATGACTCCTTGTCTTTTAAGTACTAAGTTACATAAGGCATTCCATTATTTATCCCATTGACTAGCAAGTCCTTGCTAATTGCTTTCTGTGATCATTACATCAGATATGTACTCTCCATACTCAGGAGGTCAATTCACCGGGGATGCCCCAAGCCCAAGTCTTGTAAGCCCGGATGCTGCCTTTCAGGAAATTCTCAGCCTGAAAAATGGAAGAATGGAGGGTTCTCAGTCTGGGCTGTTTCTATGCTTTCGAGCCCTTGGCTCTCTTCCTGGAACACAGAAATACTAAGGAATCAAGTCTCCGAATCAGCTTATCTCTGTGCTAATGGTGCCTTTGATTTTTATTCCTTTTGAACATGCAATATGCCATAGATGTGTGTGTGTGTGTGTGTGTGTGTGTGTGTACAGGTGGACAAACATTTGTGAATCATAGAAGAGCGAGTGAAGCTCCCACAAGAGAATGAGAGAGATTTTTTTTTTGTGAGTGCATGTTTGCAGTATATATTTGCATTCCTTGTGTGGAGTCCGTTCGTGTACACAACGCATCTTAAGTTAATGCACTTATTTTCCACACTATGGCTGGGCTCCAAAATATCCCCAGTCAGCCCTCGACCTGTCTTCCGGGGCTCCTCATACATCAGCTGTCTTCTTGTTCACTGACGTGGTGACGCCGTCTCTTACACCCTCCCTTGGTCTCCTGGGAACTGAGCTTTGCAGCCTCTGGAGTCTCTGTGCCTTCTATCTAGAGTGACTTTGCCTCTTACTTGTGCAGTGGATTCTTACACATCCTTCACCACCCAAATCTCATATCACTGTAAAGTGAAGTCTTTTCCAGTGTCCTTCCGGCGGACAGTCCATTCCTCGTAGGTGTGTAGAATTTAAAATATTTAAGAATATCATGTTTGAGGAGCAAGACTCTTTAGGCTCTATTTAATTCGATGCACATGAAGCAGGTTCTGTAATCTTGTCCATTTTATAGATGAGGGATGTTCCCCTGTATATTATCAGATCATAGTGCAATCAAACTAGACATCAATAGCACAAGAAACTATAGAAACTTCACAAGCACATGGAAACTGAACAACACTCTCCTAAACAATCAATGGATTACAGAGGAAATTAAAGAAGAAATTAGACAGTTTTTACAAATAAATGAGAATGCCAATACAACATACAGGAATCTTTGGGACACAATGAAAGCAGTTCTACGTGGAAAATTCATAACATTGAATGCCCACACTAGGAAAACAGAGCAGGCTCAAATAAACAACTTAACGATGAAACTTAGACTCCTAGAAAAACAAGAGCAAGAAAAACCCAAAGCTCGAACAAGAGAGGAAATTATAAAGATCCGAGCAGAAATCAATGCAATTGAAATTAAGAAAACGATACAAAAAATAAATGAAACAAAGAGCTGGTTTTTTGAAAGAATAAATAAAATTGACAAACCCTTAGCTAATCTTATCAAAAAAAGGAAAGAAAAGGCTCAGATCCATGCAATTAGGAATGAAAAAGGCGAAGTCACAACAGATCCGAAAGAAATCCAGAGGATCATGAACACCTACTTTGAGAACCTGTACTCTAATAAAATGGAAAACACAGAAGAAATGGACAGATTTCTAGATACTTATGAATTACCAAAGTTGAACGAAGAAGATAAAAACATTTTAAACACCCCAATCACAATCAGTGAAATTGAAAATGTAATTAAAAACTTACCAACAAAGAAAAGCCCAGGCCCTGATGGATTCACTGCTGAATTTTACAAGACATTTAGAGAAGAACTACTACCATTACTCTTCAAACTTTTCAATGAAATTGAAAGAGAAGCTATACTTCCAAATTCATTCCTGGAAGCAAGTATCACTCTGATTCCCAAACCAGAGAAAGATACAACCAAAAAGGAGAACTACAGACCAATCTCCTTAATGAATATAGATGCAAAAATCCTTAATAAGATACTAGCAAACAGAATACAGAGGATTATTAAGAAGATCATCCATCATGACCAAGTCGGATTTATTCCAGAGATGCAAGGGTGGTTCAACATACGAAAGTCAGTGAATGTAATACATTATATTAACAAAGTCAAGGACAAAAACCATATGATCCTCTCAATAGATGCAGAAAAAGCATTTGATAAAATTCAACACCCATTCATGATAAAAACCCTGCAAAAAATTGGAATAGATGGTCTATACCTCAATTTAATAAAGGCTATTTATGAAAAACCATCAGCCAACATCATATTGAATGGCCAAAAACTGAAAACCTTCATGTTAAAATCAGGAACAAGACAAGGATGCCCACTATCGCCACTTCTCTTCAATATAGTTCTGGAAACATTAGCCACAGCAATTAGACAAGAGAAAGAAATTAAAGCAATAAAGATAGGAAAGGAAGAAGTTAAACTATCATTATTTGCTGATGATATGATACTCTACATTGAAGATCCAAAAAACTCCACCAAAAAACTTCTAGACTTAATTGACAGATTCAGTAAAGTATCTGGATACAAGGTGAATACCCAAAAATCAATAGCCTTTCTATACACAAATAACAGACAGACAGAAAGAGAAATAAGGGAAAAAATTCCTTTTACAATAGCATCCAAAAAAATGAAGTATCTAGGAATCAATCTAACAAAAGAAACAAAAGATCTCTACACTGAAAACTACAGCACTCTGAAAAAAGAAATCGAAGAGGATATAAAAAAATGGAAAGATATCCCCTGCTCCTGGGTAGGAAGAATCAACATAGTGAAAATGGCCATACTACCGAAACTGCTATATACATTCAATGCAATGCCAATTGAAATTCCAACACTATATTTCACAGAACTAGAAAAAAGAATCCAAAAATTCATTTGGAACCACAAGAGACCTAGAATAGCAAAAGCCATTATAGGCAACAGTCACATGGCACCAGGTGTAACAATTCCCAATTTGAAACTATACTACAAAGCCACTGTGATAAAATCAGCATGGTACTGGCAAAGAAATAGGCCTGAGGATCAATGGAACAGACTGGAAGACACAAAAACAAATGCAGATGTACTCAGCTACCTCATCTTCGACAAAGGAGCTCACCATCCTCAGTGGAGGAAAGATAGCCTCTTTAATAAATGGTGTTGGAAAAACTGGATATCAACCTGTCACAGATTAAAATTAGACCCTTATCTTTCGCCATGCACTAAATTAAAATCCAAATGGATTAAAGATCTAAATATTAAAACAGAAACATTAAACTTGCTGGAAAGTAAGTTAGGCAGAACTCTGGAAGACATTGGTATAGGAAAAGACTTTATGAACAAATCCTCAGTAGCACGGGAACTAGCAGAAAGAATCAACAACTGGGATCTCATCTTACTAAAAAGCTTCTGTACTTCAAAAGAAACCATTAGCAGAACTAAGAGACAATCTACAATGTGGGAAAAAATTTTTACCAGCTGTACCTCAGACAAAGGACTATTATCAAGGATATATAAAGAACTCAAAACAATCAGTCCCCCCAAATATAAAGACCCGATCCAAAAATGGGCATCCGAAATGAACAGACATTTCTCATACAAAGAAGTGAAAGCAGCAAGAAAATATATGAAAAAATGTTCCACATCACTGGTCATTCGAGAGATGCAGATGAAAACAACACTGAGATTCCACCTCACCCCACAAAGAATGGCTGCTATCAAGAAATCACACAATAACAAATGTTGGCGGGGTTGTGGGGAGAAAGGAACCCTCCTCCATTGTTGGTGGGAGTGCAGACTAGTGCAACCACTATGGAAATCAATATGGAGATACCTCAAAGAGCTTGGACTGGAGGTTCCATTTGACCCAGCCATCCCTCTGTTGGGTATCTTTCCAAGAGAACTAAAAGAATCATATCACAGAGAAGTATGTGCACCCATGTTTATAGCGGCACAGTTTGTAATAGCTAAATCTTGGAAACAACCTATTTGCCCATCCGTTGGAAACTGGATAAAGAAGTTGTGGTTTTTCTATAAAATGGAATATTACTCAGCCATAAAGAGCGAGAGAATAGATTCATTCATAGGAAAATGGATACATATTGAAGATATACTCCTAAGTGAAATAAATAAGTCCCACATGTGTAAATACCAAATAGTTTCCCTGGTGTGAATATTCTGCAACAATGCATAAGATTCTAATAAGATTACTGACATTTAGAAATGGGAGGAAAGGAGCTAAAGGTGTAGGGAAGGTGTGATACGTAGGGGAAGAACAAAAAGGGAAAAGAAAAAAATGTGAGAGAATGAAAAGATGAAAATAAAGTGTTTGTAGATGGGGAGGGGAGGAGGGGGTGAAGGGAGGGCAGAGGTAAGGGGAAAAAAATGAGAATCAAGACTTGCCATGTAAAGGTACATGATCCCAACAATGAATGTAACTGTACTGTACCTATATATGTACCAATAAACTCAATAAAAAAAAATAGATGAGGGATGTTAATTTGCTTAGTTACAAATACAGTAATAAGCACATTTCAATGTGTTTCTGAAGCTTGTGCTCTGATGTACCAGGGTACTATTTTGTAGTGTGATAGCTAACAATGAATGTAACTGTACTGTATCCCTAAATGTACCAATAAACTCAATAAAAAAAAATAGATGAGGGATGTTAATTTGCTTAGTTACAAATACAGTAATAAGCACATTTCAATGTGTTTCTGAAGCTTGTGCTCTGATGTACCAGGGTACTATTTTGTATGGTGTGATAGCTCTTCTATGAGGATGAGATTGCATGTTTTATTCCCTGGGGAGCCCTCCCTAGCATGTAGTAGGAGTTTAATAATTGTTTACTGAATAAATATTAATGTGAATTATAAGTGAAGATTTATTGAGTGAACACCTATTAAACATCACTGGTTACATTTGGGTGATTGAGCACGCAGCATTCTTCATTACGGAACTATATTATCAGCACTAAATTTCACAGTTTGAATTATTTTCTTCATGCATTTACTTATCATCAAACATATCTCAGAAATAATTATAGTCCTCATGGGTTTTGGTATTTAATTCGTGCTGTTATATAATGTATAATATACTCCTAGCTGCAGAGATTTCTTCTTCCTTTCTCTCCTTCATTAATTGAAGACATTTGTGTATGTGGGAGGAGAGATAATGTGTTTTTGTCCTTAGAGACTTGCTATGTGAGCATCTCTCCATGATTTTAAGAAGCAATTATCCTTTTAGGTGCAAGATTTCTGACATAAAAATCAATCTGCATCACGTAACTATAACATGGTTTCTTTTTTGTACCTAGGCTGGGAGGGGTAGATGAGGTGCTTTTGCTAACTTTGGACTTCAGGCCTTGGTTCAAATCTAACCAAGGATTTAGATATCTAGGGGAGTAGAGTACCACGAAGATACTCAGTTAACATTCTTTGGAGTAAACTGGATTTAACTGATTTAGCACAGGTAATGCACTGTGTGTCAAAGGAAATATGCTTTTGCAGTGCTGGATTTCAGAAAGCATTGCTCCCAAGGTATATCTCATGTTGCCCTTTGATTTTATTAAAGAGGTTAAATTATAAAAATAGAGTAGGCGTCATCAGGAGAGAAAGCACAGATTGATATCAAACATAAAGATGCCTTCATTTCTGATAAGGCAACAGTTAAAACCTGTCTGCTCTAATGATCGAATCGGGTAAAACAAGCATATGTTGTTTTACAACATAAGTTGTGGAATAGTCTGCTCTGAGTCAGAATTTACAGCTCTTTTTTCCTCAAGTCTAACTGTGTTAAATCTTTCCTCATTTATGTTAATATGTAAAAGAAAAAGAACTATTTTGACATGGCTGATATTCCAGAATGCCTAAGTAAAAGTTGTTGCACGTTTCCTTCTCTTTTGCCTTCCACCAATGTCAGAGTATCATTTTGCCAGATTTCTTCATAGTAAGAAGTGTACCTGTTTTCAAATTATGCTAACGAAATGGGAAAATCTGCGGGAGGCTTCTGGGAAAATCTTTACATCCTTTATTGAAAAGTAGATATGCACATGCTATTTTATACCCAGTTTTTTGTCCAGAACTTGTAGATGATGGCCACACACATAGACATACTTTTTAACCTTGAGATGTTAAGCATGAGGAGAAAGGATAATATATTAAAGAGCCTGGGTTTTTGAGAGTGTAATCAGACAGCCTGAGGCCAGAAATTGCATGTGATGGCCTCTGATCATGCGAAAACAAAAGAGGCATTTGTTTAAGTTATATTGAGTAAGATTTATACCATTCAAGCCAGAATTCTAACATTCAGGATTGGTTAGAAAGTCCCAGGAGCACTTACAGGCAGAGCTAGAGTGGCAGTAAACTGTCTCCTATTATGTTCAGAGAGGAGCACTTAGATTCTAAGCTTGACATCATATCAGGATCAGAGTAATAGTGATATTATCAACTGTCTTAAGTTCTGATCTTTCCTTGAAATTAATCAACTAGGTCATGACTCTGCCTGAGAAAGAAAACATCTGGGTAGATTCCTTTTTATTTGTGGAGGAAAATGTATCTTGAGATTAGTACTGCACAAAAACTGGCGATTGATTTATGTTTGAGTGTTGTACCTAATGTGACTCCATGAAAAAGGTTTCTATGCCTCGTTTGTTCATTCAATAGTTTTTATTGAGTGTCAGAAGAAAAAATAAGCCTCTCTCATGTAGAATGTATACTGGTGAGAGAAGTGAACATAGTTCAAATGATTACAAAAATGAATGTATTTTTATAACCTAAGGTAAGTATGAAGCCACGAAATAAGGGTCACGGTATAAGATATCATAATAGACACATCTGGCCTCTGAAGTGCTACAAATTGGGAGATAAATTCTGGGATGCTGTGTAATGAAGAAAGTAAGCTGATTAACATCAGTTCACTAATTATAGAGGGGTGTTAACTAGCTATAGAAGAGAAGAGGAGAACATCCTCGGAAGAAGGAAGATCTGAATAAAGGAAACAAGTAGAAGGTAGCCTAGCAAGTTTAAAGATCTCAAAGATCACCATGGTTGGAGAGTTGATAGTAAGGGAAAGCCTGGAGAAGTAGGCAGAAATAGATCCTGTTGGGCCTTGTCCCAAAGTCTTTGATCTTTAGACAAAAAGACTGTGAAAGCCTTGGAAGAGTTAAAATAAGAGCAGGTCATAAATACTTTAGTGTTTTGAAAACATTGGTATTGCAGAATTAAGTGAAAAGCTCAGCAGGGAACCAGTCTAAATGCACATTATAATTAAGAATTTATTGCATTAATTTAAGTGAGAGATAATGGCTGTCTGGTGTAAGTTGCTTGTGTTGGTGGTGGTTCTGATGCTACTGCTGGTCAGAGAAATGGATGGATTTGAGAATTCAGTTCAGAAGTTAAATGGACAGACTGGTGGTCAGCATGGATATAAGTGATACAGGAAAGAAAATATCAAACAAGACCCCAAAATTCCTTTGCTTATTACCTTGATGGGTCATGGTTCTGTGTTCTCAGATTAGGAGCAGAAGAAACCAGAATCAGAGGACAACATTTTGCTTTCATCCTTAGACTCACTGATAGTTCTTCTTTGGATTTATCTATCAGGGGGGGGTGTTGGTAGATGGCAAAATGTGATGGAAAAGCTTCAGACGTGTTTACTTATCTGTTTATCATTTTTGACAACATTTTCTTTTTCCTATTTATTGCCACTTATTTTTCTTGATGTCTTTAGCTGGCCAGATTCATTGCTTATCTGGAGGATCTCAGATAAATTGCCTGTTCATTGCCTCCTAATGTTCTAAGACCTCATTCTTTGGAGGATGTTACTGCCTGCCTGCCTGCAAGTTTTAATTCTTTTTATTTTTTTCTGCTGAAAAGCACACAGTGACTCTGACCTAAAACATGATAACTATTTAGATCACTATAGTAAGGTTTCGTTCACCAATTAGTTCTGCTAGGAAAAAACCCTATAGTTAGAAAGTGATGGTCTTAAGTAGATATTGTGGCTCATATCTGTAATCCCAACTACCAGGACAATGATGGCAAGTTTTTGGCCAGCTTGGGCAACATAGCGAGACACTCCACTCAAAAAAAAAAAAAAAAAAGGTAAATGCTTCTCTTTTTTCATACAGATATATCTTAGGAGTTTTACTTAGAAATATTGAAGAGATAGTAGGATTCCCACATAACTGCATTGTAGCTCTCAGCTCCTGTGCAGTTTCCTATTTACTCATTTGTGACAGAGCCTAAGTTTGTATATCAGAAACTTGGAATAAAAATACCTACCTTCACATTTTGTTTGTGATGCCCTGAGAAGTGTGTGAAAAGGCTGTGTGTGTGTGTGTGTGTGTGTGTGTGTGTGTGTATGTGTATGTGTATGTTTGGGGTAGTAATGGTTGCAGTAATCTTGCAATCACATCCATCTTGAAGCACACATATTTTACAAGTCAAATGCTCTGATACTAGTGTCTGACACCACCTGCCATTACAGTACCAAGCAGAATAACTTCATGGGTCTAAAAATCCATCCAACCAGGGATGTGGGAAGAGGCAGAAGAGAACATATATTCACCTAACTCACCACTTTGAAACTCCAAAAATGAGTCTACAGAACCAAAGATAGAAGAAAATTTCATAAGGAAAAAGTAACTGCTGTAGAACCTCATCACAACTCCGGAATACCTGTAAGCCACAATGAAATGTTGTCTAAATTCAAAGAGGAAGCCCAGCTTGGGTCATTTTTGTATCTGTGTCATTTTTGAGGAGACTGCAGTTTTCAGGAAAGCTCTCTGAAAGACTACAAAAGTGCTGCTCTGCTGAGGTTATGGACTGGCTGAGCTGCAGGGGAAGCGTTCCCCTAGAAGGCTCATTTCCTCACCACAAAGCTTTCAGAGTGGTGGGAACGAAACGACCACATGGCCACGCCAACTTGATTCTCTCCAACACAACTTCCTAAATTGGAGTGGCATGCTGCAGATCGGGCTTGACCGTGGGCGCAGATCCAGCACCCTTGTTCCTGGGCAGCATTAGCCGAGTAGAGCTAAGAACACTGGCTTACTGAACAGCAGGTTCCTAGGATACAGTGCTCTGCGCTGGGACCCCATATCTATCCAGGAAGATCTACTGCTCTGACAACTTCTCTTTCTTCCACAGGGTCAGACTTTTTCCGGCCCACACATGCTGGGGACCAGGGAGTGGGTGGGCTTCAGAGGAAGCACTGTGATCACACACACTCCTGAGAATGTGGATACCTTTCTTTATCCAGGTCAAGCAACAATTAAGATCATAGTGCAAGTGTGCTCACAACCAATTTATTTCCTTTTCGTTTTATCCCCCCTCCCCCTAGTGTACTGATGTTCTACTCTTTTGGCTTGGAAAGATAAGCATAGTCCACATATAGGAAACACAAGTCTGGAGAAATTATCAGTGCTTTGAGACTAAAATCTGTTTCTTTCTCCACTGACAGATTAAAACACATTACCTGCCCAGAACCAGGAGTAGAGTGTTCTCTTGAAAAGGGCTAGATCGTTTCGTCAATAATTTACTCTGACAGTGCAGAAATAGGCTTTAGGAAAAGAGATCCAGGTTTCTGATGCTCATTTTGCAATTATATCTCCTCTAAATCTTATTCTTAGCTGCTATTGGTTTTAAATCCCCCAAAATAGAGTGGGCCTCTTAGACTATCTTTGGTGAACAATTCCTTGTGCTTTCTGACACAATTTAATGCATCATCTCAAGTTACAAATGGAAGGAAAGGGGGTAGTGTTTTCCTTAAATGACGTTGCTAATGCAACTGTTAACATGCTCTTCAAATTCTGTTGAGAAGAATCTGTAAGTGCTGTTGACCTTCCACATTTTAGAAGCCAAATATACATGAGATTAAGATCACCAGCTATTGCTGACTTTGCACTTCAAATGTGAGCTTGACTTCTGAGGCTTTCAGGGTCCTGAATTTTTACTTTTAGTTCTACAGGAATTAGGAATATTAACACTGGAAAATTAACTCATCTACTGTTAGTGCTAGAGGGCTTTTAAGAACATCTTGTTCAATCCCTGGGCTTTGCAGATGAATAAACAGAAGTACAGAGTAGTTAAATAAATTGCCTTTAATCACAGACCAGGAAAGTGGCAGAATGGAGGCTAGAGAGTGTTTTGCCGACTCTTAGAAGAACATTCTTTAACATTCTCTGCTATTTCACTGTCTGCCAAGTAGAGAGACAAGCAGTTTACTTTTTTCTCATTGTGACTGAGCCTAAGTTTATATATCTGAAACTTGGGATAATAATGCAGTATGTTTGTGATGTTCTCGAGAAATGTGTGAAATGGCTGTGTGTGTAGTAGTAGTAGTAATAGTAGTAGAAGTAGTAGTATTAGTAGTAGTGATAGTTGTAGTAGTTACAATAATTTTGCAATTTCATCAGTCTTGAAGTATGCATATTTCACAATTCAAATGCTCTAATAACCTGGTATTCATTGATTATTTTCAGGTTATGTTAGTGTGCTCATTGTTTTTCTGTGAAAGCACTTCACTGGTAGTTTGCGATCTGTTTACATGCAATGCTAAACTGAGAAAGTTATTATTAGCTTGGGAGTAGGCAATGCTAGTCAAAGAGAGCTTTCTTTTATTTGGATATTATAAACTAAAATGCTAAGAAAGACTTTTTGTGGGAACTTAAACTTTTCCATTTTTCTGCTATTCTGATTTATGCATTCTTAGCCTATCTTCTTTTCCTTCAGTATTCCTGGAGAGGAAGAAAGAGAATGAGTTTGTGAGTTTTGTTCTTCACATGAGGCAGTTTGGGATCTCTTGAACCAAGGCTTCAGTGACCTTGAAAATGAGCATATGGCTGTGATTCCCTAGACTGGAAAGCAGAGAACATGTAGCTAGCCAGGTTTCATCACTTAGGCAGAGGGCTGTTGTCTTCTCCTTTGTAACTAGAGGGCTTATAAAGAATGCGGTAAGTAATAACTGTAATAAAAAGCTGGATATCTTTACTCAGACCTAAAAATAAATTAATTCCAGATGGAAAATTCAAGATTTAACTGAAAAAATAAAACAAAACAGAAAAACCATCAAAACAGAAAAACATTGGTGAATTATTTATTTTAATTGGAAGTAATACCACAGGCAGAAAAAATAGAGATTTAATGATTTTAATCGTCTGATAAATAATTTTTATATAAAAACCCAATATAAAGTGTAAAAGGAAACTAAATTAGGAAGGATATTTGGAATTATGAAGAATAAATTAATACTCATCATGCATAAAAAAGTAAAAATCAGTAACGACGT
Source organism: Fukomys damarensis (assembly GCF_012274545.1). NCBI lineage: Eukaryota > Metazoa > Chordata > Mammalia > Rodentia > Bathyergidae > Fukomys > Fukomys damarensis. Next base: position 12,553,746 of record NW_022900915.1, read on the forward strand.
TGAAAATCCTTCCCAATAGGAAAAATGAGATGAAGACTCAACGAAGCAATTTAGAGCCTCCTAACCTTGGCAGCAGACTGCTAAGACAAGGATATCCACTATTACCACTCCTGTTCAATATAGTTTTGGAAACATTAGCCATGGCAATTACACAAGAAAAAGAAGTAAAAGCAATAAAGATAGGAAAGGAAGAAGTTAAACTGTCATTATTTGCTGACAATATGATATTCTACATAGAAGACCCCAAACATTCAGCCAAAAGACTGCTAGACTTAATTGACAGATTCAGTAGAGTAGCTGGATACAAGATAAACACTAAAAAATCAATAGCCTTCTTTTACACAAATAACAGATTTACTGAGAGTGAAATTAGCGAAACAATCCCTTTCACAATAGCTTCCAAAAAAAATGAAATATCTAGGAATTAATCTAAAAAAGGAGGCAAAAGAACAATAAATTGAGAACTACCGCATTCTGAAAGAAGAGATCATAGAGGTTATAAGAAAATGGAAAGATATCCCTTATTCCTGGGTAGGAAGAAACGAAATAGTGAAAATGACCAGACTTCCAACATATTCAGTGCAATCCCTGTTGAAATCCCAACAATATATTTCACAGACCTAGAGAAAACAATACAAAAATTCATTTGGAACCAGAAGAGACCTATAATAGCAAAAGCAATTCTAGGCAACAGAGACATGGCAGGGGGTATCATAATCCCCAATTTGAAAGTATACTATGAAGCCACTGTGGTAAAAACAGCAAGGTACTGGCAAAGAAAAAGACCTGAGGATCAGTGGAATCAATTAGAAGATGCAGAAACAAGTCCAGATGTACTCAGCTACCTAATCTTTGACAAAGGAGCCAACCATCCTTACAGGAGGAAAGGTAGGCTCTTTAATAAATGGTGTTGGAAAAACTGGATTTCAACTTGCTATAGATTAAAACTAGACCCCTATCTTTCACCATGCACTAAACTAAAATCAAAGTAGATTAAAGCTCTAAATATTAAAACAGAAACACTAAATTTGTTGGAAGATAAGCTAGTAGAACTCTTGAAGACATTGGCATAGGAAAAGACTTTATGAACAAATCCTGAGCAGCATGGGAATTAGTCCAAAGAATCAACAACTGCAATCTCATCTTTTTAAAAAGCTCTGCACTGCAAGAGAAACCACCAACAGAGCTAAGAGAAAACCTACAATGTGGGAAAAACTTTTTACCAGCTGTTTCTCAGACAAAGGTCTATTACCTAGAATATATAAATAACTCAGAAAAAATCAGGACACCAAAATATAAAGATCCAATTCAAAAAAGGCATCTGAAATGAACAGACATTTCTCAGACAAACAAGTAAAAGCAGCAAATAAATATATGAAAAAATGTTCAACATTAGTGGTCATTTGAGAGATGCAGATGAAAACAACACTGAGATTAAACCTCACCCCAGAAAGAATGTCTGCTATCAAAAAATCAACCAATAACAAATGTTGGAGGGGTTGTGGGGAGAAAGGGACCCCTCTCCATTGTTGGTGGGAGTGCAGACTGGTGCAACCACTGTGGAAATCAATATGGAGATACCTCAGAAAACTAGGATTACAGGTCCCATTCTACCCAGCTGTTCCTCTGCTGGCTATCTTTCCAAAAATATTAAAATAATCATACCACAGTGATATATGCTCACCCATGTTTATAGTGGCACAGTTGTAATAGCTAAAACTTGGAAACAGCCCATTTGCCCATCAACTGGAGACTGGTTAAAGAAGATACATAAGTGGAGTACTACTCAGCCATAAAAACAAGAAACTAGAGATATTTATAGCTAAGTGGATATACACTGAGGACATACTCTTAAGTGAAATTAATAGGACACACGTGTAAATACCATGTAGTTTCTCTGGCATGATAAACTAAAAGTGTAAATAAGGGTCAAAATGTATAATTGATATTTTTTTTAACAGGAAGAAAAGGTGTAAATGTATTGGGCAAATGAGAGTGTAGGGGAAAGGTAAAAAAGGGAAGAGAAAAAATAAGAGAAAAGAAAAAAATGGAAACAATGTAAATAGGGAAGGGTAGGGGGGAGGCCAGGGGAATGGGGAAAAAATAAAAACTAAGACCTGTCATATAAAGGTACAAGATCCCAGTGATGAATGTAACTGTGTTGTATATCTGAAATGTACCAATAAGAATATTAAAAAATAAAAAAACAAACAATTCAGTAAAGAAGAAATATGAATGCTTAATAAATGCAAAAACATTAAATCTTATCAGTAAACAAAATTGTATGATAAAATACCAGTGAGGGACTATTAAAATTACTAAAAATGTTACTATTAAAGTTATTAAATTGACAGAGATTTGGAGATCATAGAAATGCTTAGCATTGGCCAGGGTCCTCCTCTAGGCTCTACAGATAGAAGTGTGTATGGTAAAATTTTTTAAAATACGTACTCAGTGCCTTGAAAATATATTTTCTTTATAATTCAGCAGTTACCCTTTTAAGAAATATTTGGAAAAGCATGCAAAGGGTTGTAATGCAAGGCTGTCTACTAAAGGACAGTTTATTATTTAACCAAAATGGAAACAACTTAAATATTGTAATTTATTCAATAAATTATGATGTATTGGAACACATTAGTCTCCTAAAATTATGATATGTTAGAATGGCACAATGGAACTTGGCACCAATAAGAACAAATGATATAGAAATGTAATTATTGACATGGAAATACTTGTGATTTATTTCTGCATAAAATGCACATATTTTTAGGACTATACATGGATAGAAAAATCTCAAAATGAATGCACAAAATGCAGTAATATTTTGAGGACAGCTACATATGTCTGCATGTTGAAGTCACTAGTGGCTCTTTAATTATGAAGGGTATAAATTGCTTATGCATACATTGTAATATTTTTCTAGACTGAATAATTGTAATTTTTTTTTGTACCAGGGATCGGACTTGGGTCCTTGCGCTTGTGAGGCAGGCCACGTAAAAATGTTTTTAACACAGAGATGATAAATATCAAATGAACAAAGAATGAAATAAAGTTGGTTCACTGACATTAAAACCACACCGGGTATCTTGAGGAATTATATGTACTTTGAAGAGACGAATGTTAGACTCAGCATGCAAGAAGGCACTCTGGATTCCCCAGAAGCTGACTCTGAGATGAGAATCCAAGTGCTAGTACTTGTGTTGGGAAACATTATTAGAAGACTGGAGAAATGAGGCAGGATGAAAAGAAAGCTAATTAATTTTCTTTCGTAAAAGAAAATAATTAATATTGTGAACACCTACAGCTTAATGAATTGGAGAGACTGAGGAAAGTGAGGTTCAGAATTTTATCTAGTAGGGGGAATGGAAACTGAGACATTTATATGTCAGTTCTTTCTTTAAAGCACAGAAATAGTAAATACTATCTTTGTCTTTTAAAAACTTTGTATTGGTATGTGTTTGCAGTACATAATGATTAGCAGTCACTGGTTGAAGGCTGTTCTGGAGCCATGTAAATTCTCAGAATTCTTGGCCTTCTTTACTTTCAGACAAAGAGAGGGTGACTACAACTGGAATTTGCCTGGCTTTTATTGGAATGATAGGGGCTGAGATCAGATGGGCGGGACAATAAAGTCTTCTGCTTCATCAGAGTTGGGAATCTCAGTTAATGAGTGAAGACACTGTGGGTCGTGAAAGAAAACACATTTGTCATATAGTGAATAACCGAATCACTTCCAAACCTGAGATCTTTCTGACTTCCTCCCAGGACTTTCCTTCCCACTGTGAGATAATCACAGGCCCAGCCTTGTCATCATTATCTTTAAGGTACCCAAGTTCTCTCCATTAAAGATAAGATGCAGGCTTCTTGTAACTACTATGCTACCTTTTAACTTTTTTCAGTGCTCAGTCAAAACACCTGGCACCCAAAGTCAAAAGAGGAAAAGTTTCTTTGACTCACAGTTTGTAGAGGTTTCAGTTCATAATGGGATGGCTCCAAGGCAGGGGGCATGGCAGAGGGGCATTGCTCCCATGAGGCTTTGGGATATGGCTTCTATCTAGATAGAAGCCATAACAGCCACCTGCTTGTAGAGTAGTGGTTTTAACTTGATTTTAGCCACCTAACACTAATTTCTAAGGGAGTTTAGGAGGATGATCAGTACACAAAGACGAATGCAATGGTGTTGCTCAGGTTGAAGGAAGAAGGTGAGTTATTTTATTATATGAGAACTAGCAGGAAGGATATGTTTTCATTTGAAAACATACTCATTTCCCTATCTTCTGGCTAGAGAAAAATGGAATAATTTTAGATTTCAAGTAGTCTCCAGTCAAGAGTAGTTTTTCAGAAGAAACTCCAGCAACAGAAAAAGAAATGACTAAAATATATGATGCCAATTGCAAAGTGGCAGCTTTTCTTTGGAAAAACTACCATGGTACATTTGTTTGCAAATAACTTTAGAATATTTTGAAGAAAGCATTTTTTTTTCTTTTCTGGACAATTTGTTTATGTGTTAAAACCCATGGACACACTAAGAAATAGCTGACATGTAAGGCTTTTTGAAGTGAGTGACAAACATAAGTCATTCTCAGTTTGTAACTCATTTAAAGATGCTTGTTTTATTTTGTCCATATTTTAAGAGGTGTTGAGGCAGCTAGACACTAACTTGCTTAAAAACTTGCCAAAATTAAGCTGGTTTAATCATTTAGGCCAGTCTCTTGGAACATGCAGGCAATTATGGCTAAGACTAATATTTGTCAACCTCAGGCATTAAAACTTGATGAAAATGTTTACTTATATGAATACTTTAACTCACAATAACTGTTGTTAGAAGTATGAAAAACTATTTTGAGAATACTTCTGACCATGAATGAAAATCAAGTAGTATGTCTTAGGTATTATAGTGGGCATGTAGTAAGTGCTCAAAAATAATAGGTGAAAGAAACCGGCGCCTGCGAAAGATGACTCCACATACTGACAGAGCTCATATGAGAGATTTATTGCAGGGCTGCTGTGGCACAGTGGCCTACTTGGTGAAGGAGGAAGAAGAGAGAAAGAGCTGGGTGGAAGGGTTATAGGGTGGGTGGCTGGTGTAAGCAGGTTGGGGAATTATATCAGCTGCACAGGCAGCCACTCAGGGGTCAATATTTGTGATCCATTCCTTATGTGGACAAGCCTCGATTGTGCATCGGTTTTGCTTACAGACAGTGATGTAGGGAATGGAAATTCAAGGTATAAAATGGCGGTCGCTAACCAAAATGGTGACAGCCATCTCAAGGCAGTTGTCTTATAATAGGTGATCTTCTTTTATTCATTGTATACTGACCCAGATGTAAAAGTAATCATTTCTCTATTACAGGAATGAAATAGTAAAGAGACATCCAGTCTCTTCCATTTTATCCTAGTCATAATGGTCACCATCAAGAAAAAAAAAAAAAGAAAGAAATTCTGGCAAGAGTATGACAAAAAAGGAAACCTCCTGCATTGATGGTGAGAATGTACACTAGAACAAATACTATGGAAATCAGTATGGAGATTCCTCAAACAGCTAATAGTAGAAATTTCATTTGACTCAACTATATCTTTCCCAGGTATATTTTTGAAAAAATTAAAGACATCATAGTATAGTGATACATACATATCCATGTTTGTAGCAGCACAATTTACAGTTGCTAAGCTATCAAACAAGCTAGATCCTTACAAACAAATTAATGGATAAAGAAAATAGAATGGAACATGATGCAGTCATAACAAAGAATGAAATTATGTGCTTTGCAGGAGACGAAAGGAACTGGGGGCCATCATACTAAGCAATATAAGCCGGGTTTATGAAGTTAAATAGAAAGACTTAGAAAGTTAAATAGATGTACAAATAAATAAATGAGATATGACAGAAAACTAGAAGGGAGACTCTTGAAAATAGGGAAGAGGACGAAGGGAGGGAGGAAGAAAAGAAGGGAGTAAAGGGAATGAAAATAGCTATGACATGGTGTATGCACATACCATTTCTCCAAAATGAACATCACTACTCTGCACTACACACATGCATTAATAAAAAAAGAAGAGTAAAGTCTTCACCAGTAGTGATGTTTAATAGGGCAAACTGACATGAGAGAATGGAACACTATCAGAAATCACCAAAACAGTGACAGCAGCACATCCCTTTTTAATATTTTTCTTTTAACATATAACTTCTGGTTTAAATGCGAAATTTTAAATTGAGGAAGGTAGACACATTTTTAAGTTTATTTTTAAACAAATTTTTCCTTTGTGGTGCTGAAGCCGAAGCTTTTTACTTTTGTGTGGTCCAACTTGACTCTTTTCACTACGGTTGCTTGTGCTTTTGGGTTCATATCGAAAAACATCTGCCTTGTGTTTTCGTCTATTACTTTCGTGGTTTCACATATTAATGCTTAATCCATTTTGAGTCAATTATTTTTAATTTTTTAATATAGTGTAAGATAAGACTCTGATTTTAGTCTTTTGCCCATAAATATTCACTTTTCTGTACCATTTATTGAAACAACCATCCATCTTGTTTGGGTATTATTGGCACAATTTTTGAAAAATAGTTGATTGTAAATGTACAAATTAATTTCTATATTTTCTCCTCTGTTTTATTTATCTATATTTCTCTTTGTATGCTAGCATCATACTGTTTTAATTACTATAGTTTTGAAACACATTCTAAAATCAGGCAGTATGATGCTTCCACCTTGCTTCTTCCTACTTGATTGTTTTGGTTATTCAGGGTCTGATATGGGAATATTATAAAAATAGATACATTTTGTCTCTCTCCTTGATTCCAAAGGCAGATCTCTAAAAACTCTTGTGGAGAGGTGCTAGAACAATCTTTTGTTTTCACATTTGGCACTTTTACTATGTTTAAGTTTCTCCTTCTGTTTTTGACTTTTGATAATTTTAGGAAGTTTTTTTGTTTGTTTGAGTCAAGTTCTTACTGTATAGTCGAGGCAAACCTTGAACTCACTCTGTAGCTCAGGCTGGCCTTGATAATTTTAGTGTAGTAAGTTTTGATGTTGGTCCTGTCTTGGGTTTTAAAGCTTTATGAGCTGGATATCCAAAGTCCCTACCAAGATTTGGGAAGTTTCTCAATATTATTTTCTTTAAGTAAGCATTTGCTCACTGCTCTGTTTTATGCTTCTGTGAATTCCAACTTTTATATATTGGTCCCTTAATAAGCTGTCACATAAATTCCACAGACTTTGTTTATTCTTCCATTTCTTTAATCTTCTGTGATTGGAAATTTCCTATTACCTGTCTTTGAGCTAACAGATTCTTCTGCTTGACTGAGTCACTCTTGAATCCTCTGATTATACTTGTAATGCTTTGCTTTGGATTTAGGTTCAGAATTTGGTTCTACTTTTTTATGATTTCTATGTTATTGTTGAACTTCTTAGTTTTTAATATGTACTCTGGTTATCATTGAATTGTTTGTGTTCACTTGTAGCTCACTCTGCTTTTCAAAATAATTATTTTGAAAATTTCAGTCAACAATTCACACATCTCCAATTCTTTGAAGTCAATTGAAAATGTATTGCTTTGTACTGTTCTCTCTCTCTCCCTCCCCCCACTTGTCTCCTTTCCTTCCTTTCTTGTTCACCCCCTCCACTCTTTCTCTGTGTGTGTTTCTTCAAGTTATTCATTGCTGCATTCACACCGGAAAGTCACCTTCAGTCTTTAGGAAGTAGCTTCAAAAATAAGACTTGCACCATCACTAAGCTATGGAATCTGTTGGTCTCCTAGTACTTTTCTGTTGATGTATTCACTACATTTCTCTTATTCCTTCTTGTGGGGCATTTTATGACTAGATGCCTTCTCTTGATCTTGTAAAGCAAAGCCAGGTGCTGAGATTCACTTATTTATTTTCCTTGGGGATATGTCCTGAGGTGTTCACCTCCACGTGGAATTTGGCAGATGGTTAGTAGGAACTGCGTTACTTTGTCATGTTTTGCACTCTGGCAATTGTGAGTTCTTTTCTCCTTTCTTTGCTCCAACTAGTGACAGTATGTTCAGCCAGGCTAATCCCCTCAGTGTTTTGGATAGAGCAAAAGAAGTGGGCTTTCATTCATTATTCACTAGTGTGCTCTTTGTTATTGCTGGTTACTAATCCATTGTACGAGTATATCACAAATTGTCTATCTTTTCTTCTATTGCTGGACACATGTAATATTTCTAATCTTTGATTATCATAAATGAAATTGCTCTGATGATTTGTGTACATATATGGGTGTATATAAGGGCTTGCATTTATCTTGGATAAATACATGGGTGATTACTGGGTCATATTGTATACATACACACAAACACACATATATGTTTAGCTTTGAAAGATGTTGGTGAAATGCTTTTCAAAGTAGTTGTACTATTTTACCTTTCCATCAGCAATTATAAGAGGTCATATCTTTCTGCATCCTCACCAATACCTGCTGTTACCAGCTTTAAAAATGTGTAGCTATTTTATTTGGTGTATCTTGATATATCACTGTCATTTTAAAATGCACTTCCCTGATCACTAAAGATGCTGAGCATCTTTTCAGCTACTTTTGATAACAGACAGTAGGTAGATATAGAAATATGTAAAATACACATTCAGATTTTTGCCTATTTTATTGGATTATATTTCCTAAATATAGAGATGTATGTTTTATATGATCCACATACAAATTCATTGTCAGCGTATGTATTGGAAATCTTTTCTTCAAATTGTTGACTAGAATTTTTAACTTCTCGCTTAAGTCTTTTGGAAAGCAGTGACATTAATTTTGATAAACTCTAATGCATCAATTTTTACTTTTCTAGTTGCTCCCCTTTTGGTCTTCTCTAAGGAATAATTGCCTACCTAAAATTGTTAAAATTGTATTCTATCATTTTTGCTGGAAAATACATACTATACATTTTATGTTTAGATCTATAGTTCATTTTGAGATGCTTTGCTATTGGGTCTGAGGGGGTTGAGGCCAATATTTTTAATACAGGTATACAATTGTTTAATCATCAAGTGTTAAAAAGAGAATTCTTTCCCAATTGATTCATTTGGAGATTCTCAAGAACTGAGTGGCTTTGTATGTGGATCTGTTTCTGTAGTTTCTGTATGTGTGTGGCCTCCCTACTGTGTTCCCTTTATCTCTTCTGTTCCTACTCCAATATGACATAATTTTATTATTACAAAAACAAAACTATAAACACATGTAAAACAAAACTGTATCTTTATAGTAATTTTTGAAATAAGATAGTATAAGCTTCCAACTTTGATTTCCTTTTTATTTCAAAATATTTTCTATTTGTGTTTGCTTGTAGCTCACTCTGCTTTTTCTCAGATATTCTAGAACTGTTTTTTTTTTTTTTTGGATATTCTAGAACTTTTATATTTTCTAGGATACTCTAAACCTTCTACATTTTTATATGAATTCTAGAGTTAAATTGTCTGTTTATACAAAGAAGCCTGCTGAAATTTTTATTAGAATTGTGTTGATAATTTTTGGAGGAGAATTGACATCTTAATAACATTGAGTTTTCCAAATATGTGCTGATTGTTGTCCAATGTCTGTAAACATATGTTCATACATTTTGGGAACGGTAGTGGTAGCAGTTACTCTATCACAGCAGAAGGGAAAGGCTGACAGTTCTAATTGCAAACAGAATCCTGAACAGGCCACTGCAAATATTTTTCTCTAACTCAAATAAGGTTTGCATAGCTTCAGTTTTAGTACTTTTTAATCTTTTCCCTTTTACTTAGGGAAGTAGAAAAGAAAGAAAAAAACACAGAAAACTCTAATTATGGTGGACAGCCAAAGTTCATCACTCTAAAAGTAGGCAAGGCAAGTAAGAGAGAAAGAGGTCAGAAGACCAACATTTGAGTGCCAACTCCATTTCAGACTGCTATACTCTGAGTAAAACTGTTTAATTCCTTGTAGCTTTAAGTTTTGTAATAGAAAAATGAGTCTAATCCTACCCTGGTTTTTCCACATTACTCTTTGAAGTCCTTTGTAGAATAATGCATGAATTTTAAAACACTCTAAAAACTCTAAATAGCTGAACACAATTAATAATTAGTCTTATTATTATTTAGCAAAATAAAATTTTGTTTTCTAAGATGACTCTTGTTTTTTACCCACCTCATCAGTTATTTGGGTATTTTGTCTCAGGATTTTTTTATGCCTCTCTCTCTCTCTCTCTCTCTCTCTCTGTCTTCAGTAAGAGAGGGAGTTTTCTGAGCACTCAGCTGGAAAGAAGCACTCTCCAAAGCATTTACCCTGTAGGGAAAAATTTCCTTTTCTCTATGGGATTATGCCTGAGAAATAATATTGTTTGGGCTTTCAGCCAGTAAAGCAGCAATAGCAGGAAAGAATGTATTTTTACTTGATAAGATTTCAGTGTTTAAAATTGTTTTTCCATGTTTTTTTTTTAAAAAGATTTAAATTGAAGTTTTAAAAGATTATTGCTTAAAAGAAAATGTCATGACTGAATTTATTGATGGCAGAAGTTATTCTGGCTTTGTGGTTACCACCTCCAAGAAGACTGAATCACTCCTGAGGTGAAAAGATAACTTATTTCAGTGGATGAGAGAAATAGAACCTATAAACTCTCTGTTTCTCTAAATAGTTTCTGTGTGTGTGTGGACTCCTTCTCCTGTTTTCTTTATCTATGTCTATTCCTACTCCAATATGACATATTCTAGCACCTGTAAGCCAGAAGTTACCCTTCAAATCTTAGCTCCTACTTTATTAGCTATTTGACCTCAGAAAATGATTCATCCTCTATGGGTATTAGTTCCTCACCTGTGGAATAGGTTATGAATGCTAACACACAAGGTTACTTTAGGATTGAATAAATTAATAATACAAAGCTCTGAGAAGAGTGCCTTTTATGTGGCAAATCCTCTATAAATGGAAGATTTAGAGCAAGCATAGTAGAAGTTTTATCGTAAAAATAGGCCGTCTTTCTTGTGTTATTATTTTAGTAGATGGGGTACAAAATTCATTATTTGACATAGTTTTCCTGTGTTTTTGATTATCTGAACTCAGCAGACAGGAATCTGATATCCACAAGTCAGGTTCATCCCTCACTATCCACAAACTTCAGTCAGTTGTGTGGAGGGTGCCTGTGTTGATGAAATCTCCAAGATGAAGCATGGGTCTCAGAAGTGAAAACTTCCTTTGGCTTTAGGCATTATAACTGCCTCATAGATGGGAAAATAGGAGTGCTTTGGCTTTTGGACATGTCTTTTATATCCTGGCCGTGGCTGAGAGTTTGTGAAAGGAAAGGGCTAGGGTCTTTTTCTCCAAAAAATGCCACCACCACCCCTCCCCACCGTCTCCACAATGATTCCCGTATACACTTACCTCCAACGTGTGTAACTCTGTTTATTGCAATCACTTGTTATATAGGTTAGTTGGCTATTTAAATTATTGCTTAAAAAAGAAACAGAAAGGAAAATATTAAAAGGCCAGTCCTACTCTGCACTGAAAATGGAAGCCCTTCAATGTTTTGCATGAGCTCCACAGAGTTTTCTCCAAGGAGAGTCAAAATCGATGTTAAGGAGAAGAAACATAAATGTCAACTTCTCAACAAAGCATATTTAGGCACGAGCACAATTTTCAGGAGAACTTCTGCCCTTGACTCTTTGGAAATATGGTCTCCACGTGGCACTCAGAGAAATCTCTTTTAAAATGGCCCGTCTGACCATACATGTTCTTGTTTAAAACTCTTTGCAAGGCTTAACATTGGACTGAGAGTCAAGTCTACGTCCCATGGCTCACCCTCTCGATTTTCCGTAGTACTTGGAGCCACTTTTCCACTCATTCTCTGTGCTGTGGTCATTGGTAGCTTTCTTACAGATCCTCATCCTTTTCCAGTTTGAAAGCCTGTGCACAAGTTTCTCCTCTGCTGGCTCTCAGCTCTCCCCTGGTTTCATAGGTGCTCTTTGCTCTTCCCAGGCCTCCCCAAGAACTGCTCTGAAGAGATGACCTCTTTCCATTGGTTTCTCAAGGTCTTACCTTGAGCTTCTTAGCACATACCACTATTTGTTAATTACGCATTTGTTAATGAGGTCTCTCTGGTTATTTTCTTGTAATAACATATGTTTATGAGCTAAAGGCTGTTTGTGACTCTCTTATATGTGCCAAACAGAGGGCTGGTTCCTAACAAATGTTTATTAAAATAATGATGTATTTGTTTCCCTTTTCTACCTTAGCAGGCAGGGAAATGAGCATTTGGAAGTGACATACACTGCTATAAAAGTGTGCCAATGCATGTGAGTAATAGCATATTTGGTTGTGTAGACTCATTTTGCTAAGTGGACTTTTCATTTTTGGTTGGCCATGAGGGCTTAGTGTCCAACAGGAAGGAACAGGTCAGTTCTGGGTGAAGTTATGAGGAGACAGCCTAGGAAGGTTTTCAGGGAGTAGAGTTGAAGCTGTTCTAACTGTTCTCATATGTGTGCAAAGGACGGCCTTCTGCCTTGCTACAACACAGGCTTTGAGGGAAAATGAAATAGAAATTCTCATGCTGGTACTTTCCAATGGATTGTAGAAGGTCAAACATTTTACTAAGGTTAGCAGTATTCTCAGAAAATTTTCTTATAATCCTATGGACATTTGGGGGGCTCTTTTGAATCATTTCAGCAGTTCACAAAGAAGAGCAGAGAACTATTAATATTTTCTCAGAGTGGAAAATAATATGCAAAGAAATAAACATGTCTCTTTAGCAGACCCCAGATTATAAAATGATCTGGAAACATACACAAATCAATCAAAATAATTCTCAAGCTCAGTTTTCTGTAACTACCCTGTCAAGGATGGTAAGACCCCAGTGATGTCGTAGCGCTTTCTAGACTGATTGGACTACCTGCATGTTATGTCTTTATTACACAGGACAATGCCTTCTAGATTACATTTCGGCATTTTAATTTATTTACAGAAGGAAGTGAGCGCAGCACAAATCATCTCATCCCATAGAGAGTGTTTCTCAGCACAGAGATAGTTTTGTATTTCTCCCTTCAGACAAAAACTTGGCAAATTATAGCTTTGAAAAGCTTAGTTTTACCGAGGGGACAATTGCTTTGACTTGATGAGTTTAAATCAACAGCTAAACCTCAATGCTTTCCCTTCCCTCTCATGTCCAATATAACAAAGCAGGGTCCTTGGGGCCAAGGAAGGAAGGAACCAAAGCCTTTTTAAGGGGCGTCTGTTAGTGAAGTAACAAAATGTCTTTCTTTCCTCCACTGCTGTGGTTAGGGCCAATAAAAAATTATCTAGCCTCAATATTTACATAATATATAAGCTGTATACTGAAGTTTATTGGAACACACATCAGGTTCCTTCAGAAGGTGAGGCAGGTGGCTTCATTTGGCTTATAATACAACCGTCTAGGAAGAAATCCCAAGGAAGAGTGCTGTTTCAGTCAGTTTTTCTATATATGGAATTCACGTTGCCGAGAAAACTCAGTGTTCTCATGAATATGTAAGTTCTTTGTCCCCTTAATAATGTTGAAAATAAAGAATGAGAAATTAGATTCATTCATAGGAAAATGAATACATATTGAGGATATACTCCTAAGTGAAATAAATAAGTCACACATGTGTAAATAATGAATAGTTTCTCTGGTGTGAAAAACTATAATAGTACATAAGATCCTAATGAGATAACTGACAATGTGAACTAGGAAGAAAAGGGCTAAAGGTGTGAGGAAAGTGGGAAGGGTAGGGGAAAGGTAATAAGGGAAAAGAAAAAAATATGAGAAAATGAAAAAATGGAAATAAAGTGTTTGTAAATGGGGAGGGGAGGAGAGGGAGAAGGGAGGGCAGGGACAAGGGGAAAAAATGAGAACCAAGACCTGTCATGTAAAGATGCAAGATTCCAACAATGAATGTAACTGTACTGTATACCTAAAATGTACCAATAAACTCAATAAAAATAATAATTTTGAAAAATAGGAACCTATATATGTAAGGAAGTTTGAAGGATTGCCTTACATTTTATAATCATTAATGGGTCTCTCTGTAGTCAATGTCAATTACTAACACAGTTTTGTTTTTTGTTTGTTTGCTTTTTTGTTATATTGACGCATCCAAAGGAGGTAATAATGACATTGAAGTGTAGTGCTTGGAAACAGGCAACCTGCTTTTTTTAAAATTTAATTTATTGGTACATTCTAGGTAGACAGTACAGTTACATTCATTACTGGGGTCTTGTACCTTTACATGCCAGGTCTTGGTTCTCATGTTTTCCCCTTGTCCCCACCCACAGGCAACCTGCTTTTAATTTCAACCATTAAAACAAATTTTAGTGAGGCTTTGGTGAATATATTTAAAATTCCCGACCTCAGTTTTTAATACCTGCAAAATGGGGATAAATTATTCCTAGTTATGGTAAAGAAATGAGAATTAACTGTGATGATGCGCAAAAGTGTTTAGCACTTGGGTAGGAAAGTAGCAAGTGCTGAACAGATGATAGTTACTAATTCCAGAAACAAAGATTCTGGCCACTTTAACTTAGTTAAGCTTTTGAATTAAGTCAAAATGTCTGGTTGGGACACACATATATATACATATATGTATATATATGTATATATACTCATAAATATACTTTAACACTAGAGAGGGAACAATAAGCAAGAAACTGAACTTTAAAACTCTTTTTCTGGCTTTCTAGATTATAGTGTAGTTATTCTAAATTACAATATCTTCTTGCTTCCTATTGACAGTGACAAAAACAGGCATGTTTTCCCCAACAGTCATACTTTCAGTGTTACAGCAATGTAGGCAAAACCACCATGATGAGTGCTGGGCAACGCCCCTCCTTTGGTGGCAGTTATCAGGGGGCCATCTCTCTGCTCCACTAATACCCGGGTCATTGTTTATCACAGTGCTACACTGGGTCCATCCATGTAGACAAAACTGTTGGGTCCTAACAGGTTTTGATACGTAACAACCGCAGAAGGCAGGAAATTTTAAGCTCAGATAGTTTAAGAAGCACTCAGAAAAACAATTTCCTGACTAAAATTACGATGAGATATTGCATCTTAAATCCAATCCGATGTGTAACCAGAGTAAATGGAACAGATGAATAAAACGTATTCTGTTCACAATGAACTGAGACTGCACATAAAGGAGTCTTTTAAATATCCAAATGGTTAAAGATGGATTATATTTCCCTTTGGAAAAGGAAATATTCAAAGGGATAGGGCTGATGAACTGAGCTTATTAAACAGGCTCTTGGCACTGATGAAAGTGGTATTGATGAAAGGTAGTGGTATATATGTCACACACATTTGCAGAGGTAATAAACATAAAGTACGACCCTGGTACAAAGTTGAGATGCTTTATATTCTGATATCTGGGCTCTGGCGGCATGCTTATCATCCAGTTGTGCTCAGCTTTGAGAAAGCAAAGTAATTTCATGAATAAATACTTCTAATCATTAGTGGAGTTGGTTTGCAACTTGACACGACTCTGTATTACTTGAGACAGATTCAGGAACAGGAGGGTTAAGCACCACTCGCTTCAGCTGACGTTCAGGAAACTCCTGTACTTTCAGTATGATGGCAAGGCATCCAGGAGCCCTGAAACCAGGTACCTGGTCTGTGAAGCCAGCTTGTTCTCAGAAGCACTCTTTCTAGAATAGATTGTGAGTCCTCTCGTCATTCTTTATGAATGTCATCATAATCAACTGAGGAATCTTGCTTCTTTAACACAATAAAGCCGAGCCTGGAGAATTTTAGTAAAAAGGTGGCAATTCTATGTATGGAAAAAGGCGGCTAGAATGAACAGTTGTGGTTAAGTCCCTGAGCCTTGAGGAGAGAGAGGTACCCTGGACGGTCTTGTCCTCCATTCTCCAATCTCTCACCGGTTTCTTTTTTTAATCCAGTCGAAATGATTGGACATGACAGCCTGGTCAGCAAAAGCTTCAGAGGGAGACCGTCCACCATCCCCCACCCTCCGCTACTGAGCGGGTGGGTAAGGGTAGCAAAAGAGCTCAAGGGCCAGCAGGTCCCAGAACAATGCAAGCTGTCTTACAAAATGCAGATTGCTCTCTGGGGCCTCAGGCCTTTTTTTTTTTTTTTTTAATTGAGTTTATTGGTACATTCTAGGTATACAGGCCTTTTTAATCATTCATTTTCATTTTAGCAATCGTGTTAAAATGCACCTTTTAGGAGCTCCCTTTTCTGTATCTTAGCAATGTCTTATTCAATTTTTTTTAATGTTCAAATTTGAAAGTAACTCCTAGTTCTGTGGGTTCTAAACAAATGCTGCTGGACTGGCACCTTTGGAAGCCCACTGTGAGACCCAGTAGGATGATGAACATGAAAACATATCTTATGCCATAAACGCAAATAATTGTTCTCAGTCCATACGATGTCTTTAGGTGTCTAGTGAAGAATTGTGACATCGTGTTGCCGGCCACCTGACATTTAAATGTGCTGTGTTCCTGCTGGAAATTGTTTCGTTCTATCACTCACGGCCGTAGAGTAGATTCTGAAAGGGCAGGAAATGTCCTGGTGGAATCTGATTTGTTTTTCCTGGATAAAATGATCTTTGGAATTATCATAATTCATGGGAAGAAGATTGAACCCTTCTAATTTAAATGCAGGAGTGGTAAGTGAAAGGGAAATAACTGAATGAAACATCTTTTCCATGCATATGCATTTTCAATGAGGGAGAAAACTTTGTGGATGACTTTGGCACGAGCTCTCCTTTTATACTAAATAGCTTTAAAGTCTGACATAAATGAGGTTCATCTGAACAAACTAGAAAACCTGGCATTTCCTTAGCATCTGTCCTTAGGAGAAATGCACCATGCTTCAAGGAGCAGTTGACTTTTAGATCTAGCACTGAGTTTCAGTAAATAGGGAATTCACCATTGTGAAAATTTAGGCAATGATATAGGAAATGTTCTTGCTTTTTTATTTTTGCTCTATTTTATATCTCTGTTCTATTTTAGAGCTCTATTTTATAGTTTTGTGTGGGGTTCCCATTCCTTGCATCTTGGGAGTGGAACGTAGGAGTAGAATTTTTAGCTCTATGGTATACAACTGGGGTAATGATATAGTAATGTGTTGATAATATTTAATAATCAGATCTACAAATGCAATTCCAACACGAATTTTGGCTAGTATTTTAACTTATGTTAATGAGTATTATGGAAAAGCACATGTCAGAATGTCACTAACTTTTCAGTGATTTCTTTGCTGATTCAGATACAATTTTGATTACTGGATTTCCTTGTTTGTGATATTCACGATTTAACACTGAAAATGCATGTTTCAGTTTAATATGCATCACTAACACTTTCTTCACTTTGTTTAGACAGAAAAATAAAAATAAAACACTAGTACACCATGCTCTGATTTGTAGTGTTTGCTGGTTCCTTAGTGTTTATATTCTTACCATAGGCAATTTCAATCCACTCATGTAACATCATTGGTTGTGGAGTTTGGTAGAAAAACATGGTGCCCATCGCTATGTAGTACTTTCATTATAGAGATACATAAGAGGTAAATAACCTCAATAGTACAGATAATAGTAAACACAGTAAAGAGAAAATTATGAGTTTCGAGTACTATTTTAACAGCTCTTAAAGTACAAAATATGATGTCTTAATATATATATTGCAAAATGATCATCACAATTGAGCTAACTGATTTATCTATTGTCTGCACATAGCTACCACTTTCATGCTCTCCATTGTCTGCAGATTTAGCCTGGCATTTTTTTCCTATGGTGTGTGCTAAAGTTTGTTTCACATTTTCCCATTAGTGTGTAGGTTGTTTCCGGAAGTTCATTTTCGCCAACAATATTTTGAAATGCCACTAGGTGCGTATGGGTAAGGATGAATAATTTCCAACAAGAGTATAAATGGCACGATTGTTGCATAAGAGAATAGAAAGGAAAAGTAAAATAAACAAATTTCAGGAAATTCAAATAAATCATTCACTGGCAGAAAAAATCTAGAGAAAGCAAAACTAAAATATTCACAATACTTCATTTTACTTAAAAAGGAACTGGAAGTTACTCTTTCTCAATAAGTATATTCATGCATATAAGTATAGATTTAAGAATGATTGTAAGCATAATAATTAATCAACAGGGTTTAATGTGTATTTGAAGACTTTCAAATTAATTCATCTTTCAAGTTAAAAGATACAAATTATAAGCCACACAATAAAAATTATAAATACAAATAATGACAGAGAAGTATAAATTTTATTCAGATAATGAAGTGACAGGTGTAAAAGATGACTGAAATACAAGATGAGTAAGTTATATAAATTTATCCTACTAAAAGTTAAAAATCTAAGATATGGATACAAAAAAGTCAAATGTTCATGTTTTAGGTGCTACAATATTATATAGGATATTTATCCTTAAATTTTAGTGACCAGGGATGACATGGCAACTTATTTTGAAATGATATAGAAAAAGAATTTAAATTACTATAGGAAAATATTAGTAATTATTGATCCATACATGGTAGATGTATGGATATGAGGTATATTATTCTTTACATTGTTCTAATTTTTTTTTTAAATGTGAGATATTTCTGGCATAAGAAAAGCAGGAATTGCTGTTTTAGTTTTTCTCATGCAAGATAAAAAAAACTAATTGAATCACTTAAATTCATTAAACAACTAAATAAAACACTTAGCAATGCTACTTATATGAAACAGACGCAAAAGGAAAGAAGAGTGAAGCTAACAATGAAAGGCTAGAAAAGATGAGCAGCATGCATTTCAGTCTTACGAAAATCATCGGGATTAAATCTCAGCCCCAGCCTCAGCCCCAGCATTATTTTTTAGTAGGGTGTGTCCATGGCTAAGTCTTTTACTGCCTCAGCATCTCTGTTTCCTTACCCACATCAAAAATCTTACAGCTCTTGTATTCTTCAAATATTTCCCTAACAATAAAATGATATAATTTAAATTGCTTTTGTATATTGGACTATGCTATATAGAGAACATTATTATTCATAGCCAAGATGAATAAAATTCTCAACTGGAAAATAGATGTTTTGGAATGGCCATCAGGAAAACGTAATAGGGCACTATTAACTTGATGTTCACAAATTTCCTTACGTGCTTAAAAATAAGGGCTGCTCCAGAGAATTTCCCTAGAGTTGTTTCAATTTCATCTCCTTGTGTTATTCCACTACACTGTCATACCTAGACAAACTATTTGAACTTTCTAATTTGTTAAATCACAAAACCAGCCAAATAATGCAATGCTGAAATTTTTGGAGGCTGAAGGATGGGAAGGAAACAAGGTAAACATTTCCTCGAATACCCAGGCTGTCTGTCATTCAGCCATGGGGTGTGCAAATGTGTTGTCTCCCCAGTTCTGCTGCAGACAGGCCCATTGCCCGACCTCATGGCTGTCAGCCCTGACTCCTGAGATCCCACACTAACAGTTACTGTGGTCTGAACAGAACAAAGAGGTGACTGTCTAAGAAAAGATGCAGAAGAATTTACCAGGTTGCATATGCTAAGTGAGCATATTGTCACAGATAGAGCATTGATCACAATTTTCTGACACTATTAATCAGGGAAGCAAGGCAAGAGTAAACCTTAGGTTAAGGGTGCAAACATATTGGAAACACAAAGGAAACAATTTTGCTGAAGCACAGACAATGCCAACAACTGCAAGTTTCACAATGTAATTTTTAAGAAATCAGGGTAGGCTTTCTACATTTTTTTTTTAATCTGGATGAGCAGTCAGCAGACATACGTTTCCAGATATATAGCATTAATTTCTTTTTACTTTATATATATTTGGTTCACGTTATTACCTGCAATCTTGCTGCCCTAAGTCCATTTCTGTGAACTTCTTTCATCAGCTTTACTGGAGATCTTGTTAAAAATATAGAATTGCTCAAGATCGATTTTACTATTTATGATGTTTTGTGGTCATGCATAAATTTTAGAGTCTTTTTTCTATTTCTGTTAAAAAATATTATCAGAATTTTAATAGGGATCTAGTTGAATCTATAGATTCTTTGGGTTGTATGGACATTTTATCAGTATTAATTCCTAAAATTAATACAGAACCACTGTATGATCTGGCAATTCCAATTCTGAATATAGATTCAAGGAAAATGAAATTGACTTGGCACAGAGATGTCTATACTCGCTGCAGCACTGATCACAGTGATGAGCTATGGAATCAAAATAAGTGTCTATCCGTGGATGAAGGCGTAAAGAAAATGTAGCATATACACAGACACTGGAATGCTATTCAACTTCCAAACAAAGAAGTCCTGTCATTTGTGACAAGATAGATGAACCTAGAGGACCTTATTGAAAATTAAATAAGCCAGGAACAAAAACTATACATAAAAGCATAAATCTCATTTATGCAGGAAATATAATAAAATATCAGACTCGTGGAAGCAGAGAGTAGGATGTTGGCTACCAGGGACTGGGGAAGGGAGACAGTTGATTAGAGGGCACCAAGTCATAGTTCAACAGAAGGAAAAAATTGTAGAGTTCCACTGCACAGTGTGTTGCCGGTGCTCAATAGCAATATATTGTGTATTTGAAAATTGTTAGGAGTAGATTTTAAATATTCTCACTTAAAAACATGGTAAGTATGAGAGGTGACAGATTTGGTAATAATCTTCATTTAATCAACTTGTAATGTATACATACGTTAAAACATCACATTGTACATAGTCAATATATAACTTTTCATTTTCAATTAAAAATGAATAAAAGTGCAGAAGCACAGGTAGGCTCTCAGATCTGCAGAGTCTATACCTGCATTTTACTCAGAAGATGTGTGCACACAGTCAAGTGTGACATAGGTTACCCTACAGCATAAGCTTCTAGAGGGCTGGTATGCTATGTCTTTCTGTATTCTTTCTAATACTAACACCTGCTAGGCTGGCGGGAATCAGTCAACATCCAACTCTCTGTAAAGTAGGAACAGAGTGCTCCTTTACTGTATTGTGTTTTTCTCCACTTTTACCCATACTAGTCTTGTGACTTAATTTTTAATTTTATGAAAAATTAAACAAAATTTCATAAGAGAATAATAATAGTTAATACACTGTGTACCATTATCTTCGAAGCAGTTACTCAGAGTACAAGACATATGCCAAACAGATTTATTATTTAACTTTAAACATAGCACCTATCTGTTGAATTTGTGTGACTGCTTAGGGAATTCATATAGCAGAATGCCTATTATATGCTTACCAGCAAATAGTCCATTAAAAGACCACCTTTCACATTTCTCAAATACTCTTACAAAACTCAGTGCCAATAGGGCATGGATTTATATCCTCATGGAGTTCCTATGCAATCTTTCAGATTAGTTAACATAATTTATGAGATAACCTGCAAAGTGAAAAATGTGAGGTCCTCTTTAAAATCAAATTAGAACTTCAAATAGAGCTGTAAACAAAACAAAACAAAACAACAAAACAAAACAAAAGGCTTTTCCCAGCCAGGAATGACTGGTGAGCCAGGTGTTATGCGCCTGCCCAGGTTGAATGCCCAAGAGTCGTCCTGGCCACACTCTTGTTCCCTTCTTGGCTAATCCTGGCAACTCCTGATATCAGGCATTAAAATGTTTATAAGATACTAAGACCTTTGTCAGCTTCTGTCCCTGAGTCACCATGGAAAGTGGAACCCCTACCAACACTATTATGACACACGGTGAATGAGAAGTCAAGTTTTAGTTTTGCAAGGGCATGAGATTTCAGAGTTTATTAGTTACTGCATTATAACTCAGCCCATTTTGACTTGCATATTTGAGTGATTGGCAATCACAGATGAATCAGTTTGAGAAGCTGAAACTGAACTGGGAGAGAGAGAGTACTGCACATGAAGAGATGGCGTGGAGAACAGAATTGGAATATCCAGCTTATAACAGAAAAATACTCAAAGAGTAATTCGACATGTATTTAGAGAGAGCTTGAGGAACAAAAGGTGGGGGTTGGTGAAGGAAGTGTTTACTTCATATTCTCCTCTCTTTAGTTAATGGAACAAAAAGCATCTGAAAAACGTAAGAGATCATATTCAGAGCTTATGTAGGTGTGTTTTGAAACAGCTACTGTGGAAACCTAAAAAACCAATAGGAGATAAATATGAAGATGTGTACAAAAGATATGGAGACGAACACAGAATGTGGATGGAGAGTGAACACAACTGATGAGACTAGAGAGTGCAGGAGGAAAAGCTAGCCGAGTACTATGGATAGAAAGGTAGTTTGAGTTGAATTTTATATGATATCGTACCCTTTTTCAAGTAAGACTTGTTTGTTCTATTGATGTAAATCACTGTCATTTTAACACATTCAAACTGGTCCAGAGAATCACATACGGTGATGGTCTCTTAGGGAGGAGATTCTGGCTAATTACAAAGGCCCTCAGAGTAGTATTTTCTTTGGTAAAATCACCACAGTGCAGATAATAATAACTGTTTCTGAAAACTCAGAAGCTTAATAGAAATGCCAAGCAGACTAGGATAAAGTCATCACACTCTCTCCCTCTATCCAAATTACATAGGAAGCCAATTTAAAACTGTATTGCTAATTGATTAAATTTTCCCCACAGAAATAAAGATAATTGGAAACACTTATTAAATGCTCACTAGGTGTCAGATACTCTTCTAAATGGTTCACATGTATGTCTTTAATTCTCACAAAAAAACACAAAAGGACCATTCTTATTATCTCCACTTTTCCAGATGAGTGTAGGGAGGCAGAGTGAACCAATAACTTGTCCAACATCACGTAGGTAGTAAGGGTGTAGTGTGATTTGTGCTCTCAGTCTGTGCTGTGGTTTTGGGATTTAAGAGCAGTAGTTTAAAAAAAAAAGTAGCCTGATGTCCTATAGTGGGCAAAAAGAGAATGTTCCAGTTGGTCCAGCTAGCCGCGTTGCTTGGAATCGCATCATGCTCTACCATCTTGATCCTATATAATTTATATAAATTATTGAACATTTTATTTTCCCTAAATATAAAATGTGGCGCTCTAAAGTAGTTACAAGAAACAACATCCCTATCCCCATAAATATCTATAATTGTTATATCAAAAATAAATTTTAAAAATTAAATAAAAATTAAAATTAAGTACAGAATGATGAGTACATAGCTTACATTAAGAATCCAATGAATGTTAGCTATTATTAATGAGAATAGAACCAGATCAAATGTAAATATTGATGATTTTTATTAGGATATCATTGTCTACTCGGCAAAGCTTTAATTCTAATTTAGATGTTAAATCCTGCAATCCTGCATAATTTCCTTTTCCTCCTTATTTTTCACTGTTACCAAACATGAATACTTCAATACAATCCATTAAACAAGCCCAGTGCCTTTGCACATGTCATTTCTTTTTCATTCTTCAGATCCATTTCTGTCCTCACCTCCTCAAGAACTTTCCATGGAGGATCCTGTTCTACTGTGAGTGCCTTTCAGAGGGTGTTCGCATCCTGTTTGAATCATCGGTTACTCTCAAACTTTTGTTCTTTTTGGATGTTTCATTTCAGCACTCACTATGTGCAAAAGCTCAGCAGAAGTTTCAAAACTATTAAACATTTAATAAATATTTACTGAAAGAATGCATTACCTTAAACAAAAAAATTCACTCCAACCTTTCCATTAAAAATATATGGGGCTAGCTGGGTGTGGTGGTGCAAGCCTGTAATCCCAGCACTCAGAGGCTGAGGCAGGAGGATCACTGTGAGTTTGAGACCAACCTGGGCTATGTAGTGAGTTCCAGGTCAGTCTCAACTTCATAGTGAGACCCTGTCTCAAAACAACAACAAACAAATAAACAAATAAAAAATATATGGGGTTGGAATGTAATAGCGGTACAGCACTTCCTCAATGTGCCCAAGGTCTGAGTTCTGTCCCTAGCACCGAAAAAAAATCTGTAACTAGATATTCAGAGAGATAGATAAATAGATTTATGTGATAATAGAATAACATTAATTTTTGCTAAAAGACTCGAATTGGTGCACATAAAAAAACTTGCAATATAGTTAGATGAAATTCAACTTAAAATTATAGTGTGTAAAACTGAAAAGTAAGCACAGGTAATAAAAATGTTTTTAAAATTATCACATTACAGAAAGGAAGGCAACATGGCCATTGCAATAGGGGAGATTGATGATTCTTCCCTCAGTTTAAATCTTTGTCGATTAGCACAACTGTTTTTCTCCAAGAGATTTGTTTGTTAGCACTAAATCACAAGCTCATCCATATGGAAGGATGTATAGTATATGCATGTATCTTGGCACTGCTGGGCATTCGGGTTCTACACTTGTCTGGAAGAGTAATGACTGAGGTAGGTGGGACCATCAGTCACCTTGAGGCTCCCAGTGTCCTCTCTCAGTCTGACCCTACCTCTTGGCTTCTGGCTTGGGTAGTGTGGCTTTTAGGAGAGCTTATTACTGCTTCTTCCCTTCCAAAGACCCCTTATTTTTCACTGAGTTGTATATCTCACTTTAATTAGAATGATGACACACTGGAAGTATTAGAGCAATGAATGGTTAGGAAGCAAAATTGAATGTTAAACAGAGAGGTCCAAGATCGTGGAACTCATATCATCTCTGCTAAGACATCTGGTAAATGACCATCCATAGATATCTAGGTTAAAGTTCTTTTTGGCAGTTTTGGATAAAATGCCAAAAGCAAATGATCTCTCTATTAATCAGTTTTCTACCACTGAGGCTCAGCAATTGACTTTGCAACTTACAGAACAGAGGCTTACTTTGGTTCATGGTATCAGTCCATGATCATTTGGCCCCAAGGCATAACTATGGTGGAAGGACATGGAGTAAAGCTGCTCTCTGGGGATGCAGAAAGAAGAAGAGCGCCAGGGATAGAGGGACCAGGGGCCAGATATCATCTCCAAAGTCACACTTCTGTGTCTCACTGGATGTACGTGTGCTTTATTAATCTCTTAGGTATCTTTAAAGCCAAACAAGTTCGCAAGAAAAATTAACTGTCATGGGCTCTGAGCAATTCTTTTCATTTTGTCCTGCTTTGGTGGTCCTCTGGTCAGCTGACCCTGTTACTTTGACTCAGGTTCCTTGCTGAGGACAAAATGTGGTACTGTCAGGTACAGCTTTCAGCTCATCCTTCTCTTTCCCATAGCCAAACCAGAGTTCTTCACCCTGAATTCAATTTCAATGACCCTACTCCAAACGGTTCCAAAGTGTGCTTTTTTTTTTGGGTGTGGGTATGGGTGAGCCAGGTCAGTTGAGTTAGGTATGTCCCAACAGAGGACTAGGAAACAGATGATATTGTCGATTTCATGAGGTCTCTTGATTAGCTAAGGATGGATCAGGCTTCATAAGTGTTGACACGAGGTAGGATTCTCAGTTTTTCACTGAATAACAGAAGGTCTTTAGCAAGGATATCATAGTCAGTTAATGTGTCTTCTTAGATTCACTTGGTTGTGTCTGCTTACAGACCTTAAATGTTTATGACATGGAGACATTATAGTCACCAGCTGTGCGAGTTTCTCTCAGGTTGGTTACTGGGCTTCAGCCTCCATGGTAGTTGCCACAGAAATAGCACTTGGAGACTCCAGCATCTGACATGAGGTTATAGCTCCTTATACTGCATAAACAAGAGCCCAGGGGTAAGGAAATCAATATGCTATGTGATAATTCTTGATCATGTCTACTACTAAAAATTGCAGGTCTACAAAACTAGAAAGGTAACAGGGATATGTGGACAGACAATATTTTGGCCCTGGCTCCTCAGGGTCTACAAATCCAGGACACAAGGAACCTTTCTTACAGGATCCCACATCTTTGGTAAGTCACTCAACCTCCTGAGCAGGGAGATTACTGGGCACCAGGGGACAAATGTACAGTGTGCCAAAGGAGGGTCACCAAGAGGGAAAAGTCTCGCATGCTTTCACTGAAAGCAACATGGTCAACAAGGCTGTGACTCATCCTGATGACTGACGTGACAGAGGAGCTGAGAGTCTCTATGCATGGTTCCAAAGTGTTGCCTGAAGAGATTTCACTGACCTTGATGGATAGCAAGAGGTTCATATTGATCAAAACAGGTCTCGCTTGAACTTGGTTTAAATACCTATCAGAAAAGAAGAACTAAAAGAGGTATAAGAATAATGCCATAGTAGTAAAGCTAAATAGAAAAAGGGGCACCAGTCATTGACCCCTTCTGGCAGTTTCCAGCTCTACCAGTAACTGACCATGGTTATGGATCATTAGGAAAAAGCTATGGTAAAATCTCTAAGAGCTCAGCTAGAGTTTTATGTTTCTTAGTGAAATTTGTTCTTCAAATTGTGTCTTACATGTAAAACTAGAGAGACTTAAGACAAAGTATGAGACTTATAGATAACCTCTATCAGTGAAAGAATCTAAGACCAGCAGGTTCAGTCACTATTTCAATTTTTAAGTGTTACTTTCTCCCCAACCTGCCGTTTCATTCTAGTGTGCTCATGCTTAGATTATGCATACTTAAATTTCTTAAAAGTTTTGTTTATTCTTGCCTAGAGGCTGCCAAACTCCAAGTGGTCATACAAATGGAACCAATAACAAATGTGCTAGACTTTTTTTTTACTGGGATCCACCAGATCGACCTTCTAAACAGCCCGTAACTGCTAAACTATACAATATGACTTCTGTGTTGGATTCTGAAGTCCCCTGAACTTTCTCCTTGTCCTCTTTGTGGGCTATATTCATAGCAATCCTGCTGATCTTCTAATTTGTCCCATGCATTCTTAACTGTTTCTTTGGCTTTGTCTCCTCCAGACTTAAAAGCTATGCAGCTACCAAGATGACAAGGCCAGGTGATTATTGAAGGCCTTTAGATAGACCCTCGGTAGAATAACTCTAACTGCTGATCCCAACTATGACTCTCTTCAGCTGGAAGTAGCCAGAGCTATCTTCACCCTTTGCCCCCTCACAGCAGTTAGGGGTACTTCTTCAGAGAGGGGAATATTGCATATAGGTGAGTTAATTAGGTATCTGGTAGGTGATTTGACAGGGCTACCCTCATGTAGTCAGCCCTCAAGGAGCCAACACAACAAGGAGCCAACATGGAGGACAGTCAAGACACATTCACTGAAGGTCAGCATTGTAAAAGGAGAGCAACTACTATACCCTTGAGCTTCCTCTGGAGATAAATAGCAGTGATTGATATTCTAAATGGGTATCCATCACCTGGGTGGGGGCCAAGGTCTTAGCCCAGCCTTTCCAGGAAATATCCCTGACCCCCACCCTTACTGAAAATCCTTGTAAGCTCGCTACGTGACTTGCTCCCCCATTTGACCCCATTTAATCCATATGACCTGGGTGGCTCTACTTGTAATCTTATTGGTTGGTCATGGTTTTGCCCCACCTCATGCCCGCCTTGTAATTTTCCATTGGGTCTTATAGTTTTGTCCCACTTTATACCTGCCTCACCACATGGCTTAGATATATAAAACATCTTTGAAAAGTGGGGTGGGCAGGCAGATCACTTTCCGGTCTCCCTTCTGTCTCTCATAGGTAGAAGCTTTTTTTCCTCTAAATAAATTTTTCCTACTCTTAAAAAAAAAAACTTTCAGGTTTAGCAAGACTGCAAAGATTTTATGTCTAAATACGTAAAAGCGACATACCAAATTAACCAATTGCACACTTTAAAAGTAAGTTATATTTTCTATCTTGATAAGTATAACTTTATAAAGACAATAATGAAAAATATGAATCAAGTGATATTATTTATACAAATGAACATTGGTAAAACATGAAAGATGACAATTTAAAACCTATGAGTACATCTAGATAATTCTGTTGATGAACTGGTGATATTTTGCTAAGTGAAACTATAAACATATAGATTTAATTCACAAGTAAGTATAATTTTTTTTGCTTTATTTCAGCAAAATCACTAATTAGGTTGTTATAATCAAGACTTTCATATATTTTGGTGGAACTGATAATAGTACTCTAAAAGATTGGAAAACACACAATTTACTCAAATGTATAAGACTCAAGTGACTTTCTATCAAAGTAATTTAAAATAAATGTATCCCAATGAAAAGTAAGTTTTTTGCTGTTGTTTCAAAAAATGTTTTTCTTCAAATAAGTAATATAAAAGTAGCTTTATGTTTTTCTTTTAAAATATTAAATGTGTAAATCTTAAAATATTTATTTTAAAGTATATAATTAACTCATATCATGTTTTATTAAAGATTATTCTTAAGTACAATGTTCAAATTTCATCAGGCTGTCAGCTGGGTGTGGTGACACTCCTATAATCTTAGCACTTGGGAGGCTGAGGCAGGAAGATCACTGAGTTTGAGGCCAGCCTGAAGTACTATATAACAAGACCCAGTCTGAAAAGTAAAAAAAAAAAAAAAAAAAAA
>NW_022900915.1:12582207-12678008 GCF_012274545.1 Fukomys damarensis
AAAAAAAAAAAAAAAAAAAAAGCCAGAAAAGTGCACAATTCGCAATATACCTATTTATCCATAATATCTATAAAAATCTGAGTAATATTTGTTGTCTACTATCACAAAATGTCTTTCAACCACCACATGTCACTGTAGTACATACTATATTGATTTTGGGGTACTTTTAGATTACAACAGATACACAGAGGAAATGGATGCTCCAAGCTTCAGGAAAGAAGATGTCATATGAGAGCCTCTCACGTGCAAGGAAGGTCTAACATGTCTACTGCTTTCTCTTTTCTTTGACCTAAAGGTCCTCACTGATTGAATCATGCCACATGCTGCAGCATATATATGTCTCTGTGTGTGGGTCACCATGGCCTGTGTGTACAGTAATTATTTGGGGTAAGAGAGGAGGAAAGCTTTTCCCAGGGACCTTTGTAACTGTCTGGGATTAAGAGCGACTTCCAGTCAAGGCTGCCTCTGAGTGACTGAGGTGCCCCTTTGTTTTGTAATAATAGATTTGTGTGTGAGTGATTAGGCTCTGGAGAGCCATGAAGGAAACAGGACATAGGCCAGAGCCCTCTGTTGCCTGGATCAATGAAGGGCTGGAGGTGGGGTTGATCCCACCTACAAGTTTCTATCATTGTTTACATGTGTGAAAATGGCAGTATATGTTTTTTATGGCCCATCACAATGTGATCCCCTAATCTCAAAATCTTCTGTTTCTCCTTCTGCAGAGAAATAACCTACAATCTTCTCCTTAGGATGGGAAGGGTTGTTCCTCAGAGACAGAGTTGTATTTTTGAGGCGGTCTTTCTCCTTAGCAGCAACTTCAATTCCTCTTTCAGAGGTGATCGAAACTACCAATTTCTTGATCTCTGGCAGGTTCTACAGTGAAAATTGGTCGTTTTTCTATTTTTTCCCACCAGCAATTTTACGTATCTTTATCGAACTCATTTACTACTCATTTGCTTTTCATCTTCCAAAAATGTGCTCTTATCCTGTTACCCCATGCTCTTCCTATCTTTTGTTTCTGTTTTTATACTTTAAAAAATCATTTATCTTTTCTAGTGAAATTTCAAGAAACAGTGTAAATAGTTGTGTCTGTGGCAGTGTAGTTTATCTTAGTTGTAAATTAGGACAATCCTGTCTGTTCACAACAGAATGTGGATGTTAGTGCTTCCACATGCACTGATTCATTCAACAAACTTTCTGAAGCTCTACTGTACTTCTATTATGTCAGGCGTCACACTATATTCATGTAAACCTAGATGTATTGAAAGCTTTGTTTACAAAGCCTGATGTCATTCTTATATTACACAGGGAGAACTGTCTCCTCACAGAATGAAAGCTTTTAGTTGGAGAGTGACGCAGGGTAGTCTTGGTGTCTTCAGGACACTTGGTGTCTGTCTTAAGTCTCAGGAAGGGTAGCTGTTATTGAGAAAGTAAGACAATGGTATACACTTGAACTTGAGGGCTGTGTACTTTGAGACAGGGTCTGTTTTTGTTGTTGTTGTTTTGTTCCAGGGATTGAACTCCAGACCTTGTACTTGTGAGGCAGGCAGCAGAACCACTGAGCTAAATCCCAGCCCCAAGGCTGTGTACTTTGGAGTCAGAAATAAATGGGTCATATCAAGGCTTTGATCCATGTTAGTGTATAGCCTTGAACAAATTAGTCACCTGAGTCTTAGTTTTTCTATGTTGGGAATGATTAAACTTATCTCAAAATTTTACCATAAAGATGGACAGAAATAAAGTGTTTAAATTTCCTAGCATAATCATGAGACACACTGTATATGCTTGGGGGAAAACTCCTAAAATACGTAAAAACCTGTTTCTAGAAGGTGAAGTTACAGATAAATTTTATTTTGAGCTGTGTGATTTTAGACAAGTAATTATAACTTTCAGTGCCTCATATAGCACGTAAAAATAATAGTTGTAATAATAAGAATAACAGTAATATTTTCATAGTTTGTTGTGAGAGTTTGATTCCTAATATTTTTGAAAACTAATGTCTTAGGCCATAGCATGTACTGTTTTCAATACATGCCAGCCATTATTTTTTATTTTATATTTTCTATTGTTTTTAAAAGTAGCCTCTTTTGTTTTTCAATCAAATTTATTGTTTTTAGAAGCAGGCATCCCTTTACACCAATATTTACATCTGGGAGCCAAATTAGGAAGGTGAAAATGAGGCATCCTATCTGTTGTAGTGAATCCTTCACACCTTGATGACTGTCACTGAATATAATTATAGAGCCCCCAGGGGTTTTATGTGTACTAAGGAATTAATAAAAAGATATAATACAGTGATGGTCATTTTCAACAGACTCACTTGTGCCTAAATAAATTCTTCAGGTGTTGGAGGACAGGCACCATCATAAAATGGAGCATTTATAATTGTAACAGTAAAGCAGTTTCTTCAACTTGGTGCTGTCATACATTTTGTAATCAGTGGAAATTCGGTTAATCCAGTTAATTAAATCTTGATGAACCCAGAGTGAATTCTATTAATTAATGCTTCTGTATTAAGATATACCAGGCCACACAGTGCTTTTCATCAAAGTTCACAGATGGTTGCCCAGTCACACTTGTCATATTTTCATGTTGCTGTCACTGGAGGGAGACACAGAGAAAGACGCAGTCCACCTGTGAGTCCAACCCTAGGGTTTACAGATATGATCTCAAGGCACCCTAACTTCTTCACAGATGTTTCAAGTGCTTAGTTTCTACTTAAATGGTGACACAAAGAGTAGTAAATCATTCAGCCTTAAATTGAGCAATGTTTCACATTTTCAGAGTTCATCTTTGTCTTTTTGTTTACAGGATTATGTGGTTAATATGGGGTAGTAGCATTGACCTCATCATTTCTGTTAGTTTTAAGATGGCAAGAATCACAAAAATCCCTCCAGCACTACCTCTGAAACAAAGTGTAGATATTACTGTTTTCTCTCTCTTGCACTTTGGAATGCTTTACAGGCATCCTTTAATTCTCATGATATTTTTAAGATTTATATTTTATTGTCATGTTCAGAATCTCAAAGAAGTTAAATTAACTTTTCTATTTCACACAGCTATTTGGTGGTAGACCTGTTATTTGAATCTAAAATGGATTGACTCCAATATCGACTTATTCTTAATGTTACCTGTGACCATAAGCTTAAAATATTGGGTAGGGAGATAAGTATTACGTTCACAAACCGCATGATCCTAATAGCCCGAGTTTCCATCAATAGCTTTGTGATAGATTAGAAAATAGACAAATATAACAAACCCGTGACTAGTTTGAAGAAATAACTGATTGATTAATTGCCTTAGTGATATCTGTGACTTTTGGGAGCACTAGAATGGTGAAAAGTATTTGGGAACGTAGACTTACTATATTTACATAACCGTATCCATATAGTTCTAGAATGTATTCAGAAACACTTTGTTCTTTATGAATTGTAAGTCATTGCCTTTTTTCGATGATGGTTTATTTTATGAGAACACAAATGTATGTTTTTCGCAATCTTTAACATTAGGTGGGAGTGGTTGTAGCTTCTCCAATCAGTAAACTTGCATAAAACTAGGAAAAGCAAAAGCCAAGTAGGTTAAATTGTACACTTGTATCATATTTAAGATTGGTAAGTCAAAGAATATAATTATTTTTATTAAGCCTAAATAATTAATCTAGTCTCATTTGCCAAAGATTTATCATTTTTATTTTGGCATTAGGTATTGAACCCCTTTATATTCAGCTATATCCCAGCCCTTTATTTTTTTACAGATCACCATTTTAATTTAATTTAATCAGCAATAAGTAGTATAATTTCAGGGTTTAAAATAAAACTAACTCAAAAGCTTATTATATTGAAGTCTTGTATATGTTGGTGTCAATTTTACAAGGGGAAAGTTAAATAAATACAAATATGTTTAATGTGTTAGCAAGTGTAAATGGGCATAACTCACCTATTAATTAAAAAAAATCCTAATTAACAATTCAAGATCCAACTCTATCTCTGCCTGCCTGCCTTTATTTATTTCTTTATTTAAGTTTGTTGAGATAAAATGTTGTTATGTAGTTTAGGCTGGCCTTGAACTCATGGCAATCCCCCAGTCTCAGCCTCCAAAGTGCTGGGATTATAAGTGTACCCCACCATGCCGGGTCTCTCTCTGTATTTAAAGCTATCCGTGGACTGAGAGTGTAGCTCAGTGGTAGAGGACTTGCCTAGCACACATGAGACCTTTTCTTTTATCCCAAGTACTTTTCAAAAAGCTACCCTTAGACAAATGCAAATTAAAGGAAAATAAGTGTCAAAATCTTAATATTTAGAAAGATGAAATATTAAAGGACAATCTAAATAAATAAAAGATATACTATTTGAAGAATAGATGGTGCAATGTTTTCTTTATTATTTTTCAGTGAGAATGGAATTTTTATCAGTACATGTTTGTCGTATGTAATGCTTACATTCCTCGTGTGCAGTTAGTACACGTACATAATTGCTTGTTTCACGCCCATCCCTGTCTTTCCCCTCCCTTTATCTCTTCCTCCCCTTTGAAAATGTCTATCTACTTTCTTCCTGTTGGCTATCTTTTATTTTGCTTTTTATTTATAATTTTGGTTTCTCATATAAGAGAAACCATATGATATTTAAGCTTGGATGTCTGATTTATTTTACTCTACATGGTCTTGAGGTGAATCCATTTGCCAACAAATGATTCAAGTTTATTCTACTTTATGTCAGAATAGTACTCCATTGTGTATAAATGCCACATTTTCTTTATCCATTCATCTGTTGACAGGCTGCTTCCATGATTTAGCTACTATGAATTGTGCTGCTATAAAAATTGCTAGGCATGTATCACTGTAATGTGCTGTGTTTAGCTCTTTCAAGAAGATACCACTTCTAGGGAATAGCTGGGTCAAATGGAAGTCCCAGCTTTAGTGTTCTGAGGAACCTCCATACTAATTCCACAGTGGTTGAACTATAGATTCACATTGCCACCCACAGTGCAGAAGAGTTCCTTGTCTTCCACAGCCTCACTAACATAGGTTATTACATACGACTTCTTGATCATGGCCAACATTTCTGGGATAAAATGGAATCTCAGGATTGTTTTAATTTGCATTTCTTTAATGATCAGTGATGTTGCGTATTTCTTTCTGTACTTATTGGCCATTTGTACTTCTGTGAAGTATCTATTAATTTCACTTGTCATTTTTTGATTAGGTCTTTTATGTTGACTTTTTAATGTAGCATTTTTTTCAAATTTATCTAATGAATAAACATAATCTTAATAAATATCTTAACCATCTTTTTCATTTGGTAGAAATGGACAAAGTCTAAAATGCAAATAACCTAGATTATTAGTAAAATTTTAAACTGATCCAAAAGCATACAAATTATTCATATTAATGGAGTACCATGTTATGATTCAATTGTATCCATCATATAATGTTTAAATCAGGTTAAATGTATCTATCACCTCAAGCATTTATTACTTTTTTTTTGAGGAACCTCTACAATAATTAACCAAGTAAAGTAAAATAAATTTAAAAAATTAAGAAATTTAGAGTTACTTTCTTTAAATAATTATTACAAAGCTATGCAATAACAAGATTATGATTTTAGTGTCCACTTGACAAGAAAGAGGCTAAAGAAAATACCCTAAAATATATAAGATATATTGTGAGTTAGTTGTGACAAAATTGTCAATGAAGATTATGGGAAAAGAAATGTCTTTTCAACAAACATGATCAAATATCATTCTTGGCTTAAAACATAAACATAATAACTAAAAGTGTAAGTTTTCTGAAATTAAACATAAGAGAATAACTTTGTGACTTTGAAGTAGGCAAAGATTTTTTTAGAAAAGATCTAAAATCAGTCTATAAGAGAAAAATGGATATATTTAGTTTAGTTACAATTCAAATTTTCAACTTTTCAAGCACACCCTAAAGAAAATGAATAGATAGCTGACACACTGGCAGAAAATATTCATATTGCAAATTTCTGATTTAAAAAACATAATTTAAAGATTACTTCAAATCTGTAATAAAAAGTCAAAGCAGTAAAAAGGGGCAAAAATCTCGAGTAGACTCTTCACAAGATTATATGTGGATGAACAATAAACACATCAAAATATGCAGTCTCATTAGGGGTCAGTAAAAAAGATAAAAATCATAATATTGTAATATTTTAGCTACTAGAAAAAATAAGCAATTTTGACAGCACTGATTATTGGCTATGATATGGGACAACTGAACCTTCCATAATTTACTGATGGTAATGTAGAATGATATAACCTAATTCTGAAACTGTCAGTTTCTTATAGTTAAATCTCCAGCTACTGTATGATCCATGTATTTCACTCATAAGTATTTATTCCAGAGAAGTAAGAACATATGTTCATAAAATTACAATGTTTATGGAAAGTTATAGTATCCAGGAACTGAAAACAACCCAAATTCCAACAACAGGAGAATGAATAACAACCTGAGTTATTTTCATGCAGTTGAACACTACCCAACAACAAAAATAATGCTGTAGATACGCATTAAATCTCAGTACATCAAAGGTATTATATTGTGCAAAAGAAGCCAGAAAGAAAAGACCACATGCTATATATTGCATTTGTGATGTCAGAGAAAACTATTGTGTGATTTAGAAGCTGGAGAATGATTGCCTTTGGGGAAAGATTGACCATAAAGGGCAAAGAAGAAACTTTGTGACATGAGTATTCTACATTTTGATGGATGTGTTGGATAATCAGAGGGTATATTTGTCAGAATTCATCAAACATCACTTCAGTTCTGAGGATGTTGTTGTATGAAAACTCTACCTACAATAAATTGAATGAGCAAACAACAGAATGTCCAGAAACAAGAGGAATAAAAGAGCAGGAAAGACCACTTGCAGCTCTTTAGAAATAAGGTTAAAGCCAATATAATAAAAACAGTGCTCTATCATGGAGTTCCTTGCAACACCCAGCCAGTTCATTGTCAGCTGTTTGCCTCAGGAGGTGAAAGACTGTTAACCTGGAGGAGTCAAAATGTCTTGAAGACAGGATGCTTGGCCAGCTTGGTTAGAGAAGGGCCTTACCCAGAAAACAAATAAGCTTCCTAGGGGACAATCAGGTGAAAGTTATTTATTTGGCCAAACTGTCACCATGCCTTGCTTGCCTGCTTTGCTACTGAGGACAAACATCTGTTCCCAGCAAAACTCTATGCCTTTGTTGTTCCTCAATAAATCTGGGACTTGAGTCAGTTCAAGGGTTCACTCTATTCTGGAGAAGACCCTCCCCCAAGATATAAAGGTATTTTCTGTCTATTGCTTCTTCATTGGTCTAACAGGGTTTGCTGGCCATTGGTATACAAATAGACCAACAGACAAATGGAACCGCATATAATCCAGAAATAGAACAAATTAGTTTTATAAATGTGGTGCCCAACACAGACTGCAGCTCAAAATTGGTAGGGCAAAAATTGATTTTTTAATAGAGGTTATTAGTAAGACTAATAGCCACATGAAAATAAAGTGTACACTATCAGGATAAATTTAAAAAAAGGATCAAGTAGTTAAAATAAAAGGAAAGAATTGAAATTCTGGAAGAAACTATGTGTGTACTCCTTTTTAACCTGGAACTAGAAAGCACATTATTCAAAATCTAGATCAAATACAGGAAGGGTTATGTACAAGGTGTGTTAAAGTATAGAGTGCATATTGAAATTTTAAAATTATGACAGAAAAAGGTATGCTGCTGTTAACCCCCCTCAGAACACGCCCCCTCCTTTCAAACACATACCCCTTTATTCTGGCCACTTTCTAAAGTGGTTCTGGAAGTCCTTTTTTATGAGTGCCTTTAGTTGAGATGTCCTGGCTGCCTTGCTATCCAGAATCCATCCAAAGCATTTACCTCTCATGGTGATGTTGACTTTGGAGAAGAGCCAGAAGTCACCCAGTGCTAGATCAGATGAATAAAGTAGACAGATAATGGAAATTATTTTGTAGCCTGCCTTTCTGTTGGACTCAGCAGAAGTATTCGCTATGCTTTTTATTATACCTCATAAAGACACTCGGGAAAGAGAACTTCCAGAACTGCTTCTGAAAGTGGCAGAGACAATAGGATGTGTGTCCTAAGTGAGGGAGATTAACGATAATGTGTCTTTTACTGGAATATATTTTATTTATTTGTATTAGTATGTTTGCATTATCATTAGTTATGTTATATACATGTCCCAACTCCTCACATAATGAATTTTAAAATTTAAACATTCACTGTAATTTTATCACTCCTTGTACATTTGACTGGTATAAAAAAGAACAAAATACTCCAAAGAGCTTTAATAAATCTTTGCCTTGTAAATTCTAATCAGTAAAACGACAAATGATAACCTGTAAATGAATTAGATTTTGCAAATTATTGTATTAAAGGTTGATATTCATCGCATATGAAGACATTTTGAAAATAGAAAAGAGAGAGTCTAACATCACAACAGAAAAATAGGTGGCAGAAATCACTGGAAAGTTTACAATTCAAAGAATGTAAATGGATTTTATGCAAATGAGGAGGATTTTCAACCTCACTCATAAGATACATGCAAGCAAAACCTTCTCTGAGAAATCATTATTCTGTCTAGCTGAAAAGGGACCTATTTGATTAACAGCCCAGTCACAGGAACAGAACTCGGTCTTCACATGAGGAATGCCTGCACTTTCTAAAAGGGACTGTGGTCCTTGGGGAAGTGGCAGATTTTGGATATGATCCAGGAATTATCCAAGAAAAACCTGAAGCACCATGTCTAGACACATAGCGAGGTACTAGTTAACATCAAGTCCTATTAGTTTTGTAGAAAGAATTTAAAAGCACTTTTGAAGTAGCCAGAATTGGCCAAAGATAAGATTTTTTTTAAAATTGAAGACAGATTTACATGCATTTTATGCATAAGGACATAAAGGCAGTTTAAGAATCAATAAAGACCGTATCTACAATTGTGTTACAATGCATTGCATATATCTGACTCACAAGTTCATAGTAGAACTAAAAAAGGATGCAATAAAAATTGGATTTTTTTTTTTTTTTTTTTTTTTGGAGACAGGGTCTCACTATGTAGTTAAAACTGACCTGGAACTCACAGCGATCCTTCTGCCTCAGCCTCCCAGGTGCTGGGATTACAGGCATGCACCACCACACCTGGCTACAAAATTGGAAATTCTATTGAAAGATACTACAAGAATAGCTTAGTATTGTTTTTTTTGTTTGTTTGTTTTTGTTTTTTTTTCTTTTATTGAGTTTATTGGTACATTTTAGGTATACAGTACAGTTACATTCATTATTGGGATCTTGTACCTTTACATGACAGGTGGTGTTGGTTCTCATTTTTTCCCCTTGTCCCTGCCCTCCGTTTTTTGTTTTTTTGAGACAGGGTCTCACTATGTAGTTGAGACTGACCTGGAACTCACTATGTAGCCCAGGCTGGTCTCGAACTCACAGCGATCCTCCTGCCTCAGCCTCCCGAGTGCTGGGATTACAGGTGTGCACCACCAACAGTTTAGTAATTTTAAAAAAGTAAGTAGGTATAAAGGTTGAAGATCCTGTTTTGCCTTTCCTATGACAGTACACCACTGGGGAAATAAACTATAGATGAGAGCAAGTTTCTCTTTACGGAAGTTAATCTCTAAAGAAGAAATGGCTCAGTTAAAGTGTTGGCATTTTGTAGTGGCCAAATGAAATGTGTCTTGTCATTAATAACCAATAGTTATTAATATTACAAAATGAAAGTCCTCCCAAAATCTTCTAATATGTACAATGTTATCCTAGATGCCGAAAAGAACCAAGAAAAATGAGACTCAGTTCTGCCCAGGCCGTGAGCTTCACTGCCAGGTAAGGACATGCAGAACACCAGGGAGCACAAGGAATAAGCAAGCAGTCAGCTAAACCCACACCGAGGAGGTCTAGTTTATAAACACACTGCAAGAATAAAGACAAATAAAAATGGGAGGCTTACCAATTAAATACAGAAGTTATAGTAATCAATCTCAATCTGGGTATATTATTTTGATTCTGGCTCAAAAAAAAGGGTTAGGGGTTGGTAATTATTGGAAGACAGGAGACAACTATGTGGGATTTCATTGTGCTACTCTGTTCCTTTTTAATTTTTTCCGTAGCAAAACTTAGAAATAATATAACATGTTACAAAATATAAGATATATTAAGGGCATACAAGTTTTATATTTTTTTGATGTTGTGCCATGTAACATTCTTTTATATTTATAATATTTTAAAATAAAATATTTAAAATACTGTGCTACAGATCTTAGAACAAACACATGAAAGAAACGAAAATGTATCATGGGGCTGGGGCTGGGGATGTGGCTCAGTGGTGGAGACCTTGCTAACACGTATGAGGCCCTGGGTTCCATCCCAGCACCACACGTACGCACGCACACACACACACGCACACACACACACCCTCTATCTATATTGCAGAGTGGCATATGACACTAAAATCAACACCGTACCTAAGCTGTAACAGAGGGATCTTCTCTCTTGCCATTGAATTCTCCCTTCCATCTCATTTCCCTCATTTCCATTTCTAAACATCTCCTTAGCAGCATTCTACAAAGATTTACTCTCATCACATTTCTTTTCCTACCATAAACAATTCCTAAGTACCGATTCACCTTTTCTAAATTCCTCCAAATCTCAGCTCTCCAATTCCTTTTTTAAAGCAAGGAAAAAGAGAAAGATTTTTAGAATGCATGGTTTACTCATTTACTAGCTTATTCATTTAATAAATAAGTATTTGTGAAATAAATTTCCTGTGCTCATAGCAACATTTTTCCATTAATTTGCTACATGAACATAGGCAAGTCTGTTTTATTTTGAACCTAAGTTTTTAAATATGGATAATGATATATTTGGATTTTACGATCGCTAAGGAATTCTTGCAGCTTTACAATGTTGTATAACACTGATTCCATCATTTATTTCTATTTGATATGTATTATATTTTTAATGCATGCATTACTTTTATATCATGGGAATACATCCTGTTCTATACCATATCAATACATGAACCATCATGGGATTAAAAATCAATTTATTTATTTTAGTTTTTTATTGCAGTGAAACAGACTTCATTTTAACTATCACTTCCCAATGGGTTAG
Source organism: Fukomys damarensis (assembly GCF_012274545.1). Lineage (NCBI taxonomy): Eukaryota > Metazoa > Chordata > Mammalia > Rodentia > Bathyergidae > Fukomys > Fukomys damarensis. Next base: position 12,593,350 of record NW_022900915.1, read on the forward strand.
TGAAAATTATTCCACAATCGTTTATTTATGAGATAAACTATAAAGTGGGTAACACTGACTTAAACTACTTCCCTAGGTAGAATAAATTGTATTATTCTTTTCCTTTTCTACTTAATATGCTTTATATTTGTCCCTTTACAATAAAATCATTCTAAAATATATTTGTCTTCAAATGTAATCATGAATCAAAATTTTGAAGAGGAATGTAACCAAATATTAATCTCTTTTTTGTATAGTCTAAAGTTTGTTGTGTTATTCTTCAGTGCATAAAAATGTTCCTAATTCCATGTTGCATATTGGGCAAAATAGATGATGCTACCCATAGTCCAAAGCAAAATGGCAGTGACAGAAAGCCAACCTAGAGCCAATAAGTAGCCCTGGCATTGAGGAAATCAATTTCTAGGCTCCCCAGTAAGTCATTCAAGAAAAAAAATTGGTGGGAAACTCTGTCATACTCTCTACTTTCATAAAATGAAAAACATGTTTGTTTTCAAGCAGACTTCTCAACAAATCTATCAGAAGGAAATTCATCCACCCATGAGCTTTCATTTTGAGGGCAATACAGTGTAATAGTGTCTCCAAAAAACATTCACTCCTGTTATGAGAGCAGGAAAATGTGGCATTGAATGAGAAATAGAACATCATGGTAGCAATCATGGCTATATCACCTAAACTACAGGAATCAGGATAAGTTTTTTCCAAACAAACAAGCTACTTACATGAGTTTCAAATATATGGCTGATCAGAAAATCACTTCAACACAGTCTGCAATATTGGTAAACAGGAGCTTCCAAATAAGAGTTAATACTTGTAATTTAAAAAACAAAGCCCTTAATGTGAGATTTTCAAAGCGATATTAATATTGCTCATATACAGTTAGCAACAGGATTGTAGAACTATTTATACGGCTGTGTGCAGTATGGACACAGAGCTTCTAGTTTCGAGAAAATTTTAAGCTTCCAGGCATTTGATCTTATTTCCTGTATCCAGTTAACGATATAACCCATCCTGCCTGACAGTTTCTGATGTAACGGTTAAGATTATTTAAATAAACAGATTTGGTAACTCAGAGAGAAACTAATTACTCTGTTAGAACTTCTCCTGTTGGTGCTTCTTCTGTTACATTAAGAGTGTAAATAGCTTACCAAGGGATTTGCTTTACCTGGCCTGCATTCCAGCCTTTCTGTGTGGGAGGAAACTGCCAAGGTGGGGTTCACCAAAGAGCAGGCTCTGAACTTCAGAGCACAGAATTTTTAAAAAGGCTTCTTGGGAGCAAATCTGTGAAAGTGAAATGAATGATGCATAATTCAGTAGGGAAAAGAGTTGAGTTGAAATAGGGGTCCTAAGATTCCTCAGCCCAAAGTGGAGTTCCATAGCTACAATAATACTGCAGCGTGGTTCCCAACTGGGCATAGATGTCCAGGCCTTTATTTTGTCACTTCAGATAGTGAGTAGGTGTGAGTCACTGGGTGCCCAGGAAGGGCCTGACCTTAAGACAGGTGGCTTCTGCAGCCGAGAGAACTTCTGACAGAGTCAACAGTAATAATCAGCTAACATCATTCTTGGCAGCTGAATTAATCCATTTAAAGAATGAAGTTTAATTGCAAAAAGGTGAAGAAGATCTGGGTTGCACACTGCATTGACTACTAGAGAGACTCTGAAAGGAAATCATTCAGTCTCTGGCCTGGGATCTTTGTTCCTCACCATATTTCAAAACCTTCACCACATGGAAACCAGAGCATTCCTCTTAGGTGCACAGTTACTTAAATACACACACACACACACACACACACACACACACACACACACACACACACACACACACAGACTTGAGCCCAATCTTTAGTTTGTTAGGTTCTTTTTCTCACCCTTGCAATTTCACTCTTTAAAGGCGAGGTATCTCGAATTCCTTAAAATATTACAGACAACTGGACTTGGCACCTTCAAGTAATCCCATCTACTTCGGAGGCTGAAGCAGAAGCTCTGAGAGTTTGAGACTAGTCTGGGACACTTAAAAGGATGGTCTCTCAATAAAGGCATAGAGAGAGAGAAGGAGAGAGGAGAGACAGAAAGAGTGGAGAGAGATGAGAAGGGAGAGGAAGGACGGGAAGAGGAGAGGAGGGAGGAGGGGAGGGGAGGGAGGGCAAGGAAACAGGGAGGGAAGGCAGGCCGCTGGTGTAGCCCAGCACTCCTTGAGTTCAATACTCGTTACTGCAAAAACAAACCAAAACCAAAGCGAAACACACACGCACACACGCACGCACACTCAGGATCTCCCTCTGTTTTAGGTCTTTGTATATGCTATACTTGTATTTTCGCTGTGCACACAAATATAGTGCTTTTTCCTGTGTTTTACCACTCTGTTCCCTACTTTATACATCAACCACACTCGGTCCTGACTCATTTCTTATTACCCCTCTTTCTTACTACTTCATTTTTTTTCCTGTATCTTCCAAGTACTGCTCCTACTCTTCACTTAGACAACATCTTTACTTCAGCTTCTGTGTTGTAATTGTTTACTTGACTTCATTCTTCCACCAGACTTCTCACAATGAGCCACCTGAAGGAGGGCCAAGATTGTGACTTCCTCATCACTGTATTTTCAGTGTCCAGCACAGTAGCTGAGGCATAGTATAGGATATGTTAAATAACCTGTGAAAGTTTATGATTGGAAGCTAACTTAGCTTCTCATGTGACACGTGGCAGAGTGCCTTGATTTTTGAGCTTGGAAAAATAATAAATTATAAAGTCTCGAGCTTTAGCTTCCTTAGAATTTTCCTACTGCTTTTATCCTCATGCGGTCATCTCTAGGGCCTATAATTTGGAACTTGGAATCAACTCAGCATGTCCAGCCTCCATAGGATGAACAAAGCCTAAAATTTCCTCATTTCCCATAATCCCTGTTTCTGTCCTTTTCCACCTATTTCAACAGAGAGCAGTGCCCACTATGTTTCAGCCAGTCATCTAAAGTCTGTGTTCATTTTATTCTTTAGCCCTAAAATATATTTCTTTCTGATTTGTATTTAAAAACAACAGTGGCTAGATTAGCCTAGGTAGCATGAGATTTACCTACATTATCATGAGTACTGATAATAAACAGTGAGAGTGCTATTACTATCACATTTGAAATATGAGTAAAACAAGGGCTTAAGTGGAAGGTTCAATGTAAAAGAGATACTAAGAAGTGAAATTCAGTTTCACAGTTTCCATTAGAATTACACTATTATAGTACATTAATTTTGAATGACCTAAACCACCAGGAATGAATCCTCCTTCTCATAAGAGGATGACAAGGAAGTTTCCAATCATAGTAAAGTAGTTATGAGTACAGATATGCACTTTTATCCCTATTAAACTCTATATCGTTATGCTTTTGAACAAGATGGTTGTTTTTCAGTTATAGAGAGTACTAATAGATGTAGCTGCTACTAGGTTATTGTGAACCATAAAACATACATTTAATTACAAGTCCTTAGCCTTGTTCCTATCATGGGTCTAATTCTCAACAAATGAAATTTTCTCATTAGGAAAAATATCATGAGATAATTTATTTATTTTCCTAATCCCCCAGAAATTCCTGTACATGGAGAGCCTATAAAACAAAGATTGCAAGCGCTCTCTCTCTCTCTCTATTTCTCTCCATAAGTGATAAATCCAGCCACATACTTGACATAAGCCTGCCGAGACTGTGATACTCTTAGAATCCCTGCCCCTTCACCATGGATATAACTACTCTGTTACAGTCTGAGGCAGTAGGCTCCATGGTGCTGTAGCCTCTATATTTTTTCAAAGTAAGTCTGAAATCAGGATTTTTTTTTAGAACTTTTCCTATTTATAATGGTTGGAAATTAATACAGAATTTAAAAAATAGTATTTCTAAAATTCTTCTAAGCCAGGGACATAGCTCAGTGGCACTGCACCTGCCTGGCAAGCATAAGATCCTGAGTTCAGTCTCTACTACCAGGGGGGGGAAATAAAATGCTTTTAAGTGTGAGATACTTAAGTTGTACCTATAATCTAGAATCAGCCACTGGTCATTGAGCATCTCATTACTTGATTCAGCCTATTCAAATTTACGCCATCATATTTCATTGAAGTGTTTGCTGGATTTGTGCCTTTGTGAGACCCTGTGCATGGAGTAGTGGGTACAACAGTCACCAGAAAGATGAAGCCTTTATTTTCTCGGCCCTTGCTTTATGACAGGTGCATGTGTGTCTCAGTAGTTTGTGTGGGGGTGGGGGAGCAGAGTGTCCCATTATTATTGCATTTTCAAGGAGTCATCTGTGAAATAGGGCCTCGTAGTTTATAGTAAATCCTTCATGTCTTGCTTACCCTAAATGCAAAATCCTCCCGCAGCTGATATAGAAAGCATAACTCCTAGCATTTCAAATTTCATAATATATATTTTTCTAAATCTATGATTCTAAACAGGAGTTTATCTTCTTCAATGCCTGGAGGTACAAATAGGAAAATGATTATGAATCATTTTCAGTTGATATAAGAAATTTATATCACCATTTTTGTGGAGTGCCTACAGAAAATGAAAGTTTTTTTTTTCTTTTTGATGAATGATCTAGAGGGAAAGAAGAGCAATAAAATATACTGTTGCAAACATAAAAATTTAATGGATTTGAAATTGAAAGAATTTAATGGATTGTATGATATATGAAAAATAACCAAGTATCAAAAAGTATAGCCCAAACCTGTACAAATATAGTCAAAAGATTTCTGACAAGGGCATGAAGGCAAATCAGCCTAGAAAAGTTAGTCATTTCAGGAAATATTGATAGAATAACTGGATGCCACATGCAAAGTGCTGAACCTAGACACACTAGCCTTCTGCAAAAATTAACTCAAAGTGGACTTAAATGTGAACTAAAAATCAATAAAATTACTAAAAAATGAGATAACTTTAGTAACTTAGGAGTTAGTGACACACTTTTAGATGCACTAATATAAGCTTGATCCTTGAAAGATAAAAGAGGTACATGGAACTGTATTGGTTTCCCTGGGCTGCCATATCACAGTACCATAAACTGAGGGGATGAAGAGAAAAGCTTTCTGTTGTATTACACTTCAGGAAACTAGAAGTCCAAAATCAAGGTGTCAGAGCAGACCTCATGTTCCCTCCAAAGGACCATCTTTCCTTGCTTTTTCCTAGTACCCTTGGTATTTTAGGCATTTAGGTATAGCCAAAAGTATAAAGTAAACATCTTTGATTCTGTTTTTATATAAATAGATTCTTGAATAAGAAAATAACTGGGAGTGAATAGAGAATTCTCATACATTATTCCCTACATTATAGGCACCCTTCCTTCCAAAAAATACGGTGTAAAGAAGTGGGAAAAAACTGATACTACTTTAGGTAAAATGCTAAATTAACAACAGTAGTGACGAGTCATGTTGCAGTGTTTATTTTTGATATAATGTGATGAGAAGGGCACTTTACTTTTGCATCGTATCACCACAAACCTTCAACTTCAGTCTGATCATAACATAAATTCAAACAAATCCTAATTGAAGTACTTTCTTCAAAAGGCCTGACAACTAACTATTCAAAACTGTCCAACAAGGAAAACCTGAGAAATTGTTGCAGCTAAGAGAAACCTATTGAAACATCACCAAATGTGGTGTGATAACCTTGATGGGAACTCGGAACAACAACAACAAAAAAGCATATTAGGTAGAACTAAGGACATGTACATAAAGTATAGACTTTAGTTCATAATTATATATCATATTAGTTCATTAAATTATAAAACCTTCATTGCGTGTATGAGAACACTCTTTTCAATTTTTATGAAGATTAAATCTATTCTAAAACAAGATATGGTGAAAGGTTTTCAAATGCAGATCAAACACACAGGAATGTACAGTTTAACCCATTTCCAGTTTTCCCCTGAGAATACTCTTTGGGGCCACTTGCAGTTGCAGTGTTTACCAGGAAGTAGCATGCAGATAAAAATCCTAAACTTACATTTCAAGTTCACTACAACATATCTGGCTTTTATTATTATTTTCATCACTCTACTATATCAGTAGTGTTTAGAATCAAAGATCTTGCTCTCTTTATGGCATTCTGCTTAGAATCAAAATACCTTGTTCTATTTATGGCATTCTATTTTTAGTAGTGGCATTTTCATTGACAAAAATGGCAATACTCAATTGCTAAAAATTAAATGAATCTTGGCAGCAAGCTGCATTGCTTTTCTAAATGGGGAATGGTTAGGTATAAGAATGGATAGGTATAAGAATGGTTAGGTATAAGAATGGAAATGTTGAAAATCTTGTTGCACTTTTTGCATTTATCTTCAGTTAAAAATCAGTGTTCATGGTTTAGAGTACTTGCAGATATTGCCGACAAAAGCCCTTCTGACAGAATGGAAGAAGGTTATGCATGTAGGCTGAGATGATCTGAGCGGGAGTTTCATTCTGACACACGATGACTGGAAAAAATACCCATCTTTTTATCTATAAATTCGGGGCAATGATTGTATCTGAGTAATGGAGTTGACTTATTTGATGAAATAGCATGTAAAGTGCTCAGCATAATTCACACTGACACCTGTATTGACCCTGGCACACACCCTGCTGACTTGGTAACTACTATGAATGTGGAAAAGAACACTGTAGCACACAGAGTAGTACAGAATGCAACTTTGTAGAAATTCTGGTCTTGAACCTCAGTTCCATCCTTTCCTAACATCGCAACCTAGAAGACTTTTCTCAACTTACTGCAATTCAGCTTTCCATGTTAAGATAGTCTAATAGCATTTCCTTTCACATTGTGTTCTGGTGAAGTGGATAAGCAAATGTAAACACTTTAAAAAGTGTCTGATGTATGGTAAAATATACTTTTATAGTAATTTTGATTGTCATAGTACTTCAAACTAAAAGTCTAACCTGCTTTGCTAGAATTGAAAAGTCACAGCTCTGACCGCAACCCCTTGCGGCAACAAGCCCAAGCCAAAAAGCTGCCAGGAAAGGAGTTGCACAGCTGCACAAGCAGCAGCCAGAGGCCCACCCTGAGACCATTGGTAAGTGCACAGAGATCCTAGTGAGAAGCCAGAATGGACCAAAGTGGTGTGGCTACAGGCAGTTCCAGCCAGGGCCCCAACTTGACCCCAGCTGCTTGGGCCCATAAGGTCCAGCCAAAAAGCTGCCTGAAAAAGAGCTGCATGGGCACACAAGCAACAGCCAGAGGCCTGCCCTGATACCACTGGTAAGTGGTCACAGATCCTAGCCAGAAGCCCACCCAGGCAGCAGTGACAAGGGTGCTCAGCCTACAGCCAAAGTCACTACCAGACAACAGCTACATAGGAGGGCAGACCCTAGCCAGAGGCACACCTAGATACAATCCCAAGTGTGCACACACCCCAGCCAGAACATGTCCTGGACAACAAGGCAATGCAGGGATCCAGAAGGCCACCACTCTGAACCAAGGAATTGATGCAGTGGTGAGCAACAGAGAAAAGTCCACTCTGTGAGTTCCTGAGAATTAAAGACCACTGGGTGAGCAAAACATTGCCTCAACAAAGGCACAGCAGGATGCACTTTTTGAAGTGAAAAGACATGTAAACAAGTCTCAGAACTAGACTTCCAGATCATCTAAGGCAACCCAAATGGAAATGAGATGGAACAATCTGATACTCACCTCCCTGAACTGGCAATGAAAGAGGATCTGGAAAAAATAAAATCAGAAATAATTTCTCAAATAAATAACAGCAGATATTGTACCCATAATGAAAGACATGATTAATAAATCTAGAGCAGGCACAGAATAAAAAATAGAAGAGGTGAGGAAAATGATGGAATCCCAACAAAGGAAAAAAATGAATCCATAAAACAGGTGCAAACAAGTTTCCAAAAGATGAAAAACTCCATTGAAAGTTTACACAGCAGAATGAGCCAATGTGAAGACAGAATTTCAGATATAGAAGATGAGATTGCAATTAGTGACCAGGAATAGAAAAATTTCTTAAAACTAGCACATGACCACAACAAATCAATCAACCAGCTGCTAGATGATGCAAAGCAGAATAACATAAGATGGATCAGAGTCAATGAATAAACAGGAGAGAGTGAAAACAACATTTAAAAAGAAAACAGTCCACAGAAATTATGGCAGAAAACTTCCCAAGTAGAAGAAAAGAATTTGACATATGGATAAGTGAGATGTATAAGACTCCAACTACCTGTGATTAAAAAAAAACTACACATAGTCATATAATAGATTGGATTCCAGATACCCAACAGAAGAACAAAATTCCGAAAGCACTTAGAGAAAAGAAACAAATCACACACATTAAAAAAAAAAATCATATCAAAATCACAGCGGAAACCCTCAAGGCAAAAAGACCTTGGAGTGATGTATTTCAAGCCCTAAAGGAAAATAGCCTCCAACTGAGATTGATGTACCTTGCAAAACTATCTATCAAAATTGATGGAGAAATAAAATACTTTCATGACAAAGAGCTCCTTAGGAATTTCATGACTACCAAACAAGCACTCCAAAAAATTTTAAACAATAAAGACAGTGAGGATCATAATCCCAGGGAGACCAGCAGAATGAATCCATCAGGCATGACAAAAAATTAAATGCAAAAGGGAAGAATCCAACAAAAATAAAAAGTTATCACAGGGATAATTCAATACATATCAGTTATAACCATCAATGTTAATGGTCTCAATCCAGCAATCAAAAGAAATAGACTCGCAGAATAGGTCAAGAAGCAAGATCCAACACTATGCTGCATACAAGAAACACAGTTCAAAAAGAAACTCATATACTGAAAGTTAGAGGGTGGAAAGCAATACTCCATACAACAGGAGCCTAAAAAAAGCAAGAGTAGCTATCCTTTTTGCAGATAAAATGGATTTAAAACCAACACTGATTATGAGGAATAAAGCATCCTTGTAAAGGGAGCAATCCAACAGGAAAAGATGACAATCATAAATATGTATTCACCAAATACTAGTTTGCCTAACTATATATAACAAATACTAATGGACATGAAAAACCAAATAAGCACTAATATAATAGTACTGGGGGACCTCAATACCACTGTCACAAAAATATAGATCAACTAGACAGAAAATAAACTATAAAATACTAAACTCAAATTTTTGAACAGATGAACTTAACAGATATTTGCAGAGTGTTCCACCCCATAAAATCGGAATATACATTCTTTTAGGCTGCACATGGGTCATTCTCCAAAATAAACCACATACTTGTTCATAGAATGTGCTTAAGTAAGTGCAAAGGAATTGAACTTAACCTCTGTATATTATAAGACCACAGTGTGATGAAATTGGAGATCAATAGAAATAGAAACCACAAGAATTTCATAAACACATGGAAATTGAACAACAGACTTCTGAATAACCAGTGGGTCACAGTGGAAATTAAAGAAGAAATCAGACAGTTTCTACAATTAAATGAAAATGCCATACAACATATCAAAATCTGTGGGGCACAATGAAAGAAGTCTTACCAGGGAAACTCATAGCACTGAATACTCATTTTAGGAAAATAGAGAGAGCTCAATTAAATAACATGATGCTGAACCTCAAGATTCTAGAAAAAGAAGAGCAAAACAATCCCAAAGCTCATACAAGGGAGAAAATTACAAAGATCAGAGCAGAAATCAATGCAGTGGATATGAAGACAACATCACACACACACACACACACACACACACAAATCAGTGAAGCAAAAAGCTGGTTCTTTGAAAGAATAAACAAAATGGACAAACACTTAACCAACCTATCAGAAAAAATAAATGAAGAGGCTCAAATCCATGCAATTAGGAATGAAAAGAGTAAAATTACAATGGACCCAGCAGAAATACAGAGGATCATCAGTACCTACTATGAGAACCTATATGCCAATAAGATGGAAAACACAGAAGGAATGGACAGATTTCTAGATATGTATGGATTACCAAAGTTAAACGAAGAAGACCTAAAAATTCTAAACAACTCAATATCTATCAATGAAATAGAAATGTAATTAAAAAACTTACCAACTAAGAAAAGCCCAGAACCTGATATCTTAATTCTACAAGAAAGTTAGAGAACTATTGCCACTAATGTGTAAACTCTTCAATGAAATTGAAAGAGAAGCAATACTTCCAAATTCATTCTTGTAAGCAAGCATCACTTAATCCCAAAAGCAAAGAAAGACCCAACAGAACACAAGAACTATAGGCCAATCTCACTAATGAACATAGATGCAAAAATCCTTAATGAGATACTGGCAAATAGAATGCAGAAGACCATTAAGAGGATAATATACCTTACCAAGTGGGATTCAACCCAGAGATGCAGGGATGGTTCAATATAAGCAAATTGATAAGTGTAATACACTATATTAATAGAGCCAAGGAATAAAAAATATGATCATCTCAATAGATGCAGAAAAGGTGTTCAACAAAATCCAACATGCATTCATGATAAAAACTCTGCTAAAAATTGGAATAGATGGTCTCTACCTCAACCTGATAAAAGCCATCCATGAAAAACCAATAGCCTATATCATACTAAATGGTCAAGAAGCTGAAATCCTTCACATTAAAATCAGGACCAAGACAAGGATGTCTGTTCATTATAGTTTTGGAAATTATTGCCATAGCAATTAGACAAGAGAAAGAAATTAAAGAAATAAAGATAGGAAATGAAGAATTCAAGCTATCATTATTTGCACATTTTGTGAAACTTTATATAGAAGACCCCAAGAACTCCACCAAAAGTTTTCTAGACATAATAACCAAATTTAGGAGAGTAGCTGGATTCAAGATCAACACAAAAGAAACATAGCTTTTTTTGTACACAAACAATAGACTCACTGAAAAAGGAGCTGGAGAAACAACTCCCTTCACAATAGCATTCCCCCCCCCAAAAGAAATACCTAGGAATCAACCTAATGGAAGACATCAAAGACCTCTACTCTGAAAACTGTAGCACTCTGAAAAAAGAGATCAAACATGATATCACAAAACAGAAAGATATCTTTTGCTCAAGAACCAACTTAGTGAAAATGGCCATACTTCCAAAACTGCTATACAGAGTCAATGCAATCCTAACTAAAATCCTGGCAGCATACTTCACAGACTTCGAGAAAACAATCCAAAAATTCATTTGGAACAAAAAGAGACCTAGAATGGAAAAAGCAGTTCTAGGCAACAAAGACAAGGTAGCGGGTATCACAGTCCCCAACTTGAAAATATACTACAAAGCTACTCTACTGGCAAAGAAACAGACCTGAGGACCAGTGGAACAGATTAGAAGAGGCAAAAACAACTCCAGACACACTCAATCACCTCATCTTCGACAAAGAATCCCAAACACCCTCACTGGTGGAAAGATAGCCTCTTTAATAAATGGTGCTAGAAAAACTGGGCTTCAACTTGCAAAAGATTAAAGTTATGCCTGTATCTCTTACCATGCACTAAACTAAAATCAAAATGGATGAAAGATCTAAATATTAAAACAACCACTAAACCTGCTGGAAGAGAGGTTAGGTAGAACTCTTGAAGACATTGGCATAGGAAAAGATTTCATGAAATGCTGGAAGAGAGGTTAGGTAGAACTCTTGAAGACATTGGCATAGGAAAAGATTTCATGAACAAAACATCAGTTGCATGTGAACTCGCACAATCAACAAGTGGGATCTCTTCTCATTAAAAAGCTTCTGCACAGCAAGAGAAACCACCAACAGAGAGAAGAGAAAACCTACAATGTGGGGAAAATTTTTGCCAGCTATTTCTCAAAGGTCTATTATCTAGAATATATAAAGAACTTTAAAAAAATTAGACCTCCCAAATTTAAAGACCCAATCAAAAAATGGGCATCTGAAATGAACACACATTTCTCAGACAAAGAAGTAGAAATAACAAATAAACATATGAAAAAATGTTCAAAATCACTGGTATTTTGAGAGATGCAAATGAAAACAACACTGAGATTCCACTTCACCTCAGAAAGGATGGCTGCTATCAAGAAATCAACCAATAACAAATGCTGGTGTGTCTGTGGGGAAAAAGGAACCCTTCTCCACTGCTGGTAGGAGTGTGGACTGGTACAACCACTGTGGAAATAAGTATGGAGATGCCTCAAAAAACTCAGATTAGAGGTCCCATTTGACCCAGGTATTCCCCTACTGGGTATCTTTGCCAAAGAATTAAAAGTATCATACCACAGTGATATACATGCACCCATGTTCATTGCAGCACAGTTTGTAACAGCTAAAATATGGAAACAGCCAAATTGCCGATCAATTGGAGACTGGATAAAGAAGAGTTTTTTTTATATAAAATGGAGTACTACTCAGCCATAAAGAATGAGAAATTAGAGGTATTTATAGCTAAATGGATGCACATTGAGATCTTACTTTTAATTGAAATAAATAGGACACACATGTAAATACCAAATAGTTTCTCTGGTGTGAGAAAGTCTAAGGGTATATAAGGATCAAAATGTATAATAGATAATGTGAAATAGAAAGAAAAGGTGCAAAGGTGAAGGGGAAATTGGTGGGGTAGGGCTAAGGAAAGAAGGGAATGGAATTAATCCATGAAAATGAAAAGTAGAAAGAAAGTCTTTGTAAATCGGAAGGGATGGAGGGGTTGAAGGAAGGGCAAGGGAATGGGGGAAAAACAATAACCAAGATACATTATGTAAAGGTACAAATCTCCAATGATGAATGTCATATTGTATCCCTAAAAGGTACCAATAAAATTAAGATTTTTAAAAATTAAAAAGTACAGTGTTGTCTAAAAGCTGCATGTATCAATTCTGCTTGCATTCATTCCATTGGCCTTGAAGCTGTTTCCCTTCATGACATGTAGCTATAAGGAAGCTGGAGATGAAAACTCTAAAACTCAAGGAGGTTATTTTACTTTGAGGAAGGATGGAAGAGCGGGTAAGGGTGAACATAAGAATCTGGTATAGGGAATTGTACCTGTTTCAACAGAATCATCTCTAGAATAAATGCAAATTTGCTAATAGGCAGAAAGAAGTAGATACCTATTGTTCAGATTCAAGTTTCCCACATTAATGTGTTTGGTGCAGTGCAAAAATAATGAAAGATGAAGACTTCGAAGTTCTCAACTTTTATGGCTTGTATCTAGATGTTCCCCAAAACTTCATCCACTTATAGGTGGGACTTTTTCGAGGTGCCTGGATCTAGGGTGTGTGATACCGAGATTAAGGGTATATAGTAGTGGATTACTCCACGAATCAGTTTAGCGTAATTCTGGGTGTTGCTGAATGGATTTGCTGAAGACAGAAACCTCACCTTGGGTGTGATGGGCACCGAGCAATAGGCTTGTAGCCTAGATGGAATATAAAGGAAGAGGGCAGCTCATCTCTGCTGCCTCCTACCTGCCATGCTGTGGAATGTTTCTCTGCCATGCCCCTCTGCCATGACCCCTGCCTTGGAGCCAATTCACTCTACAATGTTCAGCAATGAAACCTCTACAAACTGTGAGCTAAAAGAAACATTTCCTCCTAAAAAAAAAGTCACATAAAGTTCACTATGAAATTTACTTATTTATAGCTGGAGAGGCAGCTCTAAACTGCCTCAGTAAGAAAAATTTTATCTTCTTAGAGCCTGGCATCCATTTTCAGAGTTTCCTTGGTACATCGTTAATATTGCTCTGGACTATCATGAACTATCTTTTTGTACCCATTTACTGGAGTTTGAGATCTCTTCAATTTAAAAGGTAGCACCATCTTTATCTCCTTACTGACTGGAAACTTGGAAATGGACAGTATAATCTGGGGAAAATCTGAGTTTTAGGATACACTATATCATTGATTTGTTGTGTTAGCTTCAGTATGTCATTTTCCCTCTTGGATTTGTTTCTTAAACTTTTAAACTAATTTGTTTCCACTACTGCTACTGGCTTATAATTTCATTAGCTGTCATCAGAGATTTTTTCCTTTAAATCAGATAACCCAGTAATGTGATCTTAAATTACAATGAATATAAAATGTAAAAGCAATTATTACAGTAAAAGACATGTTTCCATTAAGGTTCAGAAAAGTCTTCCTCCTCACTTCAACTCAGTTACCCCATCATTCTGGAAGTTCTAGAGGCCCTCTCTCCTAAGTGTCATTAATTGTGTTGCTCTGGCTGCCTTGATGTCCTGAAACCATTCAAATCATTTATCTTTCATGGTCATTTGACTTTGGAGCAGAGCTAGAAGTTTTAGGGTGTTAGATCCAAGGAATATGTGCACAAAGACACACCAGAATATTTTATTTGACAGAAATGGCTATATGTGGCTGATCAATCAATGTGGGGTGGTCAAAACATAAGGGCAAATATTTAAATTACAAAAATTATTACAGTAAAAGACACAATGGTATCAGTCCCCTCCCAAAATAGTAAAAATATCCCCTCCTCTCTTTTAAACAGTGATCTCATTGTTCCTGATAATGCATCATTTCCTATAAGTTTTACTTATTTTTAAATTTTATCTATTTATTTTTGGTACCAGGAATCAAACTCAGAAGGTTGCACTTGCAAGGCCTGCTGTGGCACCACTGAGCTAAATCCCATCCCAGTTTTATATTTTTAAACTGAAGCATTCACCATTTTTTTACTCACCTTTTGTAGAAGCAAACAAGCAAATTCTTAAGCTTGGTATTAACTTTTGCCTCCCTACACATACCATTCAGCAATGGTCATTTAGCCATGACTGATGTACTACAGTACATATTATTTTCAAAGCTTCTATTGCTGGGTTTTCTTATTTCTCAGTATAGAGTCCCTAACTCTCTAAAATTATTTAGCCAACATTTCTCTTACTGAACCTAGACAAACTGTTAAACACAAATGAAACAAATCAAAACTACTTCCTATTCATTTGCAGAATTTTGTGTTCATGATAATGTCCCAATCATTTCATATCTTTTAGCACTTATGGAATGTATAGTGTGTGTCAGGCGTGCTAAGAAAATTTTTAAATGCTTTGATCTTCAGAATTGACAGGTGAAGACACTATTATTAGTCCCTTTTGATAGGTTAAACAGGAGCATACTTTTCCTTTCAAACACCTAGAAAGTGATCACCTTGGTCTCTTCATTTTAACTATTTGGTTTTTCAGATTCTGGACATTAGGAAAGACAATGAAACAACAACTGTCTCCTCCCATAAATACAAACAAATTAAAAAAAGGAAGTCTTTGTCATAAAAGCTTACTGAATGCAATGATGGTTTTTAGCTGAACATACATAATTAATTTTCTCTCAAATCAATTTAACATCTAAATAATGCAGCGCCAGCTAATGGGCTTTTGGCTGGCTAAAATAGTGCCCCATACACTCATCATAAAGAATGAAGACGCACAACTTGCCTGGTTACATAACATTGTTGTACAACATAAATAAAAAATTCTCTCATTTTGGCAATTGTTCTGTACTGTTCTAAGTTTTGCTAAATCAGACTTCCTTCTAATCTAACAGATGCCAGCAGTTTAAAAGCAGTTCAAGAATCCTTATTTATATCTGGTATTCAGATTGAATAAAATGGGCCAGAAAATGCAGAGGGAGAGGAGAGAAAAATGCATAACTTAAAAATGGAATTTATTTCCAGACTTCAAAACACAGATTTCCAATAAACATCCACTTAGAGAACCATTTCATTAAGCTAACTGCAGTCAAAAACAAGTTCCCTGATGTTTCTTTGAGCATTTTATTTTCTAAAATGAATCATTACTTTCTATGTTTTGGCTTGACAATCTTTTCCCCCAATTGTGTAATTTTGCATTTGTCACTCAAATTGCTTGTATTTCTAGAGAATCATTTCAAGACATTTATGCTTTGGAATGAGACTGTGAAAATGGTGGCATGAGTTTGAAGAAGCCCCCAAACCACTAAGGTGCATTGCTTTGTCCTTTCAAAAACTGGAGAGAGTCTTGACTTTCTCATTCCAATTAAGGTTTAGCAGCCCCTAAAGGTTGATTCTGGGGTGGCTGAAATGAACTTGTAATGAACAAGATGAATAGCGGTGGCCGTAAAAGGCAGCAAGGGAAATGAAAGGTAGGCCTGTTTGAGGCTCTCTTCCATCTGTGATTTGGTACAGAAACCAGATATTTGCAAAACTATTCTCAGCCACCCTGCCCAGAAGAGGAAAGGTGAACCTTTACTGTTAGGGAATGAATGGAATGTGAAGAAAGTTAGGTATCAGAAGTAATATTTTCAATATACAAGCTCCACGTGTGTGAATGACGCCGAAGAAGAAGTAGTTCTCCCAAAAGTCAACTCACTTCACTACATTTTGGCCTTTGTGTCTTTGGTTAGGCAGTCACACTCAAAGAAAGGATTCTATTCAATTTGCTAAGAGGTGGTTATATTCACATCTGATAATAAGATAATAAGAGGAGATGCACAATTGAGAAGACCTCTTTACTAAGAAACTCTCAGTGTAGTAGCTACATATTCATTGTAGCATTCAAAGGATCAGATGCAATAATGATAATTACAATAAGCAAGCCCTAGAGTCATTTTTAACATTCACTATATGTCCGATAGGGTGCCAAGATACTAAGAGTGAATCTGATCATTTCCATTTCAAGACAGCCAGGGAAATGAACATTATTATTAATAACAATCTTAGATAACATTCATAGACTGCTTACCTTAAAGCAGACAATATACTAAACACATTCCATGATTATATCACTTAATTTTTATAAGTAGGTAATGTAACTATCCCCAATATGCAGATATGAAGAGTTGAGCAATTTGTTTCAGTTTCAAGGCCAACTCTGAAGCTAATTCAGGCAGCCCCAGTCCAAGGCCAATGCTTGTACTTTCAGGTAGTCTTCCATATTCTCTTCTGTATTGTGATCGTTTGCGGATAAGGTGGCTGAGGCATTTAGAAGTTGTCTCCTATCAAGGTCTCAGCGTTGATGGATGGTAAAAATTGGAGTCAACTCCATATTTCTGTGGTTTATAATCTAGGGCACACACATGGTTGAGCATGGAGTTAATAAAAACACAATACAAAAATGGCATGCTGAGGGAAACACAGGTTGGAAGACAATGACAACTATCTCAGCTGCCTAACTTCTGAGAGAGACCCTGAATACGAACTCTAAACTCTAAAGAGCCATGTGAATATAGGTTTCATCCTCTCTACTCCATCTGAGTGATAGCTGTATAAATGCCCAAAGTTATGACATTATTTAATGAGGATAAAAAACAAGCTGACCCCTTTAAAATTTCTTCTGTGCACTTGTCTTTCTTCAAGATATGTCTTTTCTAAAAACTGAATGTACTCCATTTTCTATGGAGAGAAGACAGAATAAATTTTTGTGTGTGTGTGAGTTTTGGTTTTAGCTCTGTAGCCCTGGCATTTTTCTTACATATTCTTTTCTATAATTGTTTATCCAAAGTATTGATTCTTTTCTCATTGTCATTTTGTATCAGTATTAAAAAGCTGCTGTTAATACTGAGATAACAGCATTATTTATTTCATGCCTGAATAACTCTTGCACTTAATTTTTGCTATGTCTAATCCTCATTACAAATCTGCAAGGTAAATATCAGTATACCTATTTTAGAAATGAGAAAGTTTAAGTTTAGAGAGGTTAAACAAGTTGTCTAACATGACATAGCCAATTGATTAAAAAAATAATAACTTCTATTTATTGAGGACCCAAGATAGATTAAGTCTGCATAATTCTAAGTTGGATGCTCATTCGACTACTATAGTGATGCTGCCTTTTCTTTATTGGAGTTCAAAAACTGCAATTATTAAGCCATAGGCTTTTCACTGAGAGGATACGTAAACAAGACTTTCCATTTTTGAGGGTAGACACGTGGTCTCTGCTCATTCTATGTGAGAACACTGTGAAATATTCGTGGGTCCCCACAATCTGTTTTTTTAAGTGTTGTCATTACTACTTTATTTCATGTGGGTAGACAAGATAAGCAACCAGTATGTAATCAGGCAGTAAGTTATTTTATCTTACTGCTGCAAGGTATTGGAAAAGTACAAAGTAGAAGTTCTAACATGCAGTATTTAAACTGGCTGTGGACAGAAGCAAATGTAATACCCCCGGAGAGGAGGGGCATCTATTTTTGATGACCCGTGGTTCCTCAGCAGCACTCCTCACAGTACATGCCCCCTCCTCGACTTAGAGATCACATGGGTTTGGCAGTGAAGGTTGACTTCACTTTCAGTTTCAGCAGCTAAATAGTCCACCCAGTACTCATGACTAAGATTGTCGATGTATCTATGCCAAGTGATTTATTCTGTGTTTGTCATTTGGACCTCACTGTCACACACGATTCACTGAATTACTCAGAAAAAGGGATACTTTTGTAGCTGAAGTTGTTAGGCTGATGGGATATCATCCTAATTTGCTGGTTACCAATTTTGTGACTTATAGAGAGCCCCAAAACAAAGATTGCAGATACTCAGCCATAAAGAACAAAAAACTAGGGACATTCATAACTAAATAGATGCGCATTGAGGCCATACTCAAGTGAAATAAATAGGATACAAATGTGTAAATACAGAATAGCTTCTCTGGTGTGAAACATGAAGTGTAAATAAGGTTCAAATGTTATAATTGATAATGTGAAATAGGAATGAAAGGTCTAAAGGAGTAGGGGAAGTGGGAAGGGTAGGGAAAAGGAAAGAAAGGAAAAAAAATATGAGAAAAGGGAAAAATGGAAACAAAGTCTTTGTAAATAAGGGGAGGGTGGAGGGAGTAAAGGGAGCACTGGGGAATGAGGAAAAAATAAGATCCAAGATACATCATGTAAAGGTACAAGATCCCAACAATGAATGCAACTGTACTGTATAACTAAAATGTATCAATAAACTTAAGAAAAAAAAAGAAGACTGCAGAATAAAGAAAAGTAGCGAGATTTCAATTTCATCATATGGGCATCCAGATCCTGCTGTCTTTAAAAGTTGAATTCCCTGGGACTTTTCCACTATGTGAAATAATATATTTCCTTTATCCCTTCTTAAGTCAATCTTAGTTGGATTACTGTCATTTGCCAAGATAATTATCCTGAGAATTCAGCAAATCGGCAACAATGGATATAGGAAAACAAACCAGTCTCTTTCTTATGAATCCAGATGTATTTCATTAAAAAGAGGTTCCAAAAGTAACCAAAAGTCCATAAAGCATATCTTTGCTACTTTCCCCTGCCAGAAAGAAATAGTTGATTCAAATACAAACATTTCCTGCCAATATACCTATACATATACACATGTGTATATATATATTCAGGTATTATACAGAGCTGAATAATCATTCAGTTAAAGCATGCATACCTCACATCACCACTCTTTAAATCTATGATTGAGAGTGTATTTCTTTTTAACAACATGAGCAAAGAAATTATTTCCAGTTGCATCTTTACAAATTGCTCTCAATTGTGACATTTATCTTTCATCCCAATCAAGTGTAATTTAGCAGAGAGATTGCAGAATGTTTCTGTATTTAAAATGTGTGAGATTTTCTTATAACAATCCCAACCCCATCAAGTTTCTTTGCCAGATAGAGTCAGGGCCTGTGTGGTTCAAATATACTCAGCCAAGTATAATGGCTCCCTTGAATTCTATCTACCACCAAAACAAGATGGCCAATTGCAAAGAAGCTTCACTGGTTTGGTTCACAGCAGATCAATCAAAATGGCTTCAAAGTTTGAGGCTGTGTTTCATTTCAGGTAACTGAATGAAAAACGTGTGTTGATGTAGGATGAGTCAATCATTTACTTAGTAATTGAGATTCGAGAGGGCAGTAGTGTGAACTCTATTACCCTAGGCTTGATGGGACCTTGTCCTCTAATCCAGCAGTTGCCAGAGTTCAGCTATAGATCAGTGGAAAATCCAAGATGTTTTCACCACGCTGTGGCAAAATAAGAAAAATCAATGTTGGATGGTGCGAGTATTTTTCAAAGTTAAATTCTTTACATTTGAAGCCTTTCCTTTAATGCAAGATTATGTTCTATCAATTATTTTGTTTGGGATATTTCTTCTTCGATAAAATGTTAAGAATAACAAATGATAATCTCAAAGAATGAATTTAATTTAAAAATTGACAGTCCAATATTTCTTAAATTTTTATTGATCTGGCATCTAAACTCTGTTCATGTTATTAATGATAATGTTAATTTTAGGCACTCACCTTTGTGGAATGTTACCCATATCCAGCACTACAATAAATTGTGTTCTTATTCTTCAACCCGGCCCTGCTGCCTAGGGACTTTTACTGTTTTGATTTTACAGATGAGGGTACTCAGGCCCTTGGAGGTTAAGGAGCTGGCCTAGGATCACACTGTTCCAAAGGGGAAGAACTCAATTTTTTTTTCTGAACAAAAGATCTTATTCTTCAGAACTTTACCACACTTGTCGTTCAGAATCTGTGTCTGCTAGATTAAGGAAAATGATGGTGACATCTTTTGAGTCAACTGGGGAAGAGAAAACCTGACAATGATAGCTGTGAATCCTGAAATGAGAATCAAGAAAAGAATTTATTGATTCCTCTTACAGAAGACTTTCAGGTCCGACAGTGCATCAACTAACAGAATCAGAAAGGGCTGAAGAAACTGAGGAGTTCTTTTTTACATTATGGATAATAAAATAGCAGCTTAGTAAGCATTCTGGATTATTTGAATAGCAGATGATAAAACAGAGCCATTCTCAGCTGGGGATTTAGCTCAGTGGTTCTGCCGCCTGCCTCCTAAGTGCAAGGACCTAAGTTCATTACCCGGTACCAAAAAAGAAAAAAAGAAAAAAACCAGAGCCATTCTCATTAGGTGTTATGGTTTGAAAGTGTCTTCACAGTTCACATGCTGGAAAACTTTACTTCTCATATGCAAGTGTTGAAAGGTACAGCCTAATAATAAGCATTTAAATCGAGGCTCTGCTCTCATGAGTAGATCAACATTTCTGCTGAAGGAGTGAAAGAATGAGTTGAGGCTCTTCTTTCTCACTCTTTTTCTCACCTTCTCTTGTTTTTCTGTGTCCCACCATGGAATGATACAACAAGAAGATCATTGCCAGTGTTTCCCAGCCTCCAGAATCATGAACCAACTGAATTTTGTTATTAGTTACTTAGTTGATGTTATTCTGCTCTATCAACCCCAAGTGGACTAAAAGAACAGGGGTTAAATAAATAAAATATAGGCCAAGAGCAGTGCAAAATACTCTAATGGGACCCCATACGCCCTCCTTTTGGTACTTTCTTGGGCGACCCCCTATGTTAAGGATGGGAGACACCTGTGACTTGCTTTTGGCCAATTAAACATGGCAACCATAACAGGACCTCTGTTCTGTGATTATGATACATAGGATTTCAACACATCTTCCTAGAAACTTGCCTGTCATTCTAGCTTTGAGACGCAAGCTGCCTCTTGTGAAGTCCCTATGGAAAAGAACACAGGATGAGGAACTGATAGTCAACAACCAGCAAAATACTGATGCCTCATTTATGCAGCCTTCAAATAATTGAATTATATTAGTAACAAAATGAGCTTGAAAGCAGATGCTTTACCTCCTGTAAAAGCATGGGCCTGACTAACACGCTTATTGCAGCTTTGCAGAATCTCAACTTTGCCTGGACAACTAACCAATAGAAAATGTCAGATAATAAGTGCACGTTTCTTTTACTTTTTAAGTTGCTAAAGTGGTGCTGATATTGTTACACAGCAAGAGATAACTAACACACAAGGCATGTGACTTGGGAGGCCAACATGATGCTCGTGACATCCCCTGAAAACCCAAGGGAGAACCAGACTCTGCAGATGTGAAGAATGAGTTTGGATATGCTGAGTTTAAGGTGCTTATGATGTCCAAAGGGGCATGTCATAAATAAAATACAGCGAATGTTGCTGCTAAGTGTTGCCTAGTAGGAAGACTGGCTCATAGAAACATTACAGTGTGCCTTCATTTACCTCATTCACCAGATCTAGCTCTGTGTAACTTCTTATTCTTTTGCCAAGTCAAAATGACCATGAAATTGATTCAGGATATCAAAGCAGCCATAACAGCATAACTAAAGGAGCTCATTGAAAAGAACTTCCAGAACTGTCTCAGAAAGTGACAAGAACAATAGGATAAACGTGTTTGAAGTGAGGGAGAGTATTTGAAGGGAATTAATGTTTTTTTTTTTTTTTTTTTTTTTTTTTTTTTTTTTTTTTTTTTTTTTTTTTTTTTTTTTTTTTTTTTTTTTTTTTTTTTTTTTTTTTTGTTTTTTTGAGACAGGGTCTCACTACGTAGTTGAGACTGACCTGGAACTCACTTTGTAGCCCAGGCTGGTCTCGAACTCACAGTGATCCTCCGGCCTCAGCCTCCCAAGTGCTGGGATTACAGGCATGTGCCACCACGCCTGGTCTTGAAGGGAATTAATGGCAATGTGTCTTTTGTAATAAGTCTTTAAAATTTAAATATTCACCATATTTTTCAGTCATCCCTAATAGTTCCAGGGCCTATTAAAGAGGACTCAGCTAGAAAAAGAGGCCTAGTCTTCATTAGTTCTTGCAGGGTGAGTTTTTTAGAAATGGAATTTCAGATGGAAATTCATATACAGGAGTTTACTTGGAGAATTCTGAGACGAGTAGCCATGTGAGCACAGAGGGTCACGGCATGGGGCAGAGGGAGAGCATGAGTGCACTTTAGGCTTAACATCATTGACTTCAAGGGGAATGTTGAAACCTGCGTGTTCCAGAGAAGGGAGCCAGCTCTATGCCCCTTCATTGCCAGTTATCATATGCAATGTGCCATGGGAAGATATAACTGGGGGTAAAATGGCTATCTTCAGGTGAGAACAGTTCTTGAGGAAGTTGAAAGCTGAGGTATCTTAGTTGGCAATGCTCTCAATCCCTGGTGGAATAAAATCAGCAGGAGTAAAAGCAACCAGACCTTCCACAACATGTTACCCATTGAAAATAGTTACGTGGCTGTAATTCTCTTTAGAGTATTGGAATTTCAGAGCTAAAAAGGAAGAGGACAAGAAGGAAACCCTGGGAGTCACTGAAGTCATCTGAATAGTGGGAAGATACTTTTGAAGAATGAAATTAGTAGGTGTTTTAAATTTTGTGTAAGATGGGCAATATTTGAAGGCTTTGAAAGGATAAGGCATCAAATATTAGGTGCATATCTTATTACACAAAACATTTATATTAAATTTGATGGAACACATATGCAAATTTTAAAAGGTAATGTAAAAATTATTCTTTGGTTTTAATAATTTATGTAATATTATTTTAAATAACAAAGAAGCCTTCATTGTACTTCTTCACTGCACAATGTTTACTGAACACTTAAATTAGCACTGTGTTAGCTCTGGGAACCAAGAATGGTGCATCCAGTCTTGGACAGATTACAGGCAGGCAATAGGTATTCATCATGCCCTCTAGTAAGTGCCAGGCCTGGTGTGTCACACAGAAGGTGTCTCTAACCCAGATTCATGTGAGCTCTCTCTAATCTCCTGTCTCATTTATGCATTTGATCCACCAGACATTCTGTGGCATCCAAATTCAGAAGACACAGCATTCATTTCCTTTGTTATTCTTGTTATTCATCACTATCTAGTCTTGTGTGGGTTATTTAACCTCCATCACTTCTGTCTTGCATTTCTAAAGTGGGGAAATATGCATCCTGCAGGGTTACTCAAAGGACTGACTCTTATTCAAAAAAATACTTATTGAGCGTCCACAGCATGCCATTTCTGTGTAAATTCTGAAACTTCTATCATTGCATCTTCTAAACATGAAGTACACCATGCTACCAGATAGAGACAATTATTCTCTAGCTGAATGTATTCCATAGCACCATCAGAGCCATTAATGACCCACTAGATGAGCTGTCATCCTTTGTAAAAGGAGTAAGGATACGAGATTGAGCAAACATATTTTTGTTTGTTTGTTACCAGGGATTGAACTCAGGACCTTGCACTTACTTGCAAGGCAGGCAGGAGCTGACATCTTTTTAAGATGAAAATTTGAAACTCTGATAATTTACTTTCTGTCAGAGGGAGCAGTTAGATTATTAACATCAGGAGTAGCATTTTGTACTGTAAATCTTGTTGGTCCTGGTAATTTTAGGAAGGACCAGCATCTGATTCTTGGTTGGTTCCATTCTTTGTTTGGACACAATTGCTTTTCAAAATAATCTTTCTCACATCAAGTGTGTACATTGTGACCACATCAAACATATACCAAGACAGCGGAGGAGGCTGGAAAGACATTTTAGTCTATAAATGAGACAGGCAACTGAGAAGAGAGATTTTTGTGAAACGGTATAGGTGGATGACCTTTAACAATCAAGATCACAGTATTACTTATACCCAAAGCACATTTGTCATTCATGTGCTTCCACTAACTTCTTTGAAGGTCTTTTAAAGGAAAATGATTTAATACCTGAAAATGTTATTAGAGAGCAAAAGAGCAACTAATCAGTGAATTCTGGCTGAACTGATCAAGGAAGCATTTTGCTCATTACCTTTATGTTAACAAGTGACTATATATTCAATATAGAAGTTTACCTCCTGTTGTTCCTACTAATGTTAAAACGACATAAACTGAAAGCTATTATGCGTCAGAAATTGCCGGAAGTACTTCACTTCTGTCCGTTCCCTCAACTCTACTCCTTAATTGGGTACTATGACTCTTCCAAAGATATAGTCGAGGGTACTGAAGCACAGAGTTTAAGCAACTCTTCCAAAGTGACAAGGTTGGAAAGTGGTGGAGGCAAATTTCACTTGTGCTGTTTGGTCTACAGTGCTATTTCTTAACCATTGCTCAGTCACTTCCCGATGCACCAGTAAAGACAGCTCACACTAGTGCAAAACATTCTGCATACCCTTCATTGCAACACAACGGTTGTTCTTTCACTTCCTCAAATGGTCTGATGCCCACTTACCCTTCCAGATTCATTGCACGCCCCTCTCTTGCCCCCTTGTAAAGTTACTCGTATTAATATAATGCCACTCTTATAAGAGCCAGAAAATTTGGAGCCAGACAATCATTAAGGAAGAGAGCTCGCTCTTGTGTGTCTGAGATCAGAACTCTCAAAGCCTTCCTAAAAAACTCCACATGAACTTTCTTCACATCTTCAAGCATCTCCTGCTTTGCATAACTCATAGATATGCACATATTTTGGGGACAAGATTTATCATTAGATAGTCTTTCAGATTGCAACAGTTCAGAAAATATGCTTCCAAAATGACATTTTCCCAGCAATGGATTTAGAGGCCCACTCTTGCATTTGAGCCTCTGAGAAGAGTGATCTTTGTTTTCGAGAATCTTATGTGAACATCTTCCTTTAAAACATTTTAATATTTATTAGTACTGTTTTTAGCACATAAAGAGTACATTCTTTGGGGGAAGTTGGTACATATACATAACATATATTAACTCTTTTTTATCACTACCCACACCCTGTCTTGGCTCCCTTTCCTTCTACAAATGATCTATATTCCTATTTCTTATTATTTATCTTTTATCTTGCTCTTTAATTCATTATATTTTGAGTTTCTCATATAAAAGAAAACATGCAATATTTAAGCTTGTATATCTGATGTATTTCACTTACCATTATGGTATCAAGGTGCATCCATTTGCTTACACATGATTCATTTATCTTTTCTATGGCAGACTAGGACTCCATTGTGCATCCATTCCACATTTTCTGTATCCATTCATCCGCTGATGAACACATGGGCCACTTGCGATATTTAGCTATAATGAATTGCGCTGCTGTAAACATGGGTATGCTTGTACCACTGTGATATGATGTCTTAAGTATTTCAGGAAGAAACCCAGAAGAAGAGTAGCTGTGTTGAATGGAATTCCTACTTTTAGTTGTTTGAAGAATTTTTAAACCGATTTCCATAGTGGTTGTACTAACTTACATTCCTACCAACAATGTAGGAGGGGTCCTTTTTCCCCCATAGCCATTCTTCCTTGGGTAAAACGGACTCTTGGTATTGTTTCCATTTGCATTTCCTTAATGGCCAGAGATGTTGAGCATTTTTTCTTCTATTTATTGGCCACTTGTACTTCTAGGAAGTCTCTATTCATTTCCGTTGCCAGAGGGTTAATATCTAGAATACATCATCAAACATACCCCTTTGTCCTATTAACTTCCTCTCTTCTTTACCTCTTGACCCTCTCTTAGTCCTGCTGACTTCATTGAGCCTTTCTAAAGTACTGGGTTTCCTCTGCCTGCCCCCCCAAAGATGCTGTTTCCCAATTCTCAGGTTACTCACATCTTCTTCCTCTACTCATTTTATCTCCTTTCACCAAACCCTCTTTGTGATGTGACTCAAAACACCCTCATTCTAGACCTATTTCCTCAATCTCCCATTTCATACTTTTCTTTGTAGTACGCTGTACTATTGTAGTTAAATATATATTTATATATGATCCCACATGAGGTACCTATCTTCCCTCCTAGTTCCCATAGGCACAAGGGCAGGATGTGTATTCCTACATCCTCAGGGCCTTGCACAGTGCCCTGCACAGAGTGAGTGCTCAGTTAGTATTATGGGGCGAACAGGGCTCCAGACTCAAAGTTCGTATGTGAAGTACCTTTAATATTTGGAGATAGGCACTTTAACTACTTAAGGTGAATGGATAAGAGCTACCTGGATGGGAACTGATTCAATGTCCTGCGTGTCCTTATCAATAGAGAAGATTAGGACCCAGATAAAACACAAAGGAAGAGCCATGAGAGCACACAGCGAGAAAGGGCCCATCTCCCAGCCGAGGAGACAGACCACAGAAGACACCAAAACTACTGACATCTTGATCGGGTAACTTTCAGAACTATGAGAAAACATTTTCTAGTTGTAAGCCAATTTGTGGTATTTTATTACATTGGCTGGGTAACTCATTGATACTGTGTCAAATTCTCTGTAAGTCTAATATCCAGTCTTTTGTGTGTGAAGCTAAGATTTCCTCTTTACTGCATTCTATCCACTGGGCTATCTTCTTTTTAGTATCTTCTTTGACTTAAAGTAACAGACTTGGATGTACATGCAGATACGTTTTGTTGATTTTACTAACGTTATCTATTCCTTCCAGCAGGGTGATCACAATGATATAAGCTTCTTCAGCTTTTTTGCCAAGGTGCCCACTTTTTTTCCCCCCTCTGTGTCTGTGCCTATCTCAAACATCCATATGAGCTTCTGAAATACTTGGCATGGAAGCTGTTGATGAGCAAATGAGAGAACTTCCTCCAGTTGCTGTGGGGGTCTATAAATTCAAGTGAGCTCATTATTTTCTTTACTGTTGCATAATGTCACTCTAGAAAATTATCATTTAATCAGCAGTAATGACTGTCATATCTCTGCTGTACTGCTTGTTAATCTCTCTATGTAGTATAAAGAGAAAGTATTTAGCAATGCAAATACAAAGTCAGCTTAGAAATAGAGCTGTGGTGAAAGAAAGGATGTTATCCCTTTCTTCTATTGTCATACCCATAGCTTGGATATTCACTAAAGAAAATACATAATTGTAATTATACTTCCACTGATTTATGGTTAATACAGGAAGAGATTCATTTGCATTTGATGATCTGGTAAAACACCAATACGAGGGCCGGGGATTTAGCTCCTTGGTTCCACTGCCTGCCTCGCTAGCTCAAGGTGCTGGTTTCGATCCCCTATACCAAAGAACAAACAAAAGACAGTATGTTGCATCACTTGGTTTATTTTGAATGTTAACGTGTACGAAAGCCCATGGCTGCGCATCCCACAGACCCTATCTTTCTGTCTCTGTCAGGTACCACCGTACCTGTTCACCATGCTCATTCTAGTCTCCTTCTACCTCCTTGGAAACAACAAGCCTCCATGACTTTGGGCAGGTGGTGGCTTTTGCCTGTGATTACTTTCCCTTTGTTTTTTGACTGAACATTTCATTTTTTAAGGGTCATTTTGCTGCTGCCTTCCAGAGAAAGTTTTCCATGAATTTCCCAGGAGGATCCTGTATTATATCCCGAAACACCAGATAGCATTTTTCTTCAGAGCACTGGTCAAATGACATAAATATTTATGTTCGTAATTGATAACTTGCTGATTCTGTCCTTAATACTTGGAAAGGAAAGAGCATCAGTTCTTCCTTTTAGACTGTAGGCCACATACATGTATCCAGAGCATGCTGCAAAATATCACTGCCTTTTTTCAGATGGTTTTCCTTTCCTTCCTGGGGTGGCCTCATATCCTTCTAGCTGCCTTCTATACAGCGCCCTTACTTCCTCTTAGCCTTAGCCCAGACAGTCCATCATTTGGTTACATCAGGTTTTTCCTCTGTATTTGGGGGTAGATGGTAAGGTACGGGGGACTGAATGCTTAGGAGGACATCAGAACAGAAGAACAGGAGAAAAAACTTTCCAAATCTAGCCAGGAAGGAATAAGCAAATGATGAATCTCTAGTGTGATATTGACCATATCTTTTAATATAATCCCAGAAAAAATAGGCATAATTTTTCTTCATTTGATTCTCCACCAAATGATTTTTTTTGAGCTACAGTTATGAACTCAAACTCTGCTTAAAATCCTTCAGTGGCTTTACTTGGCCTTACAGGTGACAGAGATAATGCCCTCATTTTCCAGCATGGCAAACAATTTCTTCTGCCATCTGACAGAAGGGCTTTGGTTTGCCTCTCTGGTGTCATCTGTTGTTGCTATTTGTACCGTATACTTGGTGCCATGTGCACTGACCACTCTGAACTCTCCAGAAGGGGCTGTCACTATTGCCCATTAACTGTCACCTCCTGGCCAATTCTTCATTCAAATCATTATTTCTGTTCTTGCCTTTTTGTGAGATCTTCATATATTCTCATCCCAGAATGAGGAAGGGAAAATGTATAGAGTATTAAATTATGTATTATAATAAAAATTTAACATTTCATTACAAAATATCTCTCCCCCCCCTTTCTCCCCACCTACCCTATCTACCTATCTGGCCTGTATCATGCAAAATTTATAGAGTACTGTCAGTGTTTCAGCTAGTAGTCCAAATGTTTTTAAATGCAAACATATACACATAATCTAGTTTAATTTTCTGTAATATCTTAACAGATGGGAAATTAAGGCTTACCACCTAATGTAGCATAGCCAAGATCCTACTATGTCATCGGGGTAGAATCAAGATTTGAATCTATGCAATCTCTCTTCAGAGTTCATGGTATTTAATGTTACCCAGTTTACCTCTGTAGTTCTATATGTTGTACAAACATATACAAATTTATCGTTCATTAATCATACCACATTACAATAATTTATCCCTGTTCTGATTTAGAATTAAAATGTCCCCCAAAGTCTCATGTGTTTGGAGGTGGGGTCTGGTTGGAAGAGGTAGGTCAAAGGGGCATATCTTGAAGGGATATATTCTTGTCCCTGGCTCCTCTCCACTCTTTCTGCTTCTTGGCTGCTATGACATGAGCAGTTGTCCAAGCTCTCCCACCCTGCTTAGAGTTTCTGACTTAGAGCTGGTTAATCATGGACTGAACCGACTGAAACTGTAAGCCAAAATAAACCTCTCCTTAATTTGTGGGTATCAGGTATTTTATACCAGTGATGAGAAAGCTGACTGGTATAGTGCCCCCAAATCAAAGGCTACTCTGTTTAATTTTTGTAGCCTAACATGTTGGCACAATCCTTACCAGATAGCAATATCTGGTAAATTTACCTTCAGTGTAACTTGTACAAATCTTGGATTCTGGTATTCTTATCTGATCAAGTCCTTTGGCTTTCATGTGCCCTTACAGCTAAGGAGTGAAATGTTAATCTCAGTATAATCAAATTTAATTATTGTGATTATATTTCTGTGCCCAGAGGTGAAGAGTATGCGTTCTCATGTCAAACTAATAAATGAACATTGTACGGTTATAAGGTAGGTTTTTTGTTTGATACTTCTAAAATAAATATCCCATCTCATATTCCCAGATTCTAGGAGTTACATGCCAAGTGCATAAGGATTCCTTATATGAATAAGCTACCAGAGAAAATGTAACCAGAGAAGTAATTCACAAGATGTTTGTTGGGTAAAGAATAAACCCTGCTACTCAGCATGAGTTTGTCAAATGAATCACTAAGATGTTTCAGATAGTCTCAAAACTGGTAAAATCAAAAGTGCATAGAGGGTAGTGTCCATAAGATTCAAGGATGACTAGGGTACTGAGGGGTAGGATATGGCCACAGTTATGGCTTTGACTATTTGGACAGAGATGCTAAGAGTGAAAAAGAGGTGAAAAGGAGGAAAAGCAATTCACACCCACTTGCATATACAAGGAAGGATCACAAAACAGGTAAAGAAGAGTTGTTTTGCTTTGCGTATGGGTGAGGAGGGAGGTGTCAGAGATTAAACAGAGGGTCTTGAGCATGCTAAGCATGTACTCTACTTCTAAGCCACGTCTCCAGCCCTCTTGTGCTTTTATTACGTATGTCTGTATGTGGGAGTGGAAAATCCAACTTTAATCAATGTAAGCATAAAGAAGTGCTATGAATCTTAGCACTCAGGGAGGCCGAGACAAGAGTATTGCAAGTCTCATCTCAAAATAAAAGATAAAAAAGGACATAGCATATATCTTAGTGTGAAAGCCCTGGGTTCAATTACCAGTGCATTAAAGGATAATTGTGCTGCTTTTGGTTACCAAATCTTGAAAAGGGTAGATGTACAACTGTCCCTAGAGACAACTGAAAGAGTAAATTGACATGCAAGCATGATTTTCAACATGTAGTGACATGCAAGAACTTTAATTGCAATTGCATTATCTAACACAACACATACTCCTATTAAACAGAACTATTATCTTTTTTTACCATCTTTAATATCCCTCTTTTTAACATATATCCCAGAGAAAGAATTTTATAAGAAAATAATCATAATAGCTAGAAACTACTAGTTTAGTCATAGTAGCTAAAAACTGCTATCCTAATTTCTAGAACCATATCGCTGCTTTGCTTACTCGGTCTAGAACTTCACATAAATCAGGTTATACAATGTGCACTCTTTTACATCTTTTACTCAGCATGTTTTTGAGATTGATCCATGTTGTTATGCTTATTTGAGAAGTCTTCCCTTCATTACTGAGAGGTATTGCCTTGTAGCAGAAGTTACTTATTCACCTTATTATTGATGAACCCTTGGATGTTTCATGCTTAGCTATTGTGATTAGAGTTGCTATGAATATTCTTGTAATACACTTTCAAGGGTCACATGTTGTCAATTTTCTTGGATAAAGAATTGCTATTCACAATGTAGATGTGATTAATTTTTAAAGAATCTGTTAAAGAGTTTTTCAAAGTGCTGCCATTTTACCAGTTCTTCTCAACATTGTGTGAGAGCTGTTTTTACCGTATCTTGTCAGCAATTTGTGACACTGATCTTTTAATGTTAGTCACTCCAGTCTGCTTGTAGTTGTTCTCATTTGGATTTAATTTGTATTTCTAATGATATTAAGTAATTCTTTATGTGATTTTTAGTCATTTATACCTTCTTTTATTGAATATTCATGGTCATATATACATATTTATAATTATATACTACATGTAAATACCAGTAATAAATATGTGTCTAAACATTTTATTTCATTTCAAAGTTTGACTCTTTTTTATAGTGCCATTTGATGAGAAGTTTTTGATTTGGTAAGTTCTATTAGTAATTTTTTTTATTATGGTCATTGATTTGTGTTTTATCTTTAAGAAATTCTGTCTATTTCCAAGGCATAATGTGTTGTGTTTTCTTCTAGAAGTTTTCCATTTTTAATTTCTTTGTCTCTGCTGAAATCTGTTTCAAATTCACTTTGAGGTATAGTGTGGGATAGCATTGAGTTTAATTTTTTTCTCTTATATGCTTGACTAGTTGTCTAGCATCACTGGTTAGAAAAATTTCCTTTCACTAGTGCATTGCTTTGCAGCCATTTAAAAAAATAATTTTATTATGTTTGATTGATTTCAGAAATATAAATAGTTTCATTGATTAATTTATTCAAAACGTCACTTTTACTGTACTGACTTAATAATTGTAATTTTGGAGTAATTTTTCCTACTTTTTTGGGGGGTGTACCAGGGATCGAACTCAGATCCTTGCGCTTGTGAGGCAGGGAGTGGAACCACTGAGCTAGTTCCCTAGCCCTAAATCTTCCTACGTTTTTGTATTAATTTCTTTCTTCATTGCTGGGACAAAATACCCACCATCTTCAAGGAGGTGAGGTTTATCTTGGTCACAATTTGTAGAAATTTCATTCCATTGTTGGCTTGCCCCAAGGCAGGATGGCGAGGCAGAGAAGGGTTGTTAAAGCATAGTGGCAGAAAGCAAAGAGAGAGCTCCAATAAGGATGGAGGGAGAAACCCTTCTGGCCCCAGTGACCTGCCTCCTCTGCCCAGGCTTCAACTCCCGATATTTCATTTAGGTATAGACTCATCAGCAGATTAATCCATTGGGAGGTACTATGTCCCCATCTATGTGTACCCCAGGCTTTGGGGGGATATCTAGATATAAGCCATAACAGTTTCTTCTTTTTTATCTTTATTAAATTTATTGGCACATATTAGGTATACAACACAGTTGCCTGCATCACTGGGATCTTGTACCTGTACATGATGTATCAGGTTCTTATTTTTCCCCATTCCCCAGCCCTCCCCCTAGCCCCTCCACCCTTCCTTATTTACAAAGACATTGTTTCCATGTTTCTCCTTTTCACAAATTTTTTTTCTCTCTTTACCTTTCCCCTACCCCTCCAACTTTCACTACTCTTTTTGACATTTCCTTATTTACACTTCTACTTTTTCACACCAGAGAAACTATTCTGTATTTACATATGTGTAGCTTATTAATTTCACTTTAGAGTATGGCCTCACTGTGTACCCACTTAGCTATAAATCTCTCTAGTTTCTCATTCTTTATGGCTGAGTAGTATTCCATTTTATTAAAACATCTACATCTTCTTTATCCAGTCTCCGGTTGACAGGCAGTTGGGCTCTTTCCAAGTTTTAGCTATTACAAACTGTGCTGCTAGAAACATGGGTAAGCATGTATTGCTGTGGTATGATTCTTTTAACTGTTTCTTCTTTTAACAATAATTTTATCTACTAAAGGTTGTTTACATGAATTCAAGATTCAGCTTGTGATTTCCATTATTTTGTCAAGTTTTTGATTTTAATACATGGCAAGGGACAGTTAAGGATTTAATCAGCTGACTTTAAGATATGTAGATAATACTAATGAGGGAGTCCATTGTGGTCGCACTGTTTATAAGTGTTGAAAAGGGAGGCAGAAGGTCAGTGTTATGTCAATGATGTGACTTTAGAAAGATTCAGTCAGTTGTTTCTGGCATTGAAGATGGAGGGAAAATGAGTCAAGGCTACAGACTGAAATGGGTAAGATTAAAGACTCACCTTTATGACTGACAGGAAATAATGGTATCTTGTTCACAACTTGATTTTAGACCAGTGAGGCCTGTTTGCACTTGCCCTCTGTAACAATAATGTAATAAATCCATATGATTTAGCCCATTCATTTGTGCTGATTTTGTACAGAGAATAGAAAACTTAAATCATCTCTCTCATCAACTTAAGAAAAATATTTGGCTATTATTCCTATTTCTTCTCCATTCTCTTTCTCTCTTTTTCTGAAAGCTGTAATTCCTGTTATGTGTATATTTGACAATTTGATTTGATTATATAGAATTTGGATATTTTATCCTTCTTTTTCAAATACCTTTCCTCTTCATGTTTCAGTTTTCATTGTTTTATTTAACCTATATCCAAATTTTCTGATCATTTGCTCTGTGATACCATTTTAATTTATCTATCTATCTATTTATTTATTTATTTTGGCTATAGATGATACTTTTTATGTGTTCTTTGACAGTTTGTGTTTTCTTTTTTTTTTTCCCCCCTCTGATTGAGTTTATCGGTACATTTTAGGTTTACAGTACAGTTACATTCATCATTGGGATCTTGTACCTTTACATGACAGGTCTTGGTTCTCGTTTTTTTCCCTTGTCCCTGCCCTCCCTTCACCCACTCCTCCCTTCCCTATTTACAAATACTTTATCTCAATTTTTAATTTTGTCATTTTTTTTCTTTTCCCTTATTTCTTTTGAGTGGTGCATTGAGGCCATTAACATTGATGCTTATAACTTAATAATATGTATTGACTTATTGTTATTTTATTTTTGTGTTGTTGGTTCTTTTATTTTTTATTTTTCCTCCCTCTCTCTTTAGTTTCTTGCCTTGCCTGATGGCTTTGCTCTGTTGGGCCTCATGGAGTTGTGACCTTCATTGTCTTTTTCTAGGATACTGTTTGGAATTATTTGGAGTGCTGCTTTGGTATTCATGATATTTTCAGATGTTCTTTCTCATGGAAATACCTTATTTCCCCATCAATTTTGAAAGATAGTTTTGCAGGATACATCAATCTAGGTTGGAGATTGTTTTCTTTTAGGGCTTCAGATAACTTATTTCATGTTGTCCTTGACTTGAGGGTTTATGTTGAAAAGTCTGCTGTGATTTTGATGGGCCTTCCTTTGCATGTGATTTGCTAATTTTCTCTAACTGCTTGAAGTATTTTGTTTTTATGTTGGGTTTCTGGGGTCTTGACTATTATATGTCTAGGCTAGTTGGAGTCATATATGCCTCACTCATCTATATGTCAAATTCTTTTGCTCTTTTTGGGAAGTTTTCTCTCATTATTTCTGTGAACAGTTTTTTTTTTTATGTCATTTGTACTTTCTCCTGCTTTTTCGTGGACTCCTAACAGTCCTATGTTATTCTCATCTGCATTGTCTATTTACCACAGTCTATTACTATTTTTAAGAAATCTCTCTTTTACCGGTCCTGGATATCTTGAATCTGTTTCATGGTTTCCATTTCTTTCCTATGCTGGCTTCACTTCATGGCTTCCATTATGACCCTGGGCTCATTTATTTTTGCATCTGTTCCTGTTCTAGTGTCTCTTTATCTTTTTTTATTGTATTTAGTTTAATTTTTTGGCACTGGGGATTGAATTCGGGGCCTTGTGCTTGCAAGGGAGGCAATGGAACCACTGAGCTAAATCCCCAACCCTAGAGTCTCTTGCCTTTCATTCTGCTCACCATTTCTGTTGTTATCTAGGAAATTATTCCTGTTTTGAATTTTTTTAGAGCCTCTTTCATCGGTTTTGTTACTTCCTGTGTTATCATTTCAGGTTGACCAGGTGGTTGAATATTAGATTTTTCCACCTTGTTTTTCCCCAGAATTTGCCTTTGGTGAGCTAGAAGTCTGGGTTTGCACCTTGCTTAAGTTTCTTCTCATTTCTACTTTTGTTGTTGGTGCTATTTTTGGTTTAATTTCTGGGTCAATACTTCAGTATTGCTTAGTGAAGTATTTTAGTGTAAGTATGCTTATATTTAGAATCCTTATGGAATGATTGCTTCTCATAAGTGTCTTCCAGACATAGCTGGTCTTTAGGTTTGGAGTCTCTAATGACTCTTAGGCAATCTTGTTTTCAGTGTACCAGGAAGGACAACTGATTAGATTAATCAAAACACCAGCAACAATAGCCTCAAGAGTGGCTTGGAAAATGACAGTTTATGATAGCTATTAATCTATCACCTTTAACTGTATGAACTAAATCAAAATCAAGGATCAGCCAAAAATATGTTTATAGTGAATAAACTTTTTTTTTTTTGGTACCAGGGATTGAACTCAGGTCCTTGTGCTTGCAAGGCAGGCCACAGAACTGCTGAGCTAAATCTCTGGCCCCAAATAAACTCTTCATTACAGCAACTTTAACCTTTGGGTTGAAAACTTAGAAGCAGTTGGGTATGGAGGAATAGATAGGTAGAAGGATAGGGAAAGGTTAGAAGTGAGGCCAGAGGACACAGGAATGTCACACAAACTTTGGGAAACAGTTAAGGTTAGGGTTACAAGAGGAAAAGATAGAATGAAAGAACAAAGACAAGAACAGAACAACCAACAGCAATAGGGAAGCTGGAAACTGTAGTCACTTTTCTATAAAACTAATGATAGTTGAGAGAAGGAAAAACAGAGAAAGAAAGAAAAAGAAAGAAAAACAAATAGAATTATGATAGGAATAGGAACAAAAAGGGAGAGAGATGAACAGGTGTAAGAGAGAGAAAGTGAGTTATCAAGAGATAGCAAAAGAGAGACAGAGAGAGAGAAAAGAAAAAAGAAAGAAAAAAAGAGAAAAAATAAACTTGAAAAAATTAGAATTAAAAATAAGATAAAAGGTAACTTTTAAAAAAATAAAAATAAAGGGCCTCCTTCAGGGTATGCCTCTGCTGTCACAATAGACAACGTGGACAGTGGTGTGCAGATCTAAGTCAATTAGTCTCTGCAAGGCAGCAGTAATCCACTGCAATTCAGGCTGATTTTTGGCTGCAAGGCCCAAGTTGAGTTCCCTAATCTGCTGGATTGAACTCTGCAATATGCTACTGCAGGTACCAGCTGCCCTTCCCTGTGAATAGTTTAGGTTGTCATGGGAGGTGGTGATCCCTACAACCCACCAACTACTGTTGTCTGGTGTGCCTTTATTGCAGAGATTTTTTTTTAACTTTTCCAGTGGACTTCAGTTTTCATCAAGAAGAGGCAGTGAGGTGCTCTGTTTTTCACTTTGGCTCTATCTTCTGGAGCTCAGAACAATGGTCTTTATGACCCCTTGACTCTCAGAGGTATGGATCCAGGTATCACCAGTGCTGCTCTGCGACCAGAGGTGTGTGTGTGGGTGTTGGCAGCCAGAGGCCCAGGACTATCTTTCCTCCAGTGAGGGTATTTGGCTCCTTTGTCAAAAATGAGGTGGCTGAATATGTCTGGAGTTGTTTCTGCATCTTCTAATGTGTTCCGTTGGCCCTCAGGTCTGTTCTTTTTCAGTACCATGCTTTGTTTATCAGAGTAGCTTTGTAGTATAGAAACCATGTGATATTTAAGCTTGTATGTCTGATTTATTTCACTTAACATGATCCTGATGTTCATCCATTTTCCTACAAATGACTCAAGTTTATCTTTATGACAGACCAGCACACTTTTGTGTATGAATTCTACACTTTCTTTATCCATTTATCTGGTGATGGACATATAGGCTGCTTCCAAGGTTTAACTACTCTAATCTATTTATCATAGTAATCTTAAAGTCTCCATTATAATTCTAACATGTGAGGCATCTGTATATCTCTCAGTGATGGCATTTAATATCGTCTTTGAGTGTCTCCTAATTTTTCATTGAGTAATAAGTATTCTGCATGAGTGAACAGTAAAGAATGAGGTACATAATATTTACGTCCAGAAAATGGCACTTTTATCAAACTGTATGTGAGGTCACAGGGAGGATGAAAACAAGCTAGTTGTAGTGCGTAGAAGACCTGGCTCTCAGATTTGCCATTGCATTAGCCTCAGATTGTTACAAACATCAAAGTAACTGAGAGAGGCATCAATTTTTTTAAAAGTCCAGTAACTGAATTCTGAACAACTAGGAGGTGTGTCTCATTTCTCATACTTGACTGTCAGTCACTAGCAAGGAGTGTAGGTATATACATCTGATACTCAGTGTAAACCTTTTTCATCCCTCCTACAGTCTCCCCAGTGGTAGTCAGTCTTGATATTAAATGTTAAGGTCCAAAATGTCTGGGTTTTTCTCACTTCCTCTCTGCCCTTATTCTTCAACAGGCCTCACAGGTGTATACCACAGTGGTCTTTCTCAGCTCCCCTGCCTCTCTCCAGGTTTAGATGTCACTACCTCAACTCAGAATATGTCTCAGGAGGTCTGTTGTGCTCCTCTGAGTTCTTGCTGCCTTCGGAATACAGCAGCACAGGTGCAGAAGCCTCCAGAGCTACTGTTTTCATTCATTGCTCTTCTAATCCTCTCCCTCTGACTTGACATTGTGCTGTCAAACCAGCTCTTCCATGGGGCAGGAGATCTGGCTGTCAGCTCACTGGAACATATTTCAAAGAATACCAAATAGCTTCTCTGGTGTGAAAAACTATAACGGTACATAATGATATAATTGACAATGTGAAATAGGAAGAAAAGGGCTAAAGGTGTAGGGGAAGTGGGAAGGGCAGGGGAAGGTAACAAGGAAAAAGAAAAAAAACCATGAGAAATTGAAAAAATAAAGTATTTGTAAATAGGGAAGGGAGAAGGCTGTGAAGGGAGGGCAGGGATAAGGGGAAAAAATGAGAACCAAGTCCTGTCATGTAAAGGTACAAGATCCCAATGATGAATGTAACTGTACTGTATACCTAAAATGTACCAATAAAATCAATGAGAAAAAAAAATTCCTGGGTCTAATAATGATGAAAATAATAATAAAAATAAATAATAGCATTTATTGAACATGCAATATTTGCAAGGCATTTTTCTAAGTACCTGTATATGTAGTGTTTAACATGAATATCTATATACAAAGCATGAAACAAAATAATACAGTGTTTAGCTATGTATAATTAAACATATTCATATATTGTATCTATTCATGTTACACATAGCTGATATATATATTTTATATACTGATATATAATAAATGCATTAATATTTTATATACTGATATAATATAAACTTAATTATTCATAGCTATGCATATGTTTACTGATATATAATAAATACATTAATATTTTATATACTGATATAATAATATAAACTTAATTATTCATAGTTATGCATATGTTTGTATATGATACTACTTATGGAATTTTATGGAATTCATTGAGGTTTTATGATCATTCATGAATATGTACAGGAGAAGAGCAAAGTATTTAAATCATCTAATGCATAAGTTCTCAGCTGAGATCAAATAAGGTGACTCTATCACCTATCTATCTAACCCTTACAATCTATCAATCTATTGAATTTTTTCAAAAACAGCCTCAGAGACATTGCATACATTTTTTTTTCTAGTAATGGGGATTGAACTCAGGATTTTGTGTTTGAAAGGGAGACGCATTGCCACTGAGCTAAATCCCTGGCCCACCTCAGAGATATTGACTTGTGTAAGATCAAACAAATAGTAAATGAAAGTGGCAACACTTGAATTTAAATGCAAGCTATTTGTTCCAGACCATGCACTCATAGCAATTGCAGTTTACGACTTCTTTTGTTTTACATACTATAACTCTCTTTGGCCCGGTAACTTTGTACAAATAATAAAAGAATACTAAACTGGCTTAGTTTGGGACATATGCTCTCCCCTCTAATGGATCAGGTATCATGAATATTCCATTGCCCACTCCAAGGGAGAAAGGAAGATTTTGAATCTAAAACAAGTACTACAGGGATGATAGGCAGATTACATTTTGAGATTCTTAGCTGCAGAGACTCTCATGAGAGTTTGACCTTCCCAGCCTGGGAAGCTCTTTTTGGAAAGAACAAAAGACAAGGAAGTCAAATGAATCTCCTTCCAAATCTTGAGTCTGCTATTCACAGTTCATAGGGTCCCTAGGAATATTATTTAGTCTTTCTTAGGTGAAATGTTTCATCTGCAAAATGGATTTGATATTTACCTTTTTATGGTAATTATGAAAATCAAAAAAGATTATGTGTTGAGAGATCTTGCCTAGAACAATCATTCCCAGGTCACTTCTACTGTATTATAGGCACTTATCAGTGAATAGTCAACCACAAGTTCCACTTGAATGGTGTTTCTTAAATGTTTGCTTCAGTTCCTCATCACCTCAGAAATCCTACAATTCTTGTGCTTGCAACACAGCTAGAAAATGAGATCCAGACTTGTATTGCATGGAAAGTACTAACTTGACCATCAACTTGACATTTTCTTTCAAATTTAGAAGAAATTTAGGGCTACACAAAGCTTCAAGAAATCATTTTTTTCCTGTATTACATCCTAATAGTCCTTACGGGTCTTAATATTATCTTTTAGATTTTTTCTTCAAATGGTAAAAAATTGTGATAAAATATATATGATGCAAAATTTATCATTTTAACCGATTTGGGCATATTTGTTTATTTTTATCATGGTAAAATATACATAACGAATTTAATCACATGAACCATTTTAGGTATAGAGTTCAGTTTAATTCTTCCCAAACAGAAACTCTGTACACACGCTAATTGATTTGTGGCCACACTGTTTGCATTCCATTTCAGAAAACTGGGTATTCTACTTGCTAACCATGCTTGGGCATTTCTAATCTAGACCATTTAAGTATCTCATTACCTTCAAAACAGCCTTGTACCACACGGTCTGTAACTTCTAGTCCTTTCTTATCCATATCCTCAAATTTCTAGTTCTCAAATCAATGATTTTATTGCAAGTAGGTCAGTCCAGTAGCCTCTTTATGGTCATGTTCTTATACTAACCCTGATTCTTTCTGAAGCTAATGGCTTGGTCTGCATGCCTGCATTCTGAATGAGGTCAGAAATCTTGACAGCCACTGGTGCAGAATAAGCTCCCTACAAGTACACGTAATGCACTGCAGGCTATGTAATACTCTTCGAGTCATATACATTAACCAAAGGTTCTTCAAGCAAAACATTGCCCCATTGCAAACATGACTCTTGTCCCACATTGTACCTGCTGATGGATTGTGTTTATTTGAGAATGTATTTCAGCTTTGATTATTGTAATTCAAAAGAGGAGTTTGTTATTTATGGAAAAAAAAACCAATCCTGATATATTACTGTCTTTTCCAAACCACATTCTATAAAGAAAACACCATTGAAAAATTCTGGATCTCTAAAGCAAAGAATCAGGGCAGATGGTGTATACCTATAATTCCAGGCTCAGGAAGAAGAATCTCAAGTTTGAGCTCAGCCTGGGAAACTTAGTGATTTTGAGACTCACAAAATTAAAAAAAAAAATCAGTTCTGGATTTTTCAGTTAAATATCTTCAGTACAATCATATGCATATTAAAATTTCTCACTCATGGTAAGGGAAGAGATAAATGTAGAATGGTACTGAGAAAATATGACTTTCTCCAGATTCAACCGCTTCACTATTCATTGAGACCAATGCCCAAAGACTTTAAATTATATCTGTTTTATAGAAAGAATTGTAGGATCCCTTTAGGCATTCCAAAACAGAGAGAACAGAGCTTAATAGTGGAGGAGAGACCCAGGAACCTACCTTCTGTGCTGCCTGAAATGTATTATTTTTTCTTTAAAATAATGTTGAAGGAAGGTAAACCTTTAAACCTACAGATCTGTAGCCTAACACTGTAATTTATTTCTCCTGGCAACAGTTGCAATGTTCCTAGATTTGTGTAAGAAGGGAAATAAATCCTTTTGTTTGAAACAGGCAAAACTCTAGAAAGAAAAAAAAGAGGACTTTGACTTTCTCTGTTAAAAGAGGAAAATAGGCAGTGAAAATGTAGCATTCCATTCTGAGAATTTTGGAAGATAATTAGAGAGCAGCATTATATATTCAAACTATTCAAAATCAAGTGTAAGTTTCAGACTGCCCATATACTACTGAATTAAAAGACTTATCAACTAATTGTAATGGAAGAATGCAAAAGCTTTAGAATTTAAAGGAGCTTGGGAAAATGGCAGCACATGCTTTTGACAAATAAGAACTTGTACATTGGGAAGGACACCGGTTAATCAGCTCTATCTCTTTTGGGATGGTGCAAAATCAGAAACAAGAAACAAGAAGAGAATTACAAGTTTCTTCATTCTTCAGCAAATCTCTAATTGATGGCTTTGTAATTTGTTTAACAATGAGGTTCCTATTATATTTCATATGAAATGTGATGGTATTAATATGTAGGAAATTTGCTGACAATAATAGGAAGGAAAAAAAAGGCTCCTGAATCCGAAAAAGCATCAGCATAGTATTTTTGAGCTTACATAATTGAAACACATGATGGCCTGAAATAATAGGATTGCATTGAAAAATATCATTGAGGTTTTTAAGACATTTTTTCTTTCCTTTTTTTTCATTAAGTTTATTGGTACATTTCAGGTATACAGTACAGTTACATTCATTGTTGGGATCTTGTACCTTTACATGATGTATCTTGGTTCTCATTCTTTCCCCATTCCCCTGCCCTCCCTTTACCCCCTCCACCCTTCCCTATTTACAAAGACTTTGTTTCCATTTCTTCCTTTTCTCCTATTTTTTTCTTTTCCCTTTTTTTTCCCTACCCTTCCCACTTCCTCTACTCCTTTAGACCTTTTCTTCCTATTTCACATTGTCATTTATACAATTGTATAATTGAGATATTTCTTTTTTAGAGGCAGTTGTTTTTGTCTGATTATTGCTCCAATGGGTTTGTGTCCCAGGGGCTCCAGATGCAGCCAGAATGCTATAGAGCAAAGTTATCTAAGAATGAATTCTTGATGCTCAGATTATCTTTCCATATTAATGGAGAACTTACCTGTTTTCTTTTCTGGTAGCAGGGATTGAACTCAGGTCAGCAGAAGAACTGAGCTAAACCCCCAGCCCCCTGTGAGTTAATTTTAACTATAAAATAAAACTCAGCTATTCTGCAAAACTTTAAAAAAATCTAAGCAAAGGCAATGACATGGCATCTTTGTGTCTATTCAGTTTTAAGAAGAGTCTCCCTATGCCTTGCCTCTTGTTTTCCTCACACATATACAAAGGGAAGAGGGGAAGAAAGGAATAGAGCAATAAAAAGAGATGTTGCTCTTTAATTTATTGTTATATCCTATCTACATATTATGACGCTCTGTCAAACTGGTCTTATTAATGGTTAGTATTTTATTATCAATTATCAAACTTTCAAAGTATTAGAAATGCATGACTGTTTCACAGGTATTCTAGCCATGATTTTCTTCATGAAATCTAGCTGCCCACCAAGTGTTGATGTTTCTCAAATTCTATCTCTTTTTCCTTTTCCCTGTTCTCTTTGATTGATTTTTATCCATTCCCATTTCACGCCTCTTCTATATGCCCATGACTCCATATTCTCAGATCTCTCTCCTGGTTTTGAGTTCTTTATTCCTCTGCCTTTTGTGTATCTTTGCCCACGTTTCCATGGGCAACACAAACTGAAAAATTTCTCAAGCTTGTTCCCTATGCAAATATGCTCAGCATGGCACTTTTCACCTGGTTAACCAAATCAGCAACTCTCACAGCATCTCACATTCTTCTCTCCTATTGATTTGTCCTTAGAATGGCTTAATCTTGCACAGAGCAGGTGCCTATGCTGACATTACATGGCTCATATGATATGAGTAGCAAGGCTGTAGAGCACTGTGCGTAGAAATCTGCTGAGAAAGGATTGCAGCACGTTAGAGGTCCCGACTGACATATCTCATATCTGTCAGTATTTAATATTTATTCGGATGCAGTTAAGACTTGAGTAATTACAGATATGTCATTGTTTCTTTCTTTGCAGTGTTGGGGATTGAACATAGGGCCTTTTCCCTGAGCTATATCCCCAACCCTGACCTAACAGTGTTTTGTTTACTAAGTTGCGCAGGCTGGGCTCAAACTTGCAACCCTCCTTCCTCGGTTTCGCAGAGTGCTGGGATTGTAGGGATGTGCCACCATACTCAGCTAATGTGTTACTCAAATACTACACGTATTCTAAATTATACATGAATACTATAATAATATATTGATTTTTATGCAGCATATATAGTGCTGTAGATAAGTGGTTCGCAAATATTTCTTGTATGCTCTACGAGATATGGAATACTCAAAGTGCTGTACAGTATTCCCTAATCTCTGAATGCACAGAAACAAGTAATGACACATGTAGTTCATGCAAGAAGGTAAAGTAAAACTAGTGGGAAGAGCCTTGACTGTAAGAAGAATCTGGGCCATTTTGTACATAATAGAAAACCATGGAAAGGTTTGGGCCTCAGATTATTGAGGCCAGTATACTAAAGTGATATGACAAAAGCTTGCCCAAAGATGAGTTTGGAGTAGAAGGTAGGATGGCTCAGAAGTAGGAGATGAATCAGGACCCTCTTGTGTCCCATTCTCCCAAAATCTTCTTGGCCTTTCCTCCAATCCCACTCCTGTTTAAGGGACTGATTTTGTGTATGTGCAAATGATAGTGTCTTGTCGGGCCAGTATCCAACCCATCTTGCTTTGCCCATGGGCTTCTCTTACACAAGCA
Source organism: Fukomys damarensis (assembly GCF_012274545.1). Classification (NCBI taxonomy): domain Eukaryota; kingdom Metazoa; phylum Chordata; class Mammalia; order Rodentia; family Bathyergidae; genus Fukomys; species Fukomys damarensis. Next base: position 12,637,378 of record NW_022900915.1, read on the forward strand.
CAGGCATGCCTGGCTGATGCTCAGTGCCACCTGTGCATGTGCCACTCAGGATCAGAGGAAGGTAGCAACTCACAGAGCAACCTTTCACTAATGTAGAACTGAAGCCCCCTGGCAAATGCATTCTTTGCTTCGCTTGGTGGATGGTGCAAAGAGGATTTTTGTAAGATGTCTGGGCTGGCACTGTGGACTGAGCAGTCGGTTGCCTCTGGGAGTGGGGGCAAAATTGATAATCTAGCCTTGTGTTGGTTTACCCTCTTCCTGGCCCTCATGCCTGTTTTTAAATAAACTATTCATGGATGAGCTCTTCTCACAAGGTCGGCTCTGGGACCGTCCATGCCGAGCAAGAAATCTAATTGCCTCTCCTCTCCCCAGAGGAGCAGCCTTTATCTAAATTAGAATGCCTGATGATACACCACACTTCTCCCTGGGTGTGATGGTGATGTGTATGGCTGAGTTTCAGTTTTTATTTCTTCATAAGCACACATTTTCAGTGCGTAATGATTACATTCCTCATACGGAGTTGTTGCACGTACACAACACTTTTTAATTCTCTTTTACATCTTTTTCCTCTCTCCACTCTCTTCTGCCCTTCATCTCTTGGTCTCCTTCCCTCTTGCAAACGATCTGTCTCTACACTTCCTATCACCTATCTTGTATTTTGCCGTTTATTTATGTCTTGGGTTACTTACATAAGAGAAACCATGCTCCACTTTAAGTTCATGGGTCTGATTTATTTCACTTAGCATTATGCTCTCAAGGGGCATCCATTTTCCTGAAGATACTCAAGTTTATACTTTAAGGCACAGTAGTGCTCCACTGTGTATATATCATGGTTAAGTTTTACAAATTTTCATAACTATACATTTGTAACTCTCTTCCTCCATCTGCTATTGTATTCTTATAATTCAATAAAGATTTATCAGGTAAACAAAATAAAAATTGATTTTGGAACATTGCCCCAAACCTTACCCTTTTCAAGCTCTGAATGTTAGAAGCCATATAGTCCATTCCATCTTACTTGAGGGGAGGGGAGGAAATGTTTGATATCAATACCTCCCTTGGTCTCAGCCAAAAGACTGAGAAGTGATGTAGTTGATATTAATAAAGATTAAGCATAATTATATTAAATTTCCCTCCAATTTACCAGATTTTTTGTTTTTTCATCTAATTCATTCACTCTAATTTTGTTTGTTCTACATAATATACCCCTTCTCTGGTTTAATATTCTCAGAACTCTGACAGATCCTCAGATCTGTCCTATTTCATTGTGCCCCACTGTGACCAGGGGTTCTGTGACCTCCCCTGTCTTCTTTCCTGGCTTCTTTGAGGGTTAACTGGGACGGTATAAGAAAAAAAGGACAAATATATTGAGTATCTTTGTGTTTTTAAAAATATTGGCCCACAGGATCCCATTAACTGAAGAATCATTTTACTGTTGAAGAAAACAGGGCTCAGAGAAATTAATTCAGCTGCCCAAGTTCACACAGCTAATAAGTGGTCTAGTTCCAAAGCTCATGCAGTTAACTATTACATTTAAAAGCTGCTTGAGTCTGCTAAATCTCTGTTTGTTTCAAATGAACAGTTTCTTCCTGCCCTGTGTAGTCATCATTAATCCTTCAGGGCAGCTGAGAAGTATCTTAATCAGAGCCTCTGACCTTGTCATTCATTCTTCTTCTTACTTTTCATTTAACTATAGTCACCCTAAGGAATGGAACTGTAACTGCTTTCGACTTCAGAGGAGCAGGCCCAGCCAAAGAACTTACCTCAAAGTTCTCACAGTAAGCCCAGGGTATTTTAGCATTTTACTTCCCCCAAATTAATAATTCTTTTTGTCTGTCTCTGTGTCTCTGTCTCTCTCTCTCTTTCTTCCTCTCTTTCTCTAACATATACAACAAATATAAGGATATCTTCATTTAACTTTATATTGTGTTGATACATAAGTTTTTTTAAAATTGGTCTCTAAAGATTGTGATTTTTTTTTTCCTATTGGGCACTACCACAATTTAAAATGCAGCTTCTTGGCATTGAATCTAAATCTATGGAAATAAATCATGGTGGAAAGCTTATTATTTCTTAATTATAGAACATATTAATATCTAGCTTTACAAATTCTGCAAAGGATGAAAGGAACATGTTGGTTTAGAAGAAATTTTCCTCTTAGCTTTTATTGTTAAAATGACATCAGTGAAATATCGTTATCATTAGTTTAAATTAAAATAAGACAAAAGAAAAATGTACTAGAATAAAAAGACATGCTTTTAATACTTTGGAGGTAAGCTAGGGGACAAAAATATTTTTTTCTTTTTTTATAAAAATCCTATTTTAGGGCTGGGGATTTAGCTCAGAGGTTCTGTCACCTGCCTCACAAGCTCAAGTTCCTGAGTTCAATCCCTGGTACCAAAACAAAAACAAAACAAAACAAAAAAACTAAAAAATCCTATTTTATTTGGAGTAAGTCCTAAGGAAGATTCATTTTTCTCCCATGGAGAACTGTGAGTACCCAAAATTGTTTTCAATGCTAAGGAAAACTGGAGTAAAGTTAACTTTGATCTTTATTGGACTTCACTGAGTTATAGCCAGCCCGTGAATTTATGATTTGATATTACATTTTATAAATTTGAGTAATCATTATATAACCTAAATTCATTTAGACTTTTCCCTGCTATGCAAAAATTTAATTTGCTGTGAGTTGAGATTAAGGAATAGTTTAAATTAAAGCTTCCTATAGAAAGTGCTTGAGTCACTGTGTCTGAGGGGCAGAGCTGTACTGAGTTCTCATCATTATTCTGCTCCCAGAGAATGTGGTCTCCTAACACACGTTCCCTCCTATTAGTCCTTCAATGCTATGTCACTTTGTCATTTTGTCCCTTCAGTCCAGGCCACGATGGCAATCCTTCATTCATCTTGTATCATGTGTTTATAGAGGACCTTGCCAGACATTGTGCTAAATGCTGGTGAGAGAATAGTAGATAAGCATAGTCCATACCTTACAACACTGTGTTTACATGGGAAGAGTGTATGCAAATTAGAGGTGAAATTGTTTGTCCCCAGAAATGCTGGGAGTAAAATGTTCTGAGGAAGTAGATAGAACAAGGAAACTAGAAAGCAGCCGGACTTCATGAAATGTGTAATCTTTCTGAAACCCCGGGAAAAATGAAACATTTATAAAAGGATAACAATACTGTTACTCATAACAATGAAGTGAGCATCTGTTGAATATTTATTATTGACGACATGAATAACTCTATAAATCCTACATGCATGTTTCTAGGTGAATCAGGAGAATCTGATACTATATGATCATACTATATGATTCCAACTCATGGCATTCTGTACAAGGCAAGACAGTGAAGATAGTAAAAGTTTAGTGGTTGCTGGGGGTTGGTGGAGGGATGAATAACCAGAACACAGAGGAGTTTTAAGGCATTGACACCATTATGTATGATAGCATAACTGTGGATATGTGTCATATATTTGTCTAAAACCATAGAACATGCAACACAGAGAAAGAAACCTAACTATGGACTGTCGGAGGCTGATCAATCCTCCAGTCTGCCTAGAAATGGGGGATGGCGAGGGCTACAGAAAGACCATAGAGACATAGTTTCTTAATACATGGGGGGGTCAGTGCCTCAGAGTGGGCAAACAAAAAACACTCTGAGCTAGCCATTATTTATTGGGTGCACACAATAATCGGAGGGAGTGTTGGGTGACTTGGATGACTCAGAGTAGGCTAATGAGTAATTTGTCCTTCCTCCAGGTAAAATCTTTCTCTAATTTTTTATTACTACTCAGTCTTCAAAGAACCAGAATGTCTTCAGCTGATGTAATCTTGTCCTTGGGCATCCCAGCATCGTGGGACCACTGAGGCCTCAGCTGTGACTAGAGGTCCATGGAGGTGTTTCCACATGCTATGGCCTGCTCACAGGCAGGGAGATTAGGCCTTAGACAGCCCTAATCATAATTTAATTGTGAGATTATTCCCCCCCCCAATTATGTAGAATGGCTCTTGACAATGAAATTTTAAAAATAATAATCATATCAATATCAGCTTATAATTATACTAAATGTATCATAGTTATGTAAAATGTTAGTAAGAGAGGAAATTAATTCGGTGTGGGTAAGAAGATGGAAAGCAACTCTTTAATCTCCACTCAAATTTTCTCTAAACTTAAAAATTCTTCAAAGGAAAAAAAACTCTACTACTGTAACAAAAACAAAACTTTAAGAAAAAGCACAAAATTTAATACAGTTTTTCAGCAAAATAAATGAGTACTCTTCAGCTTTGACTAATTTCTCACAACCAGAAAGGGACTGAATTAGGATCTGAATCTATATCTATGTGATTAAGCTCCTAAGTTTTTTGAGGCACAATATACTGAACTCAAGGCACCCTTTCATTTAGCTACATCCCTGGATATTTAAATTTTTAAAATTTGAGACAGAATCTAGCTAAGATTCTCAGATTTTACTCAAACTTGTGATCCCCCTGCCTCAGCCTCCCTTAGTTCTGGTTTGTTGGAGACCAAGCTGTGTAACTTGGGTCTGGTAGGGTCTCAGGCTGATGTAACTTGCTTCAGGAACAGAAGTTAATGAAAAACCACAGACTTCCTGGATGTGCAGAAAAAATCTCACATGCACAGCACTTCTAGGACAAGACAACATTTGCTAAAGTCAATACAAATAATACAGACAACCAGGTATAGAAAAAGATCTGTTCCCCGTTTACAGTTACGCAGTTACTGAACTTGCAGCTTCATGAAAAATACACTACTCCTACTTCTGTTCTTTTTGTTTGCTAATAAAAGTGAGTAGACCACAGAGATTGTTAAGTCTGTCCACTAGAGGCACATTACTTCCAGTCCCTTTATAGCTTGAAAATTGTCTCTTTCTTTATTCCCCACTGCTCCCCCATTACAGGTATCTGTGGGTCTGATCATCCCTTGACAGTGGTTGTTTGATTCCATGCATGTCTAGGTTCCCATTCTTGTACTCAAGAATATCATAAATGCTCTCCTTGTTTTCTACTTTCATGCATTTCTCATTTGCTTTCTAACATCCTCTCTTTAGATGCTAATGACCTTATTATTCCCCTGAGAAATGCATTTGTCTCCTTCTTTTCTCTTTTACCCCTACAACTGCAATCTTTTATCATATTCTGTAAATTATACTTCCACTGTTTCTTGGTCCCATCTCACCTTCCTTTTTTCCTGGTTATCTTTTCTGCCTTTGTCCACATGCTTATTAATTCTACATTTCTATTGCATTTTAGGTTCCTTACCTACTTCAAGGTTCATACTCTTTCTTTTCTTTCCTCTATTTTCTCTTCACTAATTCCAGAATGATTTTGTAACAGATGCTCAGCACCTTGCCAGAACAGCTGAATAGCAAATAATTTTATGAGGATAATGATAAGGATGGTGAAACAATGATTAAAATATTGAAGAAGAAAATGGAACTAACCATATTTTTTTTCTTTAAAGTTAATTGCCAAAATAACAAAAAAACCCTTGGGTGTCACTCTTGACTATGGTGAACATTACTCTTTGAGTATTCTTTTTTGAATATGAAGTTTACTTGGTTTCATCGTTTCTTTTTCATTCTTTTAACCTTATCCACAGCTCCCTAAGCAGCCCTGTTAGTCTATTTCCTGCTAACATGCTTACTAATAAAGAGAATATTCAGTGCATGTTTGTTGAACTGATTCAGAAGAGAAAGCTGTTTCTTCTCTTCTGTTGTTTTCATTGTTTTATGTGCTCATTTAAACATAAAAATTATACAACAACAGCAATACAATAGGTGAAAATTGCCTTCAGTCCTTGCTCTGAATTCCTACTTTGTATTTTGTTTGGTTATTTTTCATTCATTTTCAAAAATGTATAATTTTCTTTTCAATGTACCATTATTTGCAATTATTTGTTGTATTTATGTTATATTATAAAAATTCGATTGGCCACTCTTCTTTTTCTAAAGTTATACCTCTAGTCAAATAACGAAAATGCATGGGAATATTTAAATGGATAAAAATTTGCTATCCAGCTATTTTCAGGAATATACAGTGCTTAAAATTCTTTGTTAGTTAGAAATGCATTTGATTTACTCTTTCCTGAAACCAACTATGTTGTTACAATGGAGCTTGGTGGACAATTTCCTTTTCTGATATTTTCACTGGAATTTATCAGAATAGCATTTAACCTACTTTCATTAAAAGATTCAATGATTCTTTACTACAATTTAAGCCTGGAATAGTTAAATGAATTTTATCTGTCACACTTTTCTCGCATGAGCACATCTGTAACTGTTACGTTGATTAATCTGATTATAGCAGTCACTCTGATCATTTAAAGAAAATTCCTAGTGAAAATTGAATCACTCAGTTGATGATGACATGTGTTGCCTGTCAGCACTTCATGGGTAACATAGAACAAGCCCTTTAACTGTCTGAGGTTCAGTATTCTCTTCTGTGGGACTGGGCAGATAACCACCACCCTGATTTCAGAGCATAATGCAAATGTAAGGGGAGAGCCACTGAAGTCTGTATTTAGAAAGATACATTTGATACTGTTACTGAATGACTTATGCTCTCTTGAGAATCCAAATACTTTGAGAAATATTTCACCTAGACTTGACTGGAAGCTTTAACCTTGGAAAATAACTTGGTGAAAGTTTCCAGAGTTTATGCTTAGATAAATTTCTTGCCTGAATAATCATTATGAATATATTCTTAGCATTCTAGCACACACCTAGAGATACAGACACACACACACACACACACACACACGCACACGTGCACACACAATGTCAAGTTTGGTAATACTTTTTTTCTTCCTTGATACTGTTTTTCCTTTTCTTTCCTTTGGTAACAAATATTTTTACAAAATGAATAATACCTCAAATTGAGCATTTTTCTTTCAAGTCTATCATCCTCAAGAGGGAAACTTTAGAAATATATTTCTGTTTGAAATGACTTTTCTTTAGACATTTTAGAGCCATGGGACTATAATGGGAGAATTTAAAAAAATTCAATAGCCCGTTTTTTAAAAAAAAAATTTCTCTTTTCCATGAAAAATGTTTCCTCCTGGATTTTTCACAGCTAGTACGTTAGTATTTATGGCCTAAGTGCTTCAGTAATATAAAAAACAAAACAAAACAATGTTTACTGATAAAGCTAAGAGGGAATACTAGGAATTTGTGGTTTTAAGTTGAATAAACATGGTAAGCAATATTGAGATTAACTTTGTATCCTGGAGCCAAAATTGGGACTACAGAGAAATAAAAAGATGGAGTAAAATACATTTCAGATGACAAATGACCCCTGGACTTATGTCTTATCGAGTTGTATATTATCTGAAGTAAACTTTAGGTCTTGAACTCTATTTTTTTGTAACATAAAATAAAAATTCTCTTGTCTTTCAAACATATAGTGTATGATAAGGGAATAATAATAAACTATATTACAAAAGCTGTTTTCCCAAGGGCACTAGCTCTTTTTGAAATAATTTAGTACAAATTGTGGATGCTGTCAGTCACATCCATTTGTCATTATCAACTCTCTTTCTTTCTTTCTTTTCTTTCTTTTTTGAGACAGGGTCTTGGTACGTAGTTGAGACTGACCTGGAACTCACTATGGAGTCCAGGCTGGTCTCGAACTCAGAGCGGTCCTCCTGCCTCAGCCTCCCGAGTGCTGGGATTACAAGCGTGCGCCACCATGCCCGGCTGTCATTATCAACTTTAAATCATTCAGTAGCATAAAAAATGAGATTCTAGTTTGGCTAGTTATTTGGATTCCTCACCTGAAATATCTGAGCAGAACCTAAATAAGCTTCTAGAAAGATCTATTCAGCAGATCAAAGAATTAGGTAGGGCAAAAGTTTATAAGTTCATAAGGGTTTGTATGGGTTAAAATCTGAAATATCTCTGGGTAATTTACTGGGAAGTCTTAAATTTAAAAAATCACGAAATTTCCATTTTTCCTAGTTCATTTATTAGGTTCTGGAGAGCAAGGTGGCAATTTGATTTAATTCAACTCAATGCACATTTATTATAATAGCATTATAATATTTATTATAATTGCATTATAGCATTCTCTATCTGGAAGCTCAGTAATTGGGCACCTCAGCTGTCAGTCACTTTTTGTATCTCTTAAAGTATAGGATATCCTCGGTCCTCTGTGGGCCCAGAATACTGCATTGCAATTGTCTGTTTAACCCACAGGACTAGACCACACGGCTGCATTACCTGTGCAGTAATGTGGTAGGCACTTTCCAGTTACCTTCTGGGAAAATCCACTCTTCAGTCTTGGCACTTTTTAACATTTAATTGCTCATTGTTATTTCTTTCAAAGGACAAGCACAGAAAAAAGAGGAGGAATCTTTTTTCAGTCATAAACATTTATTACATTAGTTCAAGGCATTGCAGTGGAAATTAGAGGTTTACAGAATACTTTGAAATTAGTACTTGCCCTTGTAGTGCTCACACTCCTACTGAGACAGTATAGTCAGGAAACATACTTCAGATAATAAACCACACATCAGTGAACAGTAGACAAAGTGTGCATATGTGGCAAGTGTGTTTGCAGGTGTGTTTGCAGGTGTGTTTGCAGTTGTGTTTGCTGGTGAGCCAAACCTCACTTACTATAAATCAGACTGAGGAAATAAAGCTCCACAAAGCAGATGCATAAGAAAGTAATTCTTCAGATAATTAAATTCTTCATTGTAGAAGAGTGTTTTTTCATAGGATTTCCTTTACAAAGGGAACATGCTAATTATTTTTAAGTCTGAATATCTTCCTTTTTAAAAATGTGTTGGTTGTGGTAATATGGGATTTACTTGTAGTGTAGATAGTGGCAGGATACTTGAGAACTTCCACAAGACCAGAATGCCGACTGAAGAGGCAGTCAGAGGTAGCACAGCTGTTTTACATATGTGAACTTTAAGGAGGGACTGAATGAATCAAGGGGAAAAATTCATTCATTTAGTCATTTATTCAAATATTTTAGCACAAATCAGTCCTATTATAGGAAAGTATGATAGGAAGTATAAATAGATGCATTTAGCTTTTGCACTTGATGTATTCTGTTGAAGAGTAACAAAATGTCATGAAATGAAGAGCATTAAATTAAATAAAAAGTTGTAATTGTTGAATAGTGATAGGTCCATCTGTGTTGACCTAGTTTAGAATCTTGGCTCTGCTAGTTCTTTGAGCAAGAAATTCACATTCTGAGCCCAGTTTTCTCATCTATAAGATGGGAATAATAGAAACTATCTTATGTAATTAAGCGAGATAAAGCATGCCATCTCCTAAAATAGCAGTGTGGCACTCAGGGATGAACAACAAACTTACCCTCCTTTTCTTTCTGTTTTAATTCACACTATTGCCTCCCATAAAGAAGAGGCGTGGGGAAATTATTTGTTGCAATGACCTCTAGATGGCGTCCTAGCAATGTAAGAAGGGTTTGTTGGAGGGAGGTGGTTTGTGAGGGAACAGGAAGTGCTCCAGGGGACTGATCACTACACAAATCGGTCGGGCCCCAGTTTTGCACACTGCCTTCATTGTGTCGGAGATGGTAGAATGGGAAGCATGGAGGTCGGTGCAGATACCCATACTTTCCTCAGTATGTATTTTGTGCGAGTGTCTGTAAAACCACTTCTCTTCAGAAGCGTGAGAAGGAGGGCTACGTACATGGACGTGTTAGCCAAAGAGAAAAGAATTCGCGTTTTTGCTGATATTGTTACTGGTGTCGGGGAAAAGCCGGCCTCATTTACTACCACATTCCAGACGCTGAAACCACAGGTGTGAGATCTGTGACAGTGAAAGAATATTTAGAAAAATTCAGGGAAGGCAATGGAAAGAGAAAAGTGGTATTTCTTTTCCTTTTTTTTTTTTTTTTTTTTTTTTTTGTGTGGTTTTTTTTTTTTGTTTTTTTTTTTTTTTTTTTTTTTTTTTTTTTTTAATGTGGGAGTTTTTTTTCTAAGATGGAAGAAGTTGGTTCTAGATCACTAAACATGTCATCTGGGTCAACACCCCTTGAGTCTATGTGCACGTCAAACGTTATTAAGACTGAGACTGAGGACGCTGATCCAGACATTCTGGTCACAACCCTCCAGACAGTAGTTTTAAAAATCACAGGAATTGACGTATGGGACAAAACTCATTTGTAGGCATATATATTTACTCCATTCAAATGTTTTTGTTGGTTTTATTTTTTCTGTCTTTTCCCTGCACTCCTAGGAATGAAATCTAGAGAGTCTCTCTTAGAAGGTAAATTATTTAGATTGTTGTAGTAACAATCCTGCCATCTTGGTGACTCAAAATAACAGTGTATTTTTTCACTTAGCTTCCATGTCTGTGGCTATGAATCCACTCCTGTGGCACTCTTGCACATTTCCTCAGTTCTACATTGGAAAATTGAGGACCAAGGATCACACCTGATCTGTGACATCCATTCTTAGTAAAGAGGAAAAAAAATGAGTAAGAAAGTTAGTAAAAGTAAGTTATGACTTTTAGTACTTGTGCTGAGTTGTGTATGTCACGTTCACTCACGTTCTAGTGGTCAAAGCATATCAGAAAGCCAAGCCCAATAAAAATGTGGTGGGGCCGATACTCTTCCCTGAGCAGTGAGACTACAGGAGACATGGCAGTGGTTGAGGATGTATTATAGGGAAGACAGAAAACCATAATTCAATTTACTATAAAAGATTCCTTCCTGGTGATCCTTCTAATGCAGCATGAAGTGTTTATGGGCCATCGTTGGTAACTCAGCACTACTGAAGTTTCTTCTAAGAAAGAGAACCTATTGAAAGCTGAGATAAAGCAATTTCTAGAAATTTGGTTCAGTTCCCAAACATTGGGAGAGCAGTTTCTTTGGGAGAAATTCTTCTATATCCTGCCCTACATCCTTCACCTTTCTGCAATAGTAGGGATCAAGCCTAGAGGCACTCTACCATTGAGTTATATCCTCAGCCCTTTTTTATTGTTTATTTTGTTGTTGCTTTTTTCTTTTTACAAGACAATATCTTGTTACAGGCCCAGATGAGACTCAAACTTGATAATAATAAGATCTGATAAGACCCGAAAACTAAACTCAAAAGTCTGAACATGATTTATACACTAGGTTTTGTTTACCACCTCTAACTTCATATTTTGACACTTCACCAAGACCTTTGTGACTCAGACCACAAAACATAAAACAAAACCACTACTTGAGGGAGCATGCCATGATTTCTTTGCAACTGTGGTTTTCTTTGCCTGAAAAATCTTTTTCCTGTGTTGAAAGATTTACCAAGCTTATCATGGTAACCTATATACATATAAATGTGGCATTTATCATTTAACAACTCCTAAGATGGCAGATACTCCACTTTTTTCCTTAATAAAATGATTTTGTGACCAAAAAAAAAAAATGACCCTTGTGTCAATCCAAAGTAACTGAAATAACATTCCAACAAAAGAGCATACATATGTTGTTCTCATTTATTTCAATTTCCTATATCCAGCAGTATCAGTTGGGGTATCAAATGAGGTCACAAAGAAAGCACCAATTCTGTATTTTCCCTGATGCCTTCAAGTCAGAGCAATAGCTGACTTCCACACCCAATCTGGCTTTGCCAGTAATTAGAAGGGGAAAATACACTCTATGCTTGAGTTGACCAATTAGCAACTTAGCCCATTTTGAGCACCTTACCCAACAAATAGTAATGCCAGGATCTCAGGATTGGAGACTACCTCATTTCAGGAAGAGTGCTAGTGTCTGACCTTTACTGCAATCTGGAGGCTGGGTATTTTGCCCTCACCTAAATTTGTATTCATGTTTTTTAAACATTAATTTTATTGGTACATTATAGATACACATGATGATATTATTCCTAGGGAATTTCCACCTGTCCATAATATATCTTCACTCTTTTTCCCCACTCCCCTCCCTTTAACACCCCTTCCCTTCCTTATTTACAAAGCCTTTGTTTACATTTTTCTCATCTGTTTTCTTTTTTCTTTTCCCTTCATTCCTTTCCTCCTCCCTGCTCCCTTATTCCATTCCTATCTGAACATTTTCTTCCCACTTCCCTATAGCTATTAAAATTTGGACTTTATTTACCCTTTTGGTTTTTCACACCAGAGAAACAATGTAGTATTTAAATATGTGTGTACGATGTATTTCACTTAACAGTGCAGTCTCTAAGTGCACTTACCTAAAAATGTCTCAGGTTTATCCTTCTTTGAGGCAGAGTAGTATTCCATTGTTTTAAAGACCACATCTTCTTTATAAATTCATCTGTTGATGGGCATTTTTTTCTATTTCCAGTATTTAGCTATAAAAAATTACATTGCTGTAAACTTGGTTATACATATATTGCCTTGGTATGATACTCTTAACCTTTCAGGAAGATACTGAGATGGGAAATAGCTGGGTTAAATGTAAACTCTAGTTTTAGGTTTTTGAGGAATTGCCATACTGATTTCCAAAGTAGTTGCACCAGTTCATTGTAATTGTATTAGTGCTCGTGTGATTTTTCATGTCCATTAATATTTGTTTTATATAGTCGGTGTGCCAGTATTTGGAGCATATATACATACTATGATTGTTTTCTCTTCTTTTCAGAGGCTTCCCTTGGTAAGCATGCAGTAACCTTCTTTGCCTCTCTTGATCAGTCTTGACTTGAAATTCATTTTTTTTTTAATCTACAAATACAATATCATCCCTGATTTTTTTCTGGGTTTCTGTTGTGTGGAGTGTTTTGTCCACTCTTTGATTTTCAGGTTGTGAATTTCTCTTTCAGTTAAATATGTTTCTTAGATGCAGCATATTGTTGGATCCTGTTTCTTGATCTATTTTGCCAATCTATTTCTTTTGATTGGTGAATTGAGAACATTTACATTAATGGTTATAACTTATATATATTGACTTGTTTTTGTCATAAAATTTTCCTGTTGTTACCTGCCTTTCTTTCCCTTTTGTTTAACTGCTTATCTTGCCCGGAGGATTCATTCTACTGGAATTCATGGAATTGTAGTCTTTAACTCTTTGTAGAATATCTTTCAGAATATTTTGGAGTGCTGGTTTCTTTGTCATGAATGTCTTCAGGTGTTCTTTTTCATGGAAATATCTTATTTCTCCATCAATTTTGAAAGATAGTTTTGCAGGGTACATCAAACTGTGTCAGAGGATGTTTTCTTTTAGGGTTTAAAATACTTTGCGCCAAGCTCTCTTTGACTTAAAGGTTTGTGTTGAAAATTTTTCTGTGACTCTGTTGGGCTTTCCTTTATAGTCAATTTGTTTCTTTTTTCTAAAAGCTGTTAATATTCTGTCCTTGTGTTGAATTTCCGGAACCAGAAATCACACACTCTCATGGTGTGTTTCTCTACAGAGGCCTCACAGCCACATGCCTCTGTAGGTTCACCTCTCTCATGACGGGCGCTGTGATTCAGGTAGTGATCACTGTTTGCCACCTATCTTTCCTGCCTCTAGGTCCTTCTCTTGGGTCTCCCTATGCACTTCAGTTCTCACTTCAGGTCCTTCCCGGGTTCTGGGGCCCACTTCACACCTCCTTCTCTCACCTACATTGCTATATTCCAGGGTATGTACTCCACATCTCAGAGAGATTGTTTTGTTGCTTCTCACCACTCCACGATCTTCCCAGAAGTCCCCTCTGTTTGTGTTTTTATGTGAGTGTTTACACAACAATGAGAAGAAAGGGAGCTGGTTTGTAAGATGTTGGTAGTCTGCCATGTTGATGCCTGTTGAAGACATTCTCGTCCTATTAAGTTTTTTTTTTTTGGATGCAAAACATTACATTTCTTCTTATTTAACTGACACATGGTTGGTACTTTTAATTTTGGCAAACTGCTATAGAGGAACAGTCTCTGTTCTGGAGGGGAAAGAACAAGATATTCGGAAGCCATATGCTCTGTCTTGCTAAATCATCATCTTCCTCAGATCTTGGTGCTGATGACACTTCTATCAGATCATCTCAGCTGGAAACTCAACTGTGTGCTTCTCTGTGCATCTTGTGGATGATGTGGGTAGACTCTGTTACTGGAGGCAGCATTTCTTCATTGCTTGGTAAAGGTGTGGGTAAAGCCTAAGCTTTCAGTAAGCAGGGTGTGAATGCAATGCTTGAATTCTTAAAACACCTGCTTGTCTCATCATGGAGGCCAAAGAAAGATTTTGGTTTGGAATACCAAGAAAATGGTAATGGGAATTGTAGTACTCTTTAAGGAGTATTCTGATCAAAGAAGAAACGTTTTTAGAATGGAGCTTTTGCTTCATACTAGCCTTCCTTCTTTATATGGAAGCATTATAGTATGGCATTCAGGAGCTGAGACTAAGGATAACTTACCTGTGGTGAAATATTCACCTTTAATTAATAGTAACGGCTTCATGAGCAAAAGGTGCCTTAATAGTTCTAAGTGTCAGTTTTCCTAACTGTGAAATAGAAGATTCAATATTCCATCATAGAGTTGTCATGAGGAGTAAGCAGGGTTTGTTTGTTTCACCATGAACAGTATTTGTTAGTGGTTATACTGATATTGCTAATAAGTATTTTATGATTTGAATATTAGAAAAAAGAAGAGGCAGAAACATGGTGATGGTATCTATGAGCAGATTTCAAAACATCATAGGATAGCTCATATTCTCCTGCTATAACCTCCACTTCCAGAAGTACATTAAGAATAATCAATATGAATATAATTACCATTCAAGTAAGAATGTCCATTTCCTCCCTACTTAGCAAAACACTGTGGTACACATGAATATAAAAGCTCTGATAGTAATATAGTTGGTAAATGTTGCACCTCTATCACCTCCCATCCAATTAAACCCTAAGGTTGGTTATATTTTTAAAGCATGATTTTTTCATTAATGTGATTTGAGAAAAGGGTGGAGTTGATTATGAATTATATATAAAGTCTAGCTTGTCAGAAACTGACATTTTGGCCTTTGTTTAATAGAATTTGCTTTCTTAGTGATTATGCATTGCCCTTTTTACAGCGGGAGAGATGTTTAGTGCTGCGTGAGGAGGCAGGTGATTGGGGTCTGGTGGATCACCTCCCTCTATGAAGGAGTTAGTGAGTTCTAAAAAATGCTGGGCTGGTGATTGCTTTCTCAGGAAGAAAAACTGCTCCTGTCCTATGAGCTGGAGATCAATGGGAATAAATGATTGTTTTCGAGTTTTCATTCCCCATCTGTGAGGATCATCAACATTCAATAGGATTGTTGTGACAGTTTTTCCCACAGCTGTATTTTTCCAAGTGCCAGAGTGGTAATATCCTCACTAAAACGGTAGAATTTCACTTTTAAAAGAAATTCTGTCCCAGAGTATGCCTTGTGGATTGAAAGAAAAGGAGAATTCTTACCAATAATATGTAAGCATGATGAAAATCTGTTCTGCAAATCTTGGCTAAGACATGGGTTTGAGAGCCTAGTTCAGATTATATCCTTTATTTTAGAGGAAATGCCACTGGCTTTGGAATTTTAAGGTTCTAATTTGGTATCCTAGTTCTTATATATTTTAATCTTGTGATCCTAGATCATAAATTAAATTAATTGTCCTCTCTGATAGTAGAATATATATATATTCCCCCCACACACTGGTGTGAAACAGTGGAAACTTGCACATTGTGATAGCAATAGTCATAATAAATCACATTGTCTACTATATAATAAGATTGCGATAAAAACTTAATATACACTATCTCATTTAATTTTAGACTCATGAAACTTGAGGAAGTAAATACTATCAGTTGAGACATTAGGAATTTTAGAAATGAATAGTATATTACTGAATAGCAAGATGAGGCAGTATAATTTTTGGGAACTTCTGAGAATCATGTGGCTTTTTTCTGGTCTAGAGATTATCTGTCATTTCCTGTGTATAGAGAGCCCCACACAGTTTATCCACTAACCTGGTCGCAGGACTGATGTCCAACTAAGGAGCTGTCAAGACTTGAAATTGCTATTTATATTTCTACTGAGGGAAAGACTGTGAACAAGTCCTTAGTGCTCTTCCTTTCCTACTAATTATCTGATTATACATTCTGGCTTAGGTCAGTGCTATGTTCCCACATAGAGGCTGGACTCAGATTTCCTGGTGTATTCACTGGCCTCACCATCTACTGACTGGCTGAACTCAAGCAAGCCACTGAATTTCTCAAGGCTCAGTTCCTTCATTGTTCAGGCGGGAATAAAATGTTACTCGCTTCTCAGGGTTGTGGTGAGAATTAAATGAGATGCACAGTTTCTGGAAGTTAATATAGGCTTCTTCATCATCATTGCTATGGCTTAGATAATTGATTCCCAAAGACCATGGGCTAAAGGCTTGGTCTCAGCCTGTCGTGCTGCTGGGAGGTAATGATCTTTTAGGAGGTGAGGCCTACTAAGATGTTAGGTTGTTAGGATACTGAGGTTATGCCTTTGAAGGGAATATTAGAACTCTAGTTCCTTTCTCTCTTTTGCTTCCTGTTTGCCAAGAGGTGACCAATGTTCGATCATGTGCTCCTACCTTGCCTTCTCACAGTTTTGAAAACAAGAGGCCAACCAACCATCCTAGGACGGAAACTTTTGAGACTGTGAGCCAAAACAAACCTTTTCCATTATTAAGTTGCTTGTCTCAGGTATTTTGTCCCAGTGGCATAAAGCTGACTAATACAATCATCATCAATTTTGAAATAAAAAATGTTTTCACTTTTCCAAGGAGGTTAGACATCTCACAGTGGTGTCACTAAGTATAAATGAAGATGTCTTTGGATCCCTGAATTTCGAAGCAAGAGTTCTGGGCTCTAAATTTTCAATGCAGCTAGGCTGATGAATGCAAGAAAGAGAGAGAGAGAGAGAGTGAGAGAGAGGTCGGGGGGAGGACAGGGAGGGAGAAAGAAAGAACTGTCTTCCTTCTAGATGTTCCCCTTAGAGTACTCAGTAAGAACAGAGGACACATAGAAGTACTCATTTCGGTGTCCATTGCTTCACAGAATGAACTTTTAGCAGAGCTTGCCCTCAAGTGTCCTTAAGAAACAAGACCATAGGAACAAGATGTTTCTTGTTTTCAGTTTTCCCTTCTGGGAATAGCATAGCTTTTTCTCGTTCCACTTCTCCTACCAAAATGTCAATACATTGATCTCAGCTTAATAAAGAGGAGAAGACTGTAAAATTGAACAGGCTCAAAAAAAGTGTGAGGGATTAGGAGACTGATTGTCCAATGTTCTTGTATCCTTTGGAGCTCTTCAGCCGGGAAGCTGACAGGTGGCCAAACTGTCCCTGGGAGGTGCAACTGTTCAAGCCTCTTGCTTACTATCATAAACTCTTGAAGTTGCCAGTCCCAGCTTTCAACTGATGTTTTATTTTATTTATTATTATTATTGGTACTGGAGTTTTAACTCGGGTCCTTGAACTTGTGAGGCAGGTGCCAGGACCACCGAGCCAAATCCCCAGCCCTCAACTGATGTTTTAAAGTCTTACAAATAAGTTCGATGCCACACATTTTCCTTTGTTTCACAAATCTCCTTCTGGAAGGCCAGTGCTAATGGTATGAATGGCACTAGCACTGTATCTCATTTAAGGAACAGACCCTGTTTAGGAGCTGCCCTGACTTGGAAAGCAGGTATTGTAGACTATGCCAAAGTCCTGAAATAGACTATGAAGGTGTTAAAATGTGTCAACAAATTGTTCAAGACTCTTCCCTTGGAAAGATAGACCGTAAGTCTCTTGTCCTTAGATATAAGTTGTAGTTAGTAACCTGCTTTAGTTTGTAGAATGCAGCACAGGTGAAAGCATGCAGTGTTTGACCTTAGCATACATGGGTCTTTCATGTTGCCCTCACTCTGTAATATACCAGGTGCTTGGCAGCAAAGATGTTCAAGCTGACCAATAGAAAGGCCCTTTTGGTGAAGAACTGAGACCTCCTATCTACAGCAGTGCATAGAAACCCTTTTGGAAAAGATGCCCTAACTCTATCCAAGCCTTTAGGAGACTACAGCTTCAGCTTTCCTCTGGTGTGCAGCCTCATGAATGAAAAACCCTAAGCCCAAACCATCCACCTAAACTGCTTCTGAGTTCTAACACCACAAATACAGTGAAATAGTAAGTGTTTATTAGAATAATCCACTAACTTAAGGGATTTTAAAGTCACACAGCATAAGATAACAATATTGGTTTACTTTGGCAAAACTTTTCTAAAAACTCTCCATTTCAAATAGGTTTTTAGAGAACAGGCTGATACCAAGAAACTGAAGGAAATGGCCAAAATAAGGGACTGTATGTTTTTTGCTAGCACCGGTAGCTTCTAATTAGCTTCATGGGCTGGGTCAGGTGCTGGGTGCAGAGCCCTCTGTGGTAGGGATGGAGAAGGGACTCCTTGAAGCCCAGCTGGTTTTTTGAGCAGCATATGAAGCTTTATCTTTAGCTGACAAATAAAGTATCTTTTCTCTCATAATAAATCCTTGAGATTAAACAACATATTGTTCTTACTTGAGTGGTCAAAATATAGACTACTTTTGCTTTCGATAAGTCTGTAAAAAGTTAATTTATGTATTTTGAGAAGCTGATTCAAGAAGATTTCAAGCTTAAGTCCCACCTGGACAAATTAGTGAGACTTTATTTCCAAATAAAAAGTAAAAGGGATGGAATATAGCTTAGAGAGAAGACTCTGGGTTCAATCCTCAGCACAGAAATAAGTCAACTTACATGGTTTTCAGAGGGAAGAATAAATCAAATACCAAATTCAAACATGGGGACCTAATCTATGGACGTCAGGAAATATTTAAGAAGAGACGCGGATTTTGAGCATGTTCTGGTTTATATCACAATGTCCTCCAAGAGTCTGTGTTCTGTAATGGGCCTGAGTTGGAGGGGTGGGTTACTAAGGGTATGAACCAGAAGTGAATTCTTGCCTCTTTTTTTCTCTGCTTCTGGGCTGGCACAGGAAGAGCAGTTGTCCTTCTGTTTTAGGGGTAGCTGATGTTGGAATGAACCTACTGGAAGCTGTGAGCTAAAATAAACTTCTCTTCTTTCAAGTTGGGAGTACCAGGTATTGTGTCCCAGCAAAGGAAAAGTGACTAATCACAGCAGATCCCTCTTGGTGGATCCCCAAATGGACATTGTGAAGGGAGACTAGGAAGACGGAGAGAATTGGCTCCCACACATACGTAGTGGCTTCTGTGACTGCTGAAACATCGCTCCTGTCATGCTCCTTGGCTGGGAAATGTTGTGGATAAGATGATCTTCTTGAGAAAAGCCTTTGCTCATTTCCAACTAGATATATATTTAAAAGTATGAAGTGCATTTTTTTCCACAGACTGTTCCCTCCGTGTTGTAAGGCAATGGATGAATAGGTAATAACCAAAAGACATTTTAAGGAATCTGTATAGAAATGGATTCTAATTATGACAATGCTTTAAATCCATTGTTTGATCCTCAAGAATAATGCTTTTGTTGAGGAAATTATGTTAAAATGAAATTAATTCATCTTTGCAAAGGGACCAATGGATGAAAAGGTCTGTAAAGTGCAAATTGTTGTTATTAATTTACAAGATAAAGTGCTTGTTGTTTTGGGAATCAGTCCCAGAGCTGTCTTTTTTCCCATAATCTTATATTGTGGGTAGTTATACACAGACATTAATTTGATAAAGATAATTACAAGAATCTATCACTGCTGGAGTTTTAGTTTATTTCATTGTGAACTTTTGGGGGCTTTGGATTAGTTGATTAATTTATATTGTGTATGTGTTTGTTGGCGAATGCCTGAAATATTTACTAAAATTAATACTGAGCACGTTTTTACCTTTTCACAATGAATCTGTTTGATTAACAGCGCGGTATTTATTCAGTTAGGGATCTTAAATACCAGATGCAAATTTCAAATAATCACGTGAACAATCAAGTTCAAATATTTAACAGATCAGTGCAGAAAAGATTAAGTGGAAAATATACTTTAAAGGACAAGTGTGTGTGTGTGTGTGTGTGTGTGTGTGTGTGACAGAGAGAGAGACGTGGAGAGGGAGAGAGATAGAGAGGGAGGGAATCAGTGGTGTATTTTAACCCTTTCAGAACTTTATGGTGTGGCAGACACACAGATGGCAAAAGGGCGATGTTTTCCACTTTAGGAAATTTTCTCTTCTTTAAAAGTTTCATGTAACTTTTCCTTCTATATAAGGGAACAGCTTTCTATTCTAGTTGTGTGTAAGCATCACCAGGAGATCTTGTTAAAAATACAGATTCCTGGGCCTGTGGGATTCTGAATTGTAGTTCTGGTCTGAAAGCCTACACACCTTTACTTTTAATAAGCTCCCCTGGTAATTCTGATGCAGAGCTTGCTTTAGGAAGTTCTAAACTAAGGCATTCCTGTGGAAGTCTGCTCCTAGATAGAAACATGATATCATATTAATTTGTCCTTAAAATTGTAAACAGTAAAGCTTAAGGAAAAACATTGCTCTGTTTCCCTCAATGATCAAGTCTTATCCCCAACTTTATGTCTTCTTTTCTTATTGCCAGAGACCTTGAGACGCCTATCACCTCCAAGCAATATTGTTTCCCAGTTTCTTACCAAGGAAGCAGACACTTACCGATTTCCAGCCTAATCTTCTGACATTTAGGGTTAAAGCCACCTTAAGCCTAGCTCTGTTGACAAATGGGCCTTCTCCTTGCTCCCTGGATTCTGCTGCCTGTTGTGCTTCAGTGACTATGAGCTGGTCTCTGGATTCTTCCTTAAATCTTAGTGTTGAAAACCTGGTTGGTACCTTTGCCACCCTAGGATTGGAGCTCTGCCTTGATTTCCCTCGAATCTCCTCCCAAGGATGTTAGAACTTGCTTGAAAACCTTGATTTAGAGGCCAGACACATCTATAAGATGTTAGATTTTTCCCGTGTATCCTGGCATTCTTCACTCAGTAAAACCTGTTTCTGCTCTGATTCACCTCACCCACCTACCAAGATACTTTGTATTTCTAGCAATAGAACTTCTACCAACATCTTAAGAGTGTGTAAGCGGATTAAACCTAGCAATATATACCATGCGTTTTCTGTTTTGATTTTGTCCTCTTTCTCACTGTTCTGATCATAAGGATGAATTTAACAGCTGTTGATTTACTTTACTCTGATCTGTAAACTATGTCTGTCCTAATTTTGATTTCAAACAAATTAACATCCAGCTTATCACTTAGATAACAGAATTTAAAGAGGTCATTCCCGTCTTTGAGCATTTTCAAGGTTGTAATGCAAATGAGGGCTTAAAGATCCAAGTAAACCCTAAATGTGGCTGTCTGTGTATTCTCCCTGGTCTAACAAAGGTCAGACTAAAAACAGAGGGTTTTCTCTCTCTAGAGGGCTCAGTAAGAAGCTGCATGATCATGGAAGATCCCATAAGAAAGATCCAAAATTAGGGTTTATCTACCCCAGCTTTGAGAACAACAAGTCATCGTTCATGACCAAGTTAATAGCCAGGGCTGCAAAAAGCATCAGCTCTGCTGTATGGAGTTGTAGATGGATTATACTGGATTTCTCAGAAGAGGTTGATGGAATATATTGGTATAAGGTAATATGATAAATGTCTTAAATACATGATCCTCAGTATAATTTAGTTTTTTATCTAACCCAAGACTCTAAAGCCACTTGCTCTGTAATGATGAAAATAAAAAAGGTGACTTGTCAAAGGTACAGGGGGTCAGGAAGTGTTGGTTTGGGAATAATTTTTCAAAAGACCTTGGAAGTTTAATCATTACACAAGCCTTGACCTTCTATTATGTCTTATCCATTAGAAAGGTTGGTTAAATCACACAGTTATCTACGAATCTTGATGTTTCATTAGACCATGTGTCTCAGAACAGTTTTTTACCAGTCAAATGACAGGCTTGGATGCTGCTAAGCTGAATCGGGGAAGAGCATAGTCTCAAAAGTCTACCCTGCAGTAAGATGGGTTCTGATACAGATTGGGCTTCCCCAGACAGGCCTACAAGTCTGAGAAAGCTCCTGAGGCTAAGAAGGGGGTTGAGAGAATGTTTTGGACTATCCACACCTGGGCCAGCTCTTAGAGCTAGAATGCAGAATACCTTAACTTTCAGTAAAAGAGGATGACAGATGATGGATATTAGTGGCTAATCTTTTTCCTTAGATAGGAATTCATAGGATTGGGTACGAATCTTGGGCCCCATGAAGCTAAACACACTTTTGCATTGACTGCCTTGCCAGCATCCCTTCAGGGTCAGGGTGGATAATGAAGCAGTCCCACCTTCCCCCTTTATTATGCACCTGGGCACTGCCAGCTGGGCTGACCTTCCATTATGATCAGCATCGCTTCTGTCTTCAGATGATGTCAAGGCCCTGGAGATCTGTTTAGGCAGAGTATTGCTCTAAGTCTCCATGTTTATCTGACTTAGTCACCTAACATGGAAAAATAATGGAAACAAACACCTTGAAAGAAACTCTACAAAAATATCTATAAAGTCAATTTTAGTAAGCATTGAGTGCTGTAAATTTCAGATGAAGTACTTCCTTTGTGTTTTCAGTGGAGCTTCATGAGTGACTGGCATGGCATGGCAATTACAAACAGCTAGGAAAACTCAAGCTATGTTTTGACCTCAAAGGTTTAATCCTTGAAGTCTCCAGGATGACAACTGTAAAGCATTCTCTTAAGCTAAGTAGGGTCAACAGAACACAGAATTTTGCTACCAGTAAATATCTATAGGTACTCACAAAATACTTGGCAAACATATTCATATGTTTTAACTACTTACTGTTCTTTGTATCAGTTGATGGTAAAGTAAAGGTAGGAAGATGCACTCTGTTAGTTTACTTCAAATGAAGATCACCTGTTAGCCTTATTTCTCCTCAAAGGGGTTAATCTAAGGAACACAGGCTTTCGGAATTGTGTCACTATTTCAGGAAATGTTAGGAGAGACACTCAGATCATAGCACCCATTTGTCCTGGGGAGAGTTATGCAAATTACTGGAACTTAAATATATTTCAATTTCTATTTCTTGAGCATGCACACTTTTCTAGGGTTTTTGATGATTGAAAAAAAGAAATTTGAAGCCCGTAAATTTGCAGCATTCAATGTCATAAATGCTCATTTCTGAACTGTGATTGTATATTGTTTCATGGCGCATGCTGACACGTGCTTATTCCTGTCATAGCCAGGATGATGTGCTTTAGGCTGATTACAGTTTGAGATGACTCTTAATGGAGATTCTAGGCATAGCCAATATAATACAATATGGCATATACCTATTGTGTTAGCTAGGTTAAGACTTTCATCAATTATTAAGACAAATGCAGCTCTTTTCTAACACTTAACACCAAATTTTAACTAGCTTAGACTCAGCTTTACTAAGGAAATTATCTAAGCAAACAGGCGTGTACTATTCTCTTTTGACTGAAAATAAACATGTTCACTGATCTCCAATTTTGCTGCTTGTGGTGACAGAACAGAGAAAAAAGAGCCACAAAAATATAGGCCAGAGAGGGATGTGGCTGGTAGTTTGATCAGGACCGGAAACCACATAAAGAATGAAGGTGTTTCTCTAGAAAGCAATATAAAACAAAATCCAAAACAAAGAGCAGGCATCTTGTAGAAAATTCATACATAGGTAAGCAGGCAGATGATAGGTACATAGTTAGCCACAAGGAATGTGTGGCTTCTCACTTTTTCTCCTTCCATGAAGACTTTTAGATATAAGTAGAATATTTCAAAATAGCAGAGGAGCCACAAAAGTGCTATGGCATACCCTGGGCAGAGAAATTGCCTAAACTGTGTAAGGCTCTTTCCTGCCTTTGTTCTTTACAAAAATAATCTAAACTCTCTCAAGTGGTTTCAAGGCCTGACTTGATAAAATCCCTACCTGCCCCTTCAGCCACATGTGTGCTTTGTTCATTCTGCGCCTCTCAAACCGACCTTCTTTTATTTCCTTGACATGTCGCATCCTCTGTGGAAACTGGCTGGATTACCCTTCTCTCCTCAGTCCAACCCTTTTTTTTTTCTTCTTCTTGTTTTTTAGGTCTCCGCTGAAGTGTTGCTTCCTCAAAGAGGCCCTTCCTGATTTCTCCATCTCCCTACTAAGTGTAGGTCTCCCCCACCAAATATTTCTATAATACACTAATTTCCGTTCTAGCATTCAATACTGTTGAATTAGTCTGTTTTATGTTTTTTCCATTATACTATGAGCTCTATGTATGCATCATTATATTAGCCCAATGATACTTCCACTTGGATTTTGACCAAGTTTTCTGGATGTATTAATAAGTAAAGCAGACTACTGAGTTTCCAGGGAAAATGAACACTTATCTGTAAAATTTGAGAAATAATAAGTTCTCATGGGTCATTGTGAAACGTCATGTAAAGCAGTGACTGAAATTTCTCATATACACATCTTACTGATTTGTATCTAGTAAGTCAGTTTCAGTTCTTTTATTGGAATTAGTAGTATGGAAACTAATACATAATTACACATCTCTTCTTAGATGTATCAGAATGCTTGAACTCTACAGAGTCAAAACAAAATGTTTTCTTTTTCTTTAATCCTGTACCCAACTTCAGTGAGCAAGGCTCCCTTGTTCAGCGTGCATTACCACCCTTAACTTCTTCTTCCCTTTAGCCAAGCCTTGAACAGGTCCCATCAGTTTTATATGTCTCCAATCCATCCATATTTACTCATGGGAAGTTCTTCTATGCTAGAGTCTAGCATTGTTCTTGTGAGTCTTTAGTCATATGGAACCAGAGCTATTGTTGGTTTGGTCAACACAATTAAGGATAAAGAATCAACAGCTGCATCTTGAACACAAATTTGGACTAGATATAGATTTTAGAAGTACCATTCATATCTCACAAATAGTTAGAAAAAACTGTTGCTTAATCTTGGACATATCCCCCCATAAATCACCGTTAGGAAAATCTTTTGTTGTGAAGCAGAACTCTCGTCCCGTGGTATATTCTAGAAAAACAGTACATGTAACATGGAAAGATGGCTCTTGTGGAAGAATTAGAGAAGACATGTTAGTGAACAGAATGAAAAGGCTTGCATTTGTATCAGGTAAGCATAAAGAGAATAAATTCTGATGAATCCTTTGATTTCTTTGGAAGCAAACTGGTTTGTTGAACAGCACTACTTAGGTCTCCTGTGGCAGGAGAAAGAATTTTCTACTCAGCCAGCATACTGTTTGCCCAGCTGTGAGCAGATGAAATTTTGCATCTGAGCACAGATGAGATTAAAAAGAAAAAAAAAAACCCCTGAAAATCCGAGCTAAAAATATCTATATCCACTTAACACAAGCAAATATACCATGGGGAAATGCCAAACCAAATTAAGTCTGTAAGTCTCCTTTTAGGTGAGAATCTTTATCTTTGCCCCTTGAGGAAATGTGGTGGCTTTTCAGGGACATATGCTGCCCCTAAGAAGAGGCCTTTTTCTTAAACTTTTCCATTATTTTCTTTAAATAATAAAACACCTGGTCTCACAAAGCATGTCGATGAAGGACAAGATGAGGAAAGACTTATTGAAAAGATGTCTTTGAATATGGATGCAAATATAGACTCTTGCGTTTCCTGAGGCAGCCCATACCCTTTTCACTGACCTCAATACGAATTGAGTCCATTATTATAATAAAACAGTAGTTCTCCACCAATGTGTCTTATCCAATGTCATTGTGTTTAAGAAGCCTGATTTCTTTTGTCACAAAAAGTAACATCCACTAAATTATCTGGAAGGAATTGAAGTTCATTTGATAAAACACTTAGTAATTTTAAAAGCTGGCACCAAGAGCATTGGGGAAATATGAGAAGATGGAAAGAAATAAAAGACCATACAAAGTTAATGATCACTTAAGGACTATTATTTATTAATTCATTTCTCTAATGTGGAAAAATAAAGTGTTTGAGTGAAATACAGGCAGTTGTTTGTGATTACAGGAACAATATGATCCCTCCAAAATATGCCAGAAATTACAAATCAGGTGAAGCTTATTATGTCTTTCATAGGGCGTGACAGACTACTTTGTATCTAGTTGTCCCTTTCTGGCCATTCATTAAAAGGCACGCTTTCTACATGTGCCAGCATCTCACACATTTTTTGTGAGTTACTGTGAATCCCAGATTAACAGCAGAATGAATCTCTGTATAGTTGTCACCTGGAGTGTAAACTCCCTTAGTTCTAGTGCTTATGTCTGGGTCCCCAGCATTCTTGGTGAGCTGCTCTGTCCTTCAGAAAAGTTAGAGGTCCAAGTCTTTCTTATGCAGTCCTGTGCTACATTGTCATATCTTATAGGGTTCTTCTGCAAAATCATAACTTGCCTATCTTGTCTTTTATTGTTGAGTGTATTTAACCTGTTTATCTTTAAGATACTCATTCTTATACTACTAGTGGTAAACTGGTTAGTCCTATATCTGCCTTTCTTAATAAATTTTGGTCTTAATAGTGTCAAAACAAGTACCCCCACCAACATAGCCAAATATCATGTAGACCTCTTCCAGTTTTTTCTATTATTTTGGCTTTTTAGTATACCTAGAATAAGTCTATATTTTTTTCTACCGTTTACGAGGTTCTGGCCTCTACATACTGCTTTTGATGCATTTCCTTTCCCTCTCCTCCTTGCCTTCTGTACTCCAACTGTGCTAGTCTTAGGTTGTTTTCAACACACAGGAAGCCCTTTTTCCTTCTCCAGTACTTTTGTACTTGCTCTTCCCTCTATTTTGAGCGCTACTATTTGTTACCTTCTTATGTGAAGCTTCTCAATAAATTTAATATTTTCAGAGATATTTTTCGTGACCATGCTGCCTGAAGTAGATTTATTTTATTGAACACTTAAAATGGCACACGTAACCAATTTATTTTCTCATCTATTTCTTAGCGTGAATCTCTGAATAAAGTTCAAGCCCCATAAAGGCAAGATCTGTATATGCCTGGCCATCAGCACCTCCCAGCTTTTATTGGGTCTTATACTAACAGATAAGTATGGAAATGTTAGAAATAAATTTTTAGCTAAGATAAAGTATTCTTCACTTGAAGAAAATTCATTAAACAAAAAATCAAATGTATAAAAAAGTAATAAAATCAATTCTCCCAAGAAAGGAGTATTTTGTTCTGACATACAGACTTCCATTTGCAAACTACACAATTGCATAGTGATTGCATCATATTTCATGAAAACCATGGAGCATAGTTAGAAGATGACTCATACTAGAAACGAAGGCCAAAATGGCACCAAATTTGGCCCTTTGCATGGGATATAAGTCAGGTGTGAATGAAAACCTTGCAAAGTAGCATAAAGTATGATGTACTGTCTTAGTGTTTCTCTGTTGCATCCTCAGCCCAGACACAGTAGCTGGCACCTGGTACGCTCTCATGTACCTGTTGAATGAATAAATGAATTCATGTATCCTTCTAAAAGGTGGCAATCTTTATTTACACTTATGCTATTTTTATCACTCTTCTTTATCACTCAGTCTTTTGTGTGTGTGCTAAAAGAACATATTGCTGATTTTATATCAAAAGTCTGTAGGGAAACAAGATTCACTTTATAGCCAATTTTGTTGAAATATATTGGCCCTGCAAAGCAAAAGACATTTACATTTTGAAATATGCATTGTTGTCTAGGCCATACCACCCGCAGTGCACCCCAGCTCATCTGAAATCGCGCGTTGTCCTTTACCTTTCAAAAACATAGTAGTTTTCCTTTGCTGTTTCTTAGTTTAATCTGTCCGCAAAGCCAAATAAATGAAAGAAATTGAATGTGTCTTGACTTTGAACTACATTGTAGCAAGGTGACTTTTATTTAGTTCATGTACTGTAATTATTAAGGAACTACTGTTTTGTGTAGATAATTGTTTTCTTCATAAATTATTATTGTTGGATTATAAAATAATGCAATGCTAACAGGAAAATGTTACCAGTGTTTTCAGTTTAGTCTAACCCTGAACAGTGTTAGGTAAAATATTGATACTAAGACATTGTTTTAACCTGTTAAACTCTTAATATTAAAAACAACAAAAATACAAAATAATAAGACTGCAAGAGATATAATGTCCTTGAATACTGCCAATGAGAGGAGAAATTGTTGTAATGATTTTGAAAGCAGTTTAGATATAAATACCTTAAACATATCACGGTATTTTAAATCAGGCTTGTAATTTCTAGGAGTTAAAAATACACACATAGAGCTTTACACATGGATTTATAAATGCAATGCTCAGCATAGTATCAGCAAGGGTAACAAAGAAGCATTAAAATGTCCAAATTCTTGAGATGTGGCATATGAATAATGACATATGATGATTGTATATTCTGAAGTGCCATTCACATTAATGTTTAAAATCACAAAGAGTATTTAATAACATGGGGAAGATTCTTCATTTTTAAAATTCATTGAAAAAGTTTGGAAATAAAGGATTAAGTGTAGAAGAGATAGAAGAGCTATATTTGGTGGATCGCAGTTTGTTACTTTGTTAGTTTGGCTTGCATTGTAGTCAATTTTTATTTAAAAATCAGGATATTTCTACTTTAAAACTGCTGTATTTCAGATCCTCTCTAATATCCTAGGCCTTTGGCAAGACTCACAGAAATGCAGCAAACAGCTGGAGTGAGGGAGCTATTTTCTCTCTGGCTGCACATGTTATGTAATTCTGATGGTTACCCCCTGACCTGTGGAACTTACTTGTGTTACCTGCTTGGCCCCTAAGAAGTGTGTTCCCAGTTTTGCAAAAAGTCCAGCTTTATCCATGAAATGTTATGAAAACTTCTCTGAGGGTGGCAGGATAAAGGGTGGGTCTCATTTTCTTCTATATAGATTTTACATTTTTTAAATTATACAATAAAATATGTATATTCTGATTAGAAGAGAGTAACTATTATTTTTTAAAATGTAAAATCATTAAACACCATGGAGCTAAAAGATTACAAAAAGGAAAATGTTAACATTAATCTTTGCAGAAGATTATGTTCCTGAATCCTCTCTCCAAAATAATGGGCCAGATTATTGATGCTGTTTCATTCACAGTGTTTTCCCCATTATTTAATACAAACACATTATTGAAAACTAAGTGAGATGGAGCAGTTCTACTAAACAAAATTTTTTTCTCATCTCTGGGACAAAATACCCAACACTGTATCATGAGCAGCTTTTCCTCAGCTGTGCCCTTCTGCTGCTTCTGCCTTGGAGCTGGCTGATGATGGATTGAAACTGTGAGCCAAAATAAACGTCCCCTTTAAGCTGTGAGTGTTGGGTATTCTGTCACAGTGATGAGAAAGTGACTAGGGAAAGATTACAAATAATGGGTCCGGAAAAGGTTTATACGGAATGTTTTATACTGCTCTTAAACATTTATTTTCTATAAATTTAAAATTATATCAAATTGAAACTTTCAAAAATAGTCTTATTATAAAATATCTTTTCTGGTCTCCTGTTGTGATATTTGGAACACTGAGCTTCAGTTCCACCCGACACAGTGCTGAGAAATCCATGTCCTTTCCTGGAACTATACTTTCCAACACACCATTTCATCTTCCCACATTTTTATCTGTGATTTCTCTATTTCTGTGAAGCCACGTCCTTTAAGACCTAGACTAATGGCCATTAATTCTCTAAGATTCTAGCTTTACTCCTCTTGAGTTGTTCCTTTCTCTGTTGGTCCTCAGCATATGGTCCATGATGTTAATGCAGTCTATTATTAGAGTAAGCTGTGTTGTACCATGAAACAAAAAGGTAATTTATTGAGGTTTTCTTTTTATGACAGCCAGATGTTTGGTAAAGACTGGCAACTGGGCTTTGCTCATGTGGTTAAACTATCTTCATAGGTTCTTCCATGTTTGCTTATCTGGAAGAAAGGGAAGTAGGACATTAAGAGACTTAAAGCTCCTTACCTGAAATAACTCAATTCACTTCTGTTTCTTTTTCCTTGACTAAAGTGAGTTATATGGACAAAACAATTTTCCCAAAGGGTGGGAAATATGATCTTCCTACAAAGAAACTGAATATCTCTGAGGAAGCCCACTCGCAGGGTTTATCAAATCACACCAAAGCTATCATGGGCTAGCAGTGTCTGTGTCCTAGACATTCCTGCATTTAACCCCTCAAGCCTGCTGTTTAGTGTTGAAGAGATACTGAATGAGTGTCATCTGATTGAACGGACATCAAGTGAGTTCCTCAAAGTTACAGAACCTTTGGGATTTGGATACATGTCTGAATTTCTAGCCCTACACACTTTCTTTCATATCACACAATAAAAATACATAGACTTTCTTGACATGGTACCATTCTAATGAAGTTGTTACCTGCCGGTAGGAAGTATTCCAACTTTACTATGCCAGTTAATATTTTATAGACCTCAAACTATATGCGATAACCTATTTTAAAACCTGCCTGCGGCCAAAGAAATACATTGATTAAAATTCAATAGACACATTTTATTTTTCCAACTTGCTATGATTTCTCATTTCTGCTTTGGAGAGTCTCATTTCCATTATTTCTCTTTCATAGCTTTTTTCATTACAAATGAGACTACAGGCTCTTTTAGAATTGCATGCCTTTAATAACAAAGGCTAAGAAAATTCCAAGACTTCACAAGGTACTGAAAATATCAAAGTTCATGGTAAGAAGTCCAAAATAATCTCACCAGTAAGGCATACGTTTATGATTAAATTATAAAAGTAAAAAATGATTTTGGTGAATTTTTTTAGTTTCTTATTGACCATCTATCTATATTATTTATATCATCATCATCATAATTATCATAACAATAAGTCACTAGTGGCCATATTTATATCTCTTTGGGAATGAGAATGGTGGAATTGTCTGGAGCAATATCGCTGAGAAATAATTTATTCTGAGAGAGAGAGAGAGAGAGAGAGAGATGACCTGATAGGTATATTGAATCATTATTACTTCAGGGAAGGCAACAAAATACCCAATCTCGTAAAGATCAGCATGGATTTTAGTAAAAGCAAAATTTCAATGCATGGCAGAAATGAATAGAGGATAAATTCAGGAGGTGGCATTCAGGAGTAACTCAACTGAGAGCGTCTGTTGTGGGCTGGATTCCAGGAAGCTGAGTTACATGGAAGGTTCATTTCTTATTCTACTGTGATGGCTGCCAGGTTGGGGAGCCACGTTACTCATAGAATAAATGCTGTGGCTACTTCTGCTACCAACAATTGATATATGGCAAACTTGGTATTGCTTCCCTGACCCAGACTTCCAAATGCAGAATGAAGCCATTTTATATATCTTTGATTTGGGATAAAGTTTTGATATTTCCCTGTGAGGTGAGCAATCTAAGCACAAGATCATTTTGTAAAACTTGTAACTAAGATGAGCAAGCCTGCTCTTATAACATAAAATTGGCAGGAACTTATGCTTGAAATTTGAATAGAGCTCGACTGAATCTGCACAAGTTTGAAGAGGCACAGATGATTTAACGCAAATTGCTGTTTATGGAATGCTTCTTTGGGCACATCTGCTGGATCCCATTGGGATGAAAATGGATGAGAAGACAGAAGTACTTTAGTTAAAGTAACTATTGTCTTTTTGTTTGCTTTCCCACATTCAATAGGAATAAAAATATTTAGTAATATAAAAATCTAACACAGTACACTATTATTGAGTTAAGACCTCTGCTGTATTACTTAGAGCTGATATTGTTTTCCCACTTTGCTGATGAAGACAATGAAGCTCGGGTAGATAAAAATATTATCCAGTGGTCAATAGCAGTAAGTGGAAGAACCAGGATTTCAATTTGAGGACGTGTTCTAGAATCTAGTAGTTCAAATGCATTGTGCTATGAGAACCATTTCAGATAGTACAGAGTAATAAGTAATAGTTCTGGATAGATTAGGTTACATAACACACAAATAGAATAATTTAATTAAAATAATGACAGAAAACTCAGAAAACATCACTTTGTCACCCTAAACTCTGCAGAATATTCAATTATGGGACAAGATAACTCCATCCTTTCCCATAGAAGTTGAATAGAAGGCCCTGTTAATTAACTAGCCTTTACGCTTGTGGTGTTCAAATAAGACCCAAGCTTAGGATCATCAGTGAGATTTCTTTCTTTCCTAATAAAATTTAATTACTCATGTTATTATGGTTGGTCATAGGTTGCACTAGGAATTGGTTATGTAATAGAAATTGTGAGATATCACACCAACCAAAATTGAGGGGGAGCAGAACTTAAGTCTTTTAAAATTATACAAAAGTAACTTCAGTGCGATGACTGAATATGAGTAATTTTATGGAATTTCACTTTACACATAGCAGATTGACAAGCAGAAAGTAAAGCTGACTTAGAATATGTTCCTGTTGTTCTATGAAGCAGGACCTGCCCCTCCCTGTTTGTCAGCTGGCTCATCTGTTACACTGTTTGTAAGCCATTTTGGTGCTCCTTTTTGACTCAGTCTATTTTCTCAGAAATTCTTCAAGGAGATCTGATAGCAGGTGATGCCTTATTGTTTCAGAAAGTGGTACTTTTGTTGAGCGTTTGATCACATTTTCCTTTTGGGGACTGGTTGTCAGCTATTTGTATTATCAAGATAAGATGTATGTCAAGGAAAATGAAAAAGGCATATTTGCTATGCCTGACAAGGATATTTTGACAATTACATCAAAACCTGAAAGCATGGCTTCAATAGTTAAGTCATATGGAATGAATACTTTCATTTTTTCAAATCCAAGGTTTGACAGTTGTGTGTGTACTATAATAATACAAAGACAAGAAATCTGCACATGTAGTGACCCTGACTCATGAAGATGCTCCCTTAACAGTGGAAAGATTTAAATGACTTAATTTCTATAACAGACATTTTGAATATCAGTGTATCATCATAAGCTACTTATTTTACACAAGTCGGGCATAGTCCCTGCATAGTGCCCTAACATGAACCCAGTCTAGAGGGTAAATAAAAGATGAGGATAAATAGATAGAGGAAGTGATACAATGATCAATAGAGTTGTTTTACTCAAAAGAATCATTTTGTATATTTCTTTTCTTTGGTCTCTGCCTTGGAAAGCTGGTATCAATGAACTTCTCCCTTATTAGCTGGCCTCAAGTCAGGTTCAGTAAATGGAGGACATCAGAGTGATCAGTTTTATTTCCCTCTCAATGTCCCTGTTAAATTTTTAAATTAATTTTACAGCCACATCTAAGGTATACAGTATAATGACATTCATTGTTGGAAATTTGCACCTTTACATAATCCATCTTGGTTCTTATTTTTTCCTCATTCCCCTGCCCTCCCTCCAACCCCTCCTCCCCTCCCTCCCTATAAAGACTTTGTTTCCATTTTTTATTTTCTCATATTAATTTCATTCCCTTCTTTCTTTCCCCTACTCTCCCATTTTCCCTTCACTTTTGCCCCCTTTCTTCCTATTTCATGTTATCTATTATACCTTTTAGTCCTTATTTACACTTTCAGCTTCTCACACTAGAGAAACTATTTGGTATTTACATGTGTGTCCTATTTATTTCATTTAAGAGTATCCCCTCAATGTGCATCCATTTAGCTATAAGTGTCTCTAGATTCTCATTCTTTATGGCTTATTAGTACTCCATTTTATATTGAAAAATACATTTTCTTTATCCACACCACTGTGGAAGTCAGTTTGGAGATACCTCTAAAAGCTAGGATTGAGGATGGGTGTGGTGGCACATGCCTGTAATCCCAGCACCAGGGAGGCTGAGGCAGGAGGATTGCTGTGAGGTCAGCCTTCATAGTGAGTTCCAGGTCAGTCTCAACTATACAGTGAGACCCTGTCTCAAATAAATAAATAAATAAATAAATAAATAAATAAATAAATAAATAAATAAATAAATAAATAAAATAAAATAAAATAAAATAAAAACTAGGATTGGAAGTCCCATTTGACCCAGCTATTCCCCTGCTGGGTATCTTCCCCTCCCCCCAAATTAAAAGAATCATACCACACTGATAGATGTGCACCCACGTCCATAGCAGCAAAATTTGCAACAGCCTATTTGCCCATCAGTGTCCCCGTTTTAGCATCTAGCATCTGGTAGTGGCTATGTGCCTCCATGACTACTATTTCTTTTATCTTCTGGTTCTCTAAATCTTTAGCTTTCACTGGGTTCTGGGCAACAGTGCTTTCTCCATCCCTGTCCTTTAAACTTTCATTATTGCTACTTCCTGTGTGCTTTAACTCTCATATTTATTCCATGCACTGTGCAATATTCCAAAATTAGAGCCTTCATGTAAACTCTCTTCACTTGAAACAACTGACTTGGAGTTTCCTTCCAAAACTCAGACAGATGTGAGGATGATAATAAAGATACTAACTCATTCAACATCCATTTAGTTGTAGGCTATTCAGTGACTTAATGTGTCATAGACTTGGGAGTGAGAGGATTCTGTAGGAGTCTAAAGGAAGAAATTAAATAGATCTAAACTATAAAGGATCACTGTAGCTTAATGTCTGTGTAGAATGTTTTCAAGAGTGGTAAAACTAGAATATCAGTTAGAGGCTATAGTAATGTAGGAGAAATATAATGAGGTTTGAATACAGGTAATAGGTGTCTCTGGTTCTGAAAAATAGTGCTTCATTTGTGATTTCTTTCCCACCTTTAAAGGCTTATTTATGTTTCTTTGTAAATTAAAATAACAACTCTACTTTTGCTCAGGGTCACAATAATAATAGTTATTATTTAGCGAGCAATTACTGTGTGCCAGTTACTCTTCTAAACCTTTCTACACTGTGAATTAACTCACTTAATCCTCACAACAGCCATAGAGAATGAGTACTATTATTTCTCTCCTATTTTATAGAAAAAGAAACAATAAAATAAGTGAACTTAAGTAATTTTTGCAAAGTTACTCTTAGCAAGTTTCAGAACAAGTTTTCCATCCTGGTCATCTGCTTCTAGAACAAACTCATGAAGTGCTGCCCTCTTCTTCAAAATTCTGATAATTGAACTGGTAATGTAACTCAGTGGCCCAGGGCCACTGGCAAGTGTACAGCCCTGAGTTCGATTCTCGCTACAAAAAAAAATTCTGATAATCAACCTGTGCTGATACCATTTGTTGGTGAAGTTATCTTTCTTCCTACCGTGAATGTTGAATTAACTTGGAAATTAGATTAATATAGACTAAACTTATAAAATATTTAAACTTGCCTTGTAGAACTTTGACAGTGAAAGATGATCATTTTAAGAAAAATGGAACAAAAATGACAATACAGCCAATGTCACACCATGTTAACTCATCCAAAGGAGATTATTCAACTTATTGAAATTGTCTTCATATGATTCTTATTAATCAAAATACTTTCACTTTAAATATTTCAAAATGAATAGTTTTAAATGCTGAATGTTGCAATTTTAAAGATTTTAAGAGGACACGACTGACAAATTTGGAAAGTATTCTTTTTCAATTAGATTTTTGTCAGTGAGCACTAAAATATGTGCGTTTTTGAATGCTTGATGAATATTTGTACTTAATGCACAACTGTGATAATAGGATTTACCTTAAGATTACCCATTGTACCATAGTGTCCTCAGTTCTCATCTGTTTATTTTTCAATTATGTCTTCAGATGTACTCCAAATGATTAAATTTAGAGATGTTTATGAAGCCGAGAGCCCTGTAACTATACTGATTTAAGAGAAAATTTGATGATTTTAGAAGAACTACAAAAATGACTTTGTGTAAGATACAAAATCTCCCCTCCTCAAATATGTTGTACACAGAATATAATTTTCTTAGAAGTGGGAGGTTGTCAAGGTGTGTCTAAAATCCAACAGTCATTTAACTCTCGTTTTATGTATCAAATAACACTCGCTACTCCGGCATTCACTCACATGTCCTGACTCCCATCAGTCTTGTCATAATTCCACCAGAACAACATTAGGTGGCATTCACTGAAATATAATATGCCAAATAATTCACTCTTGTGAATTTCCCACTTTCCCCCAGAACCTGACCTCATATTGATTTCCTCTCATAGTAATATGTCTCCTTCTTTATAAACAGAAATCTGTTCCTTCTCACTAAAACAAGTATATGACGATTAGATGAAAAGATTATAGGGCAGAGAAGTGCCTGTGACACTTGCGTCTATTGCTTCTCTTTTAAACAGAGTCTTTAGGCCTCATTTAGTTGAGTATTGCATAGAAAGAAGCCAGGGTATGCACTAGTAATTAGAAAAATAATGCTAGCAAGTCAGTGTCTATAGACATATCTAGGTAAGTGCAGAAATGCAGGACACGGTGAAATGCCTGAGGACCCAGACCAGAAGAATTTTGGTTGTTAGGAAATAGAGGATATTACTGAGAGATCAGGTTCTAAACTGGTGTTCAGGAAATGAAAGATCTAGATTTATGCACAGGAATGTGGGTTATATCCCTCTGCAGTGGGGATCTCCTGAACAGTATTAAGCAGTGAAATGATATCAACACTAGAAAGTTCACCTGGAGATATTGTACAAAACTGAAAATAAAGAGCTTGATTATCATCAGACTCCTAGCAGTGTAGATTTAGAAAATCTTCACTGTTTTCTGGACCTGTGTGCTTGTGGTATTATTTAACTGAAGGACTAGAGAAACTTCAGTTCTTCAGCAGCTTTGCAACACTGACGCTGGACTTGGCACGTGGGGATGGCTGGCTGGGGTGCAGTTGAGAATGCTTGGCTGCGCTGGCTTTCTCAGTGGATTTCAGCTTCTTTTTCCATGGAGCTTCAAGCCAATTGAAATCAGCTGAAATCGGGTCAGTTTGTCATCTTTCAGATAAACCCACGAGAGTGGCTAATCAACTGCTGTTTAGAAAAAAATCCCAACTCAAACACGGAAAATGAAGTCTGCGAATCATAGCACCAGCTTGGCTTTAGCCATGAGGCAAATAAAACGAAATCAGTAAAAATTTATTCAGTAGAATCATAACCAGTTTTAATTCTGTTTAATGTACCTTGGTTCTAGAAACAGTGCCATCCACAAATCTAGAGAGAAAAACTCTCCATTTGTAGAACCAGACAGTCAGTTTAGTGTTGGCCTTGGTTTCTCCAAATGTGTGATTTTGGACAAATCACTTAAGTGCTCATTTTCTTCACCTTAAAAGTAAAGAAATTAAAAACATAAAATGGACTAGACCTTCCAGGGAGGGTTGGTAAGCTCTAGCAAATCAGAAACCATGTCTGTCACCTGCCCCTTTGAATCCCTGGTGAGCAGCATAGAATCGGGCACGTGGCAGTCATCTAATAGATATTTTTAGAAGTGATGGGTGAACGAAGAGAACTAAGTGATATATCTTGGAAAGGCTTTGTCAGCCACAAAATGCTTCGGCAGGATGCTTCAGATTCTAAATGCAATAAAAATTTTACTCGGGTTCACATCAAAGGGACATCAGTCATGAAAGATCTCCAGCCACTTTTTCCTCTCACCTCAAAAAGCAATAGCTCAGCAAACAGTCTCTTACTAAGTGTGAGACCTCCGTGTCCATATCACACATGTTTCCTGTAGCAAGTCTCAGGAGGATTAGCATTAATCTAGTTTGCAGATGAAGGAACAAGCCTGACCTAGGTTAACCAAACTCCCCAGTAGAACACAGCAGACAATGGTGGTGATAAGACTCAAACCAGGTCTTTCTAACTCCAAACTCCATAGTATTCTATTTCTCAAGTGAAAACCTAAGACTTTCTTTTCAATCTCAAACACATTGCAACTTAAAAAAAAATCAAATCTCCAATTGTCATGTTCTACAGAATGAGTAGAATTTAGGAATGGAATTATTGAATTAAAAGTACTTTGTATTTAAATCAGTAGATGACTTTTCTATCCCAACTCTGAGACTCTATTAATACTGTTTCTAAGGACTCAATTTATTTCATATTTCTATGCAAAATCAATGCATGAGAGGTGACTGGATTTTGCATTCACGAATCAGAGCTTCTGTCTTTTTTGTGAGCAGTGTTTCATTTTTTATCTATTATTCTTCATCTGAAAAGTGTAAAATTTTCTTTAAATGACCAATACACTTCTATAGAAGATTATAGTTTATTCTGCATGCAATTATTTAATATATTTTTGGTGTTTTTCAAAAGTTGAAATTATTATTTTAAAAAGGAAAATGTGAAAATTATTGCCTAAAGGAAGTCTACTTGAAGAAAGTTCAAGTCAAGCGAAACAGAATTTTATTATTAAGCACAAAGAGAAACTCATGATTGCCTACCTCATCCACTTTCCCTCACTCCTCTTTTCCTCCCTCACTTCTCCTTTCCTTTCCTCAGTCCCTTCTTCTTTCCCCTTGGTCCTCACCTCTTTCCTTCTTTTCCCCAGTCCAACTCATTCCTTTAGTGATGGTCCACTCTGGCTCCTCAGTGGTGTGGCAGCATCAGCTCCCAAACATGTCTTCTCAAAGCCAACTCAGACAGCGGTGGAGACGTGATTTCAACACCATGGGAAAATAATGTGGTTAAGGTTCTGTTCTTTTCTAAGCCTTCATGGCCAGGAAGGTTAGGTTTGTGAATCATATTGCATATCACATTTAATAGCAAGTTCAGGTTCTATAATAAGCAGGTTTGGTTTTGGAGGAAGTGCCTGGCAACTCTATTATGAAAGGATAACTGTTGTGAAAATATATTGCAAATGGAAGCATTATTAAAACATGGTGAGCCATGCTCTGAAGGAAAGATCTGTGTATGTGATAGTTATATCTAAGGGAGGGCAGGGACAAAGGGAAAAAATGAGAACCAAGACCTGTCATGTAAAGGTACAAGATCCCAATGACGAATGTAACTGGACTGTATTCCTAAAATGTACCGATAAACTCAATGAGAAAAAAAATATAAAGTTCATTGAATGTAAATTATCAACTTTAAATGCAAAGTCCATATTTCCAAAATATTAAGTTCATGTATAGACCTTAGGAAAAACCAGCATGTGCTATTGCTTTAATGCATTTTTAAAATTATAGAGTGAAAGTATATTGACCTAAAACAATTTTCTGAAAAATGAAAAACCAGTTACAAAGTTAACTATTTATTTGACTGCTTTACAAAAAATGTGTGGAGTGCTTATTGTTGGAAAATATGTGTGCTATAATTTAAAAAAAATTATAATTGTAGCCTTTTGTGACATCCACTTCCTTGTATTTTATTGAATCAGAGTAATTAAAATAATATTTTATAAGCTATAGAAATTTACTTTTCTATTAGCATCTAAGCAAATCTTCAGGAAAATAAGAGCTCATGTAACTGTTGCCATGAAATATTTCTGTTTCCTTTCTTCTACCTGATTTTCATGAAATATTTCAATCGTTCTTCTCTGTCCAATTTTCTTTGTTATTGTTAATAGCAAGGTATGACATTAGTTATGAGGTGTACTGATGACTGTAGCATTTCTTAAGGGCTTTGTTGAGGGTCCAAGGACTTGGGATAGGAGATAAATTTGAAAAGAATAAAGTGTAATCCATGCTTAAAACATTGTTATTTTCTTTTCTTGGATCCTCCTGTAGAGGATCCAAGAAAATATAAATGTCTTTCAGTCCTCTGGGCAACTGAAAATGGAAAGGTGCCACCGGAAGAATCAACTGCACAAATACTGATTAATATGAAACAGCTAATTGGACTGAGCCCCAGGAGAAAATACAGAAAGCTGAGAATGGAAATACGTATATTGCTCTGTTTGTTCTAGAAAAATGAAAGCCTTCTCTGGTTTACATTTTTTCTTATGAATATGATGCATGGATTATTGTCATAACCCATTCTATTCTGTTTGTGTTGCTTATGGAGGAGGGTAACTTGGGGACACCTAATGGAGAGTGACAAGTACCTAATATCAGTCAACAGTGCCATTATTCCTTTTCCGTTAATATCTTCTTCTGCAAAGATTAGTCAAAGTACTTAACTGGGAAAACTAGAAGGAAACACAGGCAGCATGGATATCAAATTGATTCTGAACTTTTGAACACAAGAAAAGAATTTGGTTGAGTGTAGAAAAAAGTATTTTAAAAAACCAGATTACATTTCAACAATTTAATCACTACACAAAACAGAACAGTCTGTGCATTTGGGCATGTATGGCTTTAATTGAACTCATGAAGAACTGAATGTTTTATAGATTATTTGATTCTTAGCTCAAGTTTGAGATAGAAAATAAGAAGTCCTGCACCTTCAGGCTTTATTACAAACTCAGTTTTTATGTTGTTTTTCTTAAAGAAGTTCTGCCTCATTATTTTTAGAAATACCTCATAAGTACAAAGAATACACTTTCAGCAATTCTTTATGTTCATTGAATTTAAAAGTCCTCCTCCTCTAAGCAACCACAGAGTACCATGTATTGGGAGTTTGGAAAAGTCTTAGGAAAGGGGTAGGATAGAGTGACTCAGTTTATTCCCTACGAGCCAGAGAAGGAAACTTTGTTCTTTGTTAAGCTTGATCCTTTTTCTTTTGCAAAAACCATCTGTTTAAGTCACCACCTACCTTCTGTCTGTATTGTCAGTGAGTGTTAATTAGAGAGAGTGCTATTGCAATAACCCATTTATTGAGCTCTTGCTATATGCTAAGCATTGAGGTAATGCTTCACATTAATTATTTGATTTGGCCTTTGAATGTATGTGCGTGTGTGTGTGTGCGCGTGTGTATATATACACACACACATATAATTTGAATGTGTGTGTGTGTGTGTGTATATATATATATATTTTTTTTTTCTTTTTTGA